>NC_084840.1:89408916-89719749 GCF_033115175.1 Lepus europaeus | reverse complement strand
TTTGTGGGAAAAAAAAAAAAAAGCAGAATTAAAAAGTTCATTTTGGTGCGAAAACTTTTGAAATCCATGCATAGCGTTTTCATAATGTGCATTTTTCACGAGCCTTTTGAAGACCCCTTGTATGGCTGACAGTGACTTGGAACTGTTATTGTCATCGGTGTTATCTCCCTTCTAGTGCAGTCTTGCTTAATCACTAAGTAGCAACTAATTTAAAGCAAGGCAAAATGCATTAGCTTGGCATGAGTGCCAGATAAGCCTTGTGGTTTCAACTTAAAAGTCTGGAGCCCACAGTGACAGATATGAAAATGAGAATCTGCAATTTGCCAAGTTTAAAATCCCCAAACCAACATGTAAATGCTTCACAGGTTTGTGTGTGAATGAAATGAAGACTGTTTTACATAGGTTCAAAATGGAGAAGGAATGTCTTTTTCTTAAACGCAGGTTGACAGTATAATAGTGCGCCGCATATAATCACAAAGTATTTGGAAAGAAAAAAAGAGCCAAATGTTATTCTGTTTAAATTTCAGCATGCTAAATCTATACTAGCAGTTGGCAACAGCTAAGTCTGGAATATTTTCAATAAAAATTACAAATAATTACCTTTCACATTTTATAATTTACATCAATTTAACTCACAAAGCCTGCCTTATGAAAGAGTTCTTTAATAAAAATAAAACAATAATAATAAATAAAACTAGCCAAAGCTGTCAGCGAGAATTTGTCATTTTGACAAATAAGGCGGAACATTCTAGACGTTAAATATTGGGTAAAACGCCCTCTGTACATCTTCAAAAGACTTGCAATAATAACTTTGGGGGAAAAAATATCTTTGTAACTCTCAAACATCCTAAATAACCCCACAACAGAAGGCGGTGGGTGTCTACTGAGCTAAGAATTTCTCGGGTCATTCAGTCTAGAATCTCCCATCTCAGCTTGCCCTACTAGTTAAGTGTCCACTCAGCTGGCCAGCAACACCCTTGGCCTGCCCTTGCACCTCACACCCGGGGCAAGCCTTGAAGCCACTTTTCATAAGGTCCTCAGGTGATTAGACCGGAGGTGCTGGGTACTTTTCCTAAATTGAGCCAATTTGATTCCCTTGCCTGAGATCTATTTTTTAATTTTAATTGAAAGGGGCCTCCAGGGGGGCCTGGGTATGCAAACCCACAAGCAGCGTGGAGGAACTGGGGAAACAGAGAAAGTCATCGTGAGAAGAAATACGGACAGCGGGATGCTGAAGGCCTTTCAGTCCCTTGTCCCAGCCCCATCAGAGGGCTCCACTGCAGCCCGGCCCGTGAGCATTCTCCTTGGTTGCCCACACAGATTGGTTATCCACGTAGCCTGCGACCCACCACCTGCAGCGCCCACATCCCGTATAGGCACCGGTTCGAGTCCCAGCTGCTCCTCTTCCAACCCAGCTCTCTGCTGTGGCCTGGGAAAGCAGTGGAAGATGGTCCAAGTCCTTGGGCTTGTGCACCCACATGGGAGACCCGGAGGAAGCTCCTGGCTCCTGGCTTTGGCTCAGCGTAGCTCTGGCCATTGCAGTCAATTGGGGAGTGAACCAGTGGATGGAAGACCTCTCCTCTCTCTGCCTCTGCTTCTCTCTCTGTGTAACTCTGACTTTCAAAAAAATAAATAACTCTTAAAAAAAAAAAAAGAAAAGAAAAAAAATCAGGCTTGTGGCTGCATCTTCAATGCTATCTATTCCCTCAATCTCTTGTCCAATCCACATTGAAGTCCCTTTTGGGCCACCATGTTATTTATTTTTTTTTAATTAAGAATTTTATTTCATTTATTTGAAAGTCAAAAAGAGAGAGAGAGAGAGAATCAGTCCCCCATCTGCTGGTTCACTCCCCAAGTTCCTGTAACAGCCATGCCAAACCAGGCCCAAGTCAGGAACTAGGAACCCAACCTGGGTTTCCCACGTGGATATCAGGGACCCAAGGACTTGAGCCGTCATCTGCTGCACCCCAGGGTGCACATTAAGGGGAAGCTGGAATTGGGAGTACAGCCCTGACTTGAAGCCAGGCACTCGCTGTATAGGAGGTCTCACCGTGAGCCACAGGCCCACCCAGCCGCCATGTTCTCATGCACTGACAAGTTATCAGCTGTCCAGGTCCACTTCCCCTCCCTCCTCCCCACCTCCAAGGATGAGTTTTTTTTTTTTTTTTTTTAATCTTTTTTTTTTTTTTTTTGGACAGGCAGAGTGGACAGTGAGAGAGACAGAGAGAAAGGTCTTCCTTTGCCATTGGTTCACCCTCCAATGGCCACCGCAGCCAGCACACTACAGCCGGCGCACCGTGCTGATCCGAAGGCAGGAGCCAGGTGCTTCTCCTGGTCTCCCATGGGGTGCAGGGCCCAAGCACTTGGGCCATCCTCCACTGCCTTCCCGGGCCATAGCAGAGAGCTGGCCTGGAATAGGGGCAACCGGGATAGAATCCGGTGCCCCAACCAGGACTAGAACCCAGTGTGCCGGCACCACAGGTGGAGGATTAGCCTATTGAGCCGCGGCTCTGGCCTAAGGATGAGCTTTTAAAAACACAAGTCAGATCGTGTCACTGCTGTAATTAGGATTTTTCGATGGCTTCTCTGTATTTTAGAATAAATTCCCAATTCCTTACCACAACTGGCAAAGTCCCCATGGAATCCAGCCCCAAGCACATCTGGTGTCTTCCCCGTTCCCCCTCCCCACCCCCTCTACCTCAACTACCCCGATCTTCCTGGAGGACTCAGAAACTCCACGCATGTCCCCTTTCCCTGCCTGCTTCCCCCCTCCACATCTGCTCAGAGGTGCCTGCTCTGACTCCCTGCACAAAGCACAGGTCTCTCCAGTCCTCTCCAGTCTGTCTGCACACTTGGGAATTATTCTGCTCACTCATTTGTTTGGATTTTGAGTTTCCAGTTCCAAGTCATTGGCTCCTGCCACCCAGGAGGGAGACCCAGATCGAGTTTCCAGCTTCCAGGTTTGGCCTGACCCAACCCCAGATGCTGCGGCCATCTGCAGAGGGAGCCGGCAGATAGGAGCTCTCTGTCCGTGTGTCTCTCTGTCTCTCTGCCTCTCAAATAGGTATTTTTAAAAAGAATGTTCCCTGCAGCACTGTTTTTAATAGGTTAAACTCACTCCCACTCTTTTTAACATAGGGAGGACTCTAAAACAAAAGTTTCATGTTCAAATGATCCATTCACAAATTTCTGAGAATGCTGGATAAACACTGTGTAACTTGTAAACAATGTCTGTGATTATATATATACACATATGTATTTATATGATAACATATTATAATTCTCTGGAATAAACTAGAAACTGGATCTAAAATAACCTGAAAAACCGTATCTGGAATACATTTAGAAACTGCTGCCCCTTTTTTTAAAAAAACATACATTGCACCACCATCAGTATATATAGCACATTTGTGTCATTCCCTAAAAATTATCTAGTTCCCCCCTCAATTTTAGAAGATTTCTTTATTTTCTTTATTTATTTGAAAGGCAGAATGACAAAGAGAAAGAGAGAGTGGGCGGGAGGGGAGAGGGAGGGAGGGAGGGAGGGAGCAGGAGAGAGAGAGAGAGAGAAACACGTTCCATTTTTTGGTTCACTCCCCAGATATCAACAATACCTGGGGCTGGGCCATGTCAAAAGCCAGGATCCAGAAACTCCATCTGCCATCTCCCACATGGGTGGCAAGAACCCAAGTACTTAGACCATCATCCGGGTCTCCCTGGCACAGTAGCAGGAAGCTGGGTCAGCAGCAGCAATACTCCAGCAGGAGATGTGGCTTAACCCACTGGGTCACAACACCAACCCCTCTGTGACCCCTCCCCTCTGATGTCCCTAGTAGCAAGCGACCACTGCTCTGCTCTTGCGCTCATGTGGGGGACCTGGAGATTGCTCCACACCTCATCTGCTCCTTTGACTGCTGTGTGGCGCTTACGTAATGGATGTATCACACTGATCCATCCTCCAGTTTGTGGACAATTGGGTTGTTTACAGCCTGGGGGCTATTGTAAATAAAGCTGCTATTTTATTAAAAAAAAAATAGGTGGAAGCCACTTATTGTGTAATACCATCTTAAAACAAAACAGAAACAAGCTGTGTATGGGCAAATCTGTCTAGGAAAATCCTGAGAGTGAGGAAAGGATCTCTTTGAATCGATGGCAAAGCACAAAGCATTCCAGGAATCCAGTGATGCCTGTGAACATGCGGTGCTGAACACAATGGTAGTGGATGTTACAGCGTGTGGCTCACCGTTACTGGGTGGGCAAGCAGCTACTGTGGCAAGCAGCTCCACGTGCTCGTCAACACTGGGAAGGTCACTTGGCAATCTAGCATCGAGAAGTAACAAATCAGTCAGGAATACTAACAGCCACCGCATGTGTTCAGCAGATCCCAGGCCATAAAACAAAATGGCGGGGCTGGCACTGCAGTGTAGTGGGCTAAGCCTCCATCTGCAGCACCGGCACCCCATATGGGTGCCAGTTCGTGTCCTGGCTGCTCCTCTTCCCATCCAGCTCTCTGCTATGGCATGCAAAACCAGCTGAGGATGGCCCAAGTGCTTGGGCCCCTGCACCCACAGGGGAAACCCAGAAGAAGCTCCTGGCTCCTGGCTTCGAATCAGCCTGGCTCCAGCTGTTGTGGCCATTTAGGGAGTGAACCAGCGGATGCAAGACCTTTCTCTCTGTAACTCTACCTCTCAAATAAATGAATAAAATATAAAAAATAGTGCCCTCTTGAAATTTAAAGTCCTTAGTATTATGGCTAATACTGAGAGGTGGAATCTTCCAGCCGGAATGATGGTTTGGGTTAATAACACAAAATATTTAAGAAGAGCTTAGAAAAGTCATAGTAAACACATGTTCTTACCCCAAATCGGGATTTTTCAGCAACTTATATAAAAAGTTGTATAAGAGTACAAGGGGAAATTACATTTAATGGACATCTAAGTCAACTTTGTAGAAAAAGTTAAAGTTGCATCATATCTGATTGGCTAATAAAAGCAGCCATCATAGGTGTGTGTATCTTGGTATACTCTAGTTTGAGTCTTTTGCCTGTATGTTCTTCTAAATGTTTTAAAAGTTTCATTTATTTGAGAGAGAGCCAGAGCTCCTATCCGCAACAGTCAGGAGCTGGCCAGGTCCAAGCCAGAAGCCTGGAACTCATCCAGGTCTCCCACACGGTAGCAGGGACCCAAGTACTTGCGTGCACATGAGCAAGAAGCTGGATTGGGAGCAGAGTTGAGATTCGAGCCCAGGGACTCCCGTGTGGAATGTGGCCAACCCAACTAGCAGCTCAACCACTAGTTCAAATGCCTGCCCCAAGTTCCCTAAGTTCATGTTCAAATAGAATGTACTTCTTGCGCCTGACTCCCATGGGGATCTTGTCAAAGTGCAGGATCTGATTAGCAGGTCTGGGATTCTGTGACTCCAACAAGCTCCTCCAGGAGGCTGCTGCTCTGAGTGGCAAGTCTGTGGCTCCATGCAGCAGGGAGAGGCCTGGGAACACGGAACGCCCCAGGCCTGCTGCCTGCAGGCCACAAGCTGCCTTGACCCTTTACCGTGGTGTGCGCTATAAATGTCACCTATTTTCTGCAGATAGCAACAAAGGTCAAGATGCCCTGTTCTAGAAGACAGTCAGATGTTCCTGTGCATATCCCTTTTGACACCATTTCAGAAACTGGAGTTGGGTTGGCCCCAGATCTGTCACCCAGTGTCAGAACTTAGATTCCTATCTTCAGAGCATGTAGTTTGAAGATGGTATTTTAGACGAGGTAACAGGCCAAGCCGGTCTCCTCTCAGCTACTGTAACACATTTTCATAGTATTAGCAGATATTCCCCATTGCTGCCTCATTTGTAGGAGAAACTATCAAATGTTCTAGATAGACTGTCTTGCACATACTGGGGTTCTGTAAAGCTAGGTTTGACAACTATCGACCTATGCTGGCTCCACGTGGAGCACGGCCGTGCTCACCCGTTCAGTGTGACGTCACACAGCAGAGCACTCTCAGTGCAAAATATCTGTCGAGTGAACTATGTTTTCCATCCGGGGCTTTCTGACCTTTTCCTTGGAAAGATCATTTTCTGTACCCCTGGGGTCAGCGTCATTGCTGATGGTCTGGTTCTCTGGCCACTGAAACTCCTGTGGGTCAGAGCTTCCCAGTCACCATGAGAGATGGATTAAAACAGGTTCCTGGGCTTGCTCATGGAGATGAACTTGAGAGCTTCAGTATGATTTCTTTGATTGGCGATTTTCCTCTTTATAGTATATAGTGAATGCTATTTATAGTACCTAAATGTGTGCCCCGTGACACCATGAGATTTTTTTAGGAGCAAAAAAAGAAAAAAAATACCCACACACACCATAGGGTGAGTAGTTAGTTGCCAAGATGTTGGACTTTTGAAATAGAGTTTATGTAAG
This sequence comes from Lepus europaeus, assembly GCF_033115175.1. Lineage (NCBI taxonomy): Eukaryota > Metazoa > Chordata > Mammalia > Lagomorpha > Leporidae > Lepus > Lepus europaeus. The sequence goes on along the minus strand of NC_084840.1, from coordinate 89,713,339 downwards.
GGGTAGGTTTATGAACTTGATGTGTAATGGCAAAAAAAGGTTTACATTGAGCCCAAAGCTCATGCGTTCAGGTTCTGTGGTTTCAATTTTCTGAATACTAAAAATGTTGAGCATGTATATATACTTACATGCAGGTACACACAGTGTGAAATATTATTCACTGAATTAATGAATGTTAACTAAGAGATCATTACCTTTGGGGTGGGGAAAAGGCTGCTCTTCTTAAAGACTATGTAACAGATGCCTATATAAGGAACTCGTCAGATATCACAAAGCCATCTGGTTTTAACTTCATAGTCTATCATTTTTATTGGTAATAATGTCTAACTGGCAAAAATTAGGAATCTACAAAAAACTTCAAGAGAGGCCAGAATATCATTAAGGCTGAGGAGAGAAGCAGAGCTCTTGGGACCGATTTCCAGGAGAGGATGCAAGGGTTGTAACAGGAGGGGAGACCCTGTCCTCCATGAACACAGCGGCCTCTCCCACCAGCCCCCCTGCTCCTCTGCGCTGGGACTCGGGGGAGTTTCTCAGCCAGGCTCAGGTCTTCAGCACCAGTACCCCACCCCTACTGCTACCCCCACGGCACTCGGTGTGCCGAGTCCTTTCCTCCTGCGTGATGGGGGAGGGGCAAGTTACTGAAACCCTACAGCCTCGGTTTCCTCACCTGTGACACGGGATGACAACGACCTGGCAGAAGCAACGTGGAATTTTCCCACAGTGAACAGAGCTGGCACGGGAGGGGGTGAGAAGCCCATGAGCTCCACCCCTCCCAGGCACATCTGGTTCTCTCCAGGTGCTTCCTGGACATTTCTAGAAGACCATGGAATCTCCTTAAGGGCAAAGGCATAGCCTTTTGCAAAGGACTCTTTAACAAGAAGAAAAGTGGTGTGGGGAAGCCATTCTCTTGCATCAGAATTTTAAATACACCAAATCTGTAAGAACATAAAGGATTAAGATTAGGGTTTTTACAGTCTACTCGAGATTTTTTTTCACAAGGAGAGAAAGAGCTCCCACCCTTACCAGTTTACTCTCCAAATGCCAACAGCCAAGACTGTGCCAGTCCAGAAGCCACCCCACCCTTGGGGAGGGGAACGCAGTCACTTGAGTCATGGCTGCTGTTTTTCTGGATCTGCATGGATAAAAAGCTGGAGGTACGAGAACCTGGAATCAGGAGCAGAGCCAAGGTTGCACCCAGGAGCTCAGATGCAGGACACCACCGTCTCTACAGCCAGGCTTGAGGAGCGCTCCAAGGGCTCCAACGATATTCAGCTATCTGAAGGAGGGAAGTCTGCTCTGATAGTGAACAGAAAGTCCTTGCAGGTGGTGGGACTGATTTTTTCCTGCTTTGTTTAGTATGGCTTTGTTTTCAAGGGTCTATCTCAGATATGTTGGGTTATAAAGGTCCCCTTCCTTGCTTTTTTATTTGTATGTATCTCATAAATACAACATTAGGAACACAGTAATCCTTCCCACCACACCTGCCCTCCCACCCATTTCTCCCCACCTTTCTCCTCCCTCTCCTGTTTGGTCCGAGAGAGAGAGAGAGAGAGAGAGAGAGAGAGAGAAAGTGAGGGAGGGAGACAGAGAGAGAAAGTGAGGGAGGGAGAGAGAGAGAGGAAAGAAGAGAGAAGTGAAGAGAGAGAGAGAGAAAGGAAGGAAGGAAGGAAGGAAGGAAGGAAGGAAGGAAGGAAGGAAGGAAGGAAGGAAGGAAGGAAGGAAGGGAGAGAGAAAGAAAGGGAGAGAAAGCAAGGAGGGAAGGAAGGAAGGAAGAAAGAAAAAAACTAAGAAACTTTTCCTCAACAATTCAAAGAAGAACTGTTTATTGTTATTGCTTCTCGAAGGTGATTTCGCTTTTTTTTTCTTTCAAGAGATTCTTAATGGTGTAAACCTTCCTAGCATAGAGAAGTGCTGAATAAAGACAAAAAAGGTGGCTCTAAATGGGTTTAGTAAATAGAACCACTAAAGGATAGCATGGCTCAAGGAAGATAATTCTTCAATTCCTTTAAAAGTAGCAAAAAGCTGTTCGGAAACAGATCTCATGCATAATTCTAATACACGCAATGAGGAAAGCGGCCGGTCTTTTGAAACTAAGTGACCCTCCCCGCTTCAGGGCAGACTAAGCAGAGCCCGGGGATGTATAGCAGGTGCCTCTGGCATTAGCACCTGTGTGAGCACAGACGACTTGAGGGCAGAGAATGGAGCGCCGGGATAGGGTGGATGGGACAATCTCTTCTCTGAAACTCATACAAGATGTGGAACAAGTGGCTCCACCACTCAGAGCAAAAGACTTCAAAACATACCCTCCACGTGGGAAACCCCAGAGTCCTGGCTCAGCCCACCCAAGACCAGTTAAGAAAGAAAGCATGGAAGAAAGGAAAGGGTCCAGTTGTTTCCGAGTAACATCGCTGTTTCCTAGAACAAGCTGAAGAGCATTTATAGATACATCACCACCAAAACAAGATCTAATCCAGCACTCAACCCGTTACAGTTCTCTACATCTGGCATCATCATGAGAGGAAAAGCCAAGGACGGTGAGCCCCCCAGAAACTCAGAATTGGATCTCACACACATATGTGCGAGAAGCTAGGAGAGAGACTCACTCTCTTAAGCAGAGGCAAGACCTAGAAGCACAACTCAGACTTGGAGAAGCGAGCTACAATGTTGCAGACGCAAAACACAGGAACTACAAATAAAGGCAACTTAAAAATGGCAGAAAAATATGAGTGAGCTTGAAGGCAGAGAAATAGAAACAACCTATTGCTAGCAGAGGGCAGTTTTAGCTTTAAAAATAAAACCCAAATTAAAACACAGAGGAATGGGGCTGGGTGTTGCGGCATAGCAGGTAAAGCCCTGTATGCGATGCTGGCATCCCATGCGGGCATTGGCTTGAGTCCTAGCCGCTATACTCCTAATCCAGCTCTCTGCTGATGGCCTGAGAAAGCAGTAGAAGATGGCCCAAGTGCTTGGACCCCCTGCACCCACATGGGACTCCCAGATGAAGCTCCTGGCTCCTGGTTTTGTCCAGGCTCATCCCTGCGGCCATCTGAGGAGTGAACCAGCAGATGCAGGGTCTCTCTACCTCTGTCTCTGTTAACTCTGACTTTCAAATAATTAAACCTTTAAAAAAAGAGACTCAAAAAAAAAAAAAAAAAGGTTGGGAACGTGAACAGAGTTTCAAGGATCTCCCAGAGCGTTCAAGGCGGCAAATACAGGTAGAAATGGAGTTTCTAAGGGTGGCAGAAAGAGGGGGCAATGGGCAAGTATTTGTAGGCAGAGTGTTCTGAAAACAGCAAGCCCACAGATCTCAGAAGCTCGGCAGAACTGAAGGAAAGGTAGGCAGGCCTATGACAGCCGGTGGGAGCTTCACTCCCAATTCCAGCTTCCTGCTAATCCACGCACTGGGAAGAAACAGATGTTGGCTCAAGGACTTGTCAGTCTCCTATGTGGGAGACTCCCATTAAGCTCCTGGCTACTGGCTGTTGCAGGCATTTGGATACAAATCAGCAGATCTCTCTTCTCTCTCTCTTTCTCTTTGTGTGTGTGTGTGTGTGTGCTGCTCAAATAATTGGATAAACTTAAAAAAAAAATGAAGAAAATGACACCTCGATCCATTATAAATCAAACTGCTCAAAACCAGTGAAGGGGCCGGCACTGTGGCGCAGTGGGTTAATGCCCTGGCCTGAAGTGCCGGCATCCCATATGGGCGCTGGTTTGAGCCCTGGCTGCTCCACTTCCAATCCAGCACTCTGCTGTGGCCTGGGATAGCAGTAGAAGATGGCCCAAGTCCTTCGGCCCCTGCACCCTCGTGGGAGACCTGACGTAAGCTCCTGGCTCCTGGCTTTGGGTTGGCGCAGCTCGGGCCATTGCAGCCATCTGGGGAGTGAACCAGCGGATGGAAGACCTCTCTCTCTCTCTCTCTTTCTCTCTCTCTCTCTCTCTGCCTCTTTTCTCTCTGTGTAGCTCTGACTTTCAAATAAATAAATCTTTAAAATAAAACAGTGAACATGATAAAATCTCAAAAGTACCCAAAGAAAAAAGATGACACATGTAAACAAACATGAGGATGATTAAAGATTTCTTCTCAAAAACAATGCAAGTGAGAATAAAATAGGGCATTCTGTTTAAAGTTCTGAAGGGGAATAAAAAGCAACATAAACACCTACAGCTGGTCGAAATGTTTTTCATAAACAAAGATGAAGTGAAAGTAGTTTTCAGACATATAAAGGCTGAAAGAATTCATCACCCACAGGCCTGCACTACAAGAAATGCTAGAAGTCCTTGACAAGGAAAATGATACAAGATGCCCTCTGCACTTACAGAAAGGAATAAATAAATAAATAAATGCTGGAGGCCGGCGCCGCGGCTCACTAGGCTAATCCTCCACCTGCGGCGCCGGCACCCCGGGTTCTAGTCCCAGTCGGGGCACCAGATTCTGTCCTGGTTGCTCCTCTTCCAGCCAGCTCTCTTCTGTGGCCCGGGAAGGCAGTGGAGGATGGCCCAAGTGCTTGGGCCCTGCACCTGCATGGGAGCCCAGGAGAAGCACCTGGCTCCTGGCTTTGGATCAGCAGCCATTTGGGGGGTGAACCAACGGAAAAGGAAGATCTTTCTCTCTGTGGCTCTCTCTCTCTCACTGTTCACTCTGCCTGTCAAAAAAAAAAAAAAATGCTGGAAATAACGGTGCCAGCAAACATAACCATCTCGCTCCTGTTTATTTAAATCTCCGTAAAACATAACTGGCCGCTGACGGCCTGCACCAAGAACAATGCAACGTTTGGTTTGCAGCACCCAGAGTCATCATGTGTGTGACAGCAATGGCACAGAAGTAGAAGGCACAAGTAGACGCCTAGTGTGTGAATCTGAGACTGTGTTTACATGTATAATAGAACCCGAAGGGCATGGTCCCCAGTCCAGTAGATACCTATAAATTCTAACACAACCTCCAGAACAGCAACAAAGTGTCCTGATTAATAAGGCAACAAAATGGAATCGCAAAATATGTCCAGTTAGCCCAAGAGAAGACAGGAAAACGGGAAGAGAAAGAACAGGCGGGAAAAGTAGAAAACAAATGAGAGGATACGAGAGGCCTCCACATCCCCCCTCCAGGACCAGCGGAGGTTGTGATCTGAATAAAACGAACCCCCAACTACATGCTGCCAACAAATATTCACTGCAGGGTCGGCGTGCGGCACTGCAGTGAGGCTGCTGCGTGGGACCCCCACACCCTGTGTCCAGCTGCTCGGCTTCAGAGCCAGCTTCCTGCTAATGCACACTCAGTGCGTGGCAGATGATGGCTCAGGGCCTTGGGTCCCTGCCACCCTTGTTGGAGATTAGGAGTAAGTTCTGGGTTCCTGGCTTTGACCTCACTCAGCCCCAGCAATGTGGGCATTTAGGGAGTGATCCAACAGGCTGAAGGTGTTTCTCTGTCTCTGCCTTTCAAATTAAAAAAGAAAAGAAATGTCCACTTTCCCTAAAAAAGACACACATAGGGTAAAAGAATAGAAAAGCTATAAACTCTGGCATGCTAATACTATTCAAAAGAGAACAGGAGTGTCTATATTAGTAGTAGCAGAAAAAGATTCCAAAACAGAGAGATCATTTCATGATAAAGGGATCATTGAGAGAACGAAATACATATTCCTAAAAATTTATACACATTTAAAAATTTTTTCCTTTATTTGAGAGGTAGAGTTAGTTACAGACAGAGAGAGAGAGAAACAGAAAGATCTTCCATTCATAGGTTCACTCCCCAAATGGCCACAACAGTCAGAGTTGGCCAGGAGCCAGTAGCTTCTCCCCGGTCTCCCACGTGGGTGCAGGGGCCCAAGGACTTGGGCCATCTTCTACTGCTTTCCCAGGCCATAGCAGAGGGCTGGATCAGAACAGGAGTTGCCTGGACATGAACTGGCGCCTGTATGAGATGCCAGCACCGCAGGTGGAGGCTTAGCCTCCTGTGCAGGTTGCCGTCCCCAGATTTTATACACTTGATACGAAGAGTCTCAAAATACATGAAGGAAAAAGGCTGACGAGCTGCAAGGAGAAGTTGACACATTCACAATAATTAACAGAATAAATGCTCAGAAAATTAATGAAGATGTAGGCTAACTGAGCATCAAGGTAGCCATCTGAACCCTCCGAACCGTCACAGAATTCTTTACCCAGCCACATGAGAAGAGACAGCCTTTTCTAAGGCATCTGGAACAATAAGAGACAAACCTTATTCTGGGCCACAGACTAAGATTCAACATTTTAAAAAATATTCAGATGACAAAATGTATGTTCTCAGACAACAGTGGAATTAAACCATATGTAAATAACACAAAAGTCACTGGAAAAAAGCCCAGATATTTAGGAATGGAACGATACACTTTGACATAATCCATGGGTCAAAGAAGAAATTAAATGGGAAATCAGAAAGTATTTTTAAATGAATAAAAGTGAAACACCACATATCAAAAAAGCAGTACTAGAGGGAAACTTCTAACACTAAGTACCTATGTTAGAAAAGAATAAAGGTATCAAGCCATTATCTTAGTTTCCACCTTAAGAAACTAGGCAAGAACAAATGAAACCTTTAAGTAATCAGAAGTAAGAACATAATAAAGATCTTGGAAATCAATGAACTTAGAAAACAGAAAGCCAATAAAGAAAAATCAACGAAACCAAAAGCTGGTTCTTCTAGAAGATCAACAAAATTGATAAAGCAACAGCCAGAATTTTTGTGTTCTCTTAGGATGAGGAGAAAAAAAAAGACAAAATTCACTAACTTGAGGACTGGAAGAGCCGTTGTAACAACAGTTTCCACCTGTAAGGAAAGCGTACATATGGAGAGCTTTATGCCAAAACCTCTGACAGCCTAGATGAGATGTGTCCTTGAAAGACACAGGCTACCAAGGCTCATTCAAGAAGAAACAAAATGAACTGAACAGCCCTCGACTGATGAAAGAAGCTGCCTTTGTGATTTAAAACTTGCCGGAAATGAAAACTTCATGTCCAGATAGCTTCACATATAAATTCTACCAAGTACTTAAGGAGGAAATAACAGCAATAAAATAAAATTCTCCCTGAAAATTGAAGGTGAAGGAACTCTTCCCAACTCATCCACTAAAACTGGCCTCACCCTACTAGGAAAACAAAAAACATTACAAGAAAATATTCTTCATGGACATGGATGCAAAACTCTGATCATTTTAGCAAACTAAAGCCAGAGTTGTATAAAAAGAAAAATACATCATGGCCTGATGTGTTTATTCCAAAAATGCTGGGTTAGTTTAACACTGAAACAATGTGCTTTACAATAATGAACTAAAAAATAATATATATATGTATATATATATATATATAATCTCAATAGATGTAGAAAAAGCATTTGACAAAAATCTAACATTTATTCCTGACTTAAAAAAAATTTTTTTTTCACTAAAGTAGTGATGGAAGAGAACTTCCCAGCTTGTTAGAAGTCATCAATGAGAAAAGCTTATGGCTAATGTCAAACTAAAGGTGAGTGAGTGCATTCCCCCAAGATAAGAAATAAGAGTAAAGTATTTGTTCTGACCACTTCTTTTCAACACAGTTCAGGGGTTTCCAGCCAGTGCAATCAGGCAAGAAAAATAAGCAAAAAGCATCCAGGTTGGAAAAGAAGAAGAAAAACCATTCACAGGTGACATGATGTTTATGTGAAACATTGGCAAATCACAACATTTTTCTACAGCTCCCAGAATGGAGAATGATTTTTACATCTTTGTATGGTTGTAAATAATAATAATGATGCAATAAAAAATCTGCAAGAAAGACTGTATGTGGCCCATAAAACCTAAAATATTTATTATTTGGCCTTCGAGAGAAAATGTTTGCCAATCCTTGGTCTATGTGAAAAATACAATGGAACCTTCCAAAACCTAACAGAACAAATAAGTGAGTTAAATAAAGTTGAAAGATTCAAAATTAACATACACACTCAATTATATTTCTATGTCATAATAGTAAATGATCAGAAATTGAAATTTTTAAAATACCATTTATAGTGGCATCACAAATGTTAAAGATATAAAGACAAGTCTTACAATGTATCTGAAAGGCCTATACACAACTATGAAACTTGGCTGGTGGGCATGAAAGAAGACTTGAACTAGCAGATACCCCGTTTATGGTTCAGGAGACTCAAGACTGTTAATTTTCCCCCAAAAGTTGTCATTTTCCCCCAAAAGATGTATAGATTCAATACCAAATCCCACAAACCATTTCCTATAGAAATTAGTAAACTAATTTAAAAATTCCTATAGAACTGTAAAGGAATTACAATAGCCTAGAGAATGTGAAAAAAAAAAAAGATAAATAAGCCTTAAAAAAAGAAAAAAAAGATAGGAAGACTTAACACTACCTAACTTTAAGTCTTATTATTATATTACGAAACTATAGTAATTAAGACAGTGGAGTATTGACATAAATACAGAAAATATAATAATAGAACAAAATATACAAAAGATTTTTTTCAATGACAAAAGAAAACTCAACGGAAAGGGGCCGGTGCTGTGGCATACATAGTGAGTAAAGCCACCACCTGCAGTGCCGGCATCCCATATGGGTGCCGGTTCGAGTCCTGGCTGCTCCACTTCCGATCCAGCTCTCTGCTGTGGCCTAGGAAAGCAGTAGAAGATGACCCAAGGCCTTGGGCTCTTGCACCCGCGTGGGAGACCCAGAAGAAACTCTTGGCTCCTGACTTCAGATCTGCACAGCTCCAGCTATTGTGGCTATCTGGTGAGTGAACCAGCAGATGGAAGACCTCTCTCTCTCTCTCTCTCTCTCTCTCTGCCTCTGCTTCTCCTTCTCTCTGTGTAACTCTGACTTTCAAATAAATAAATATTTTTTAAAGAAAATAAACTCAATGGAGAAAGAGCTGTCTTTTCAATAAATGATGCTGAAATCCGCCCCAAAGTCACTTCAATTCATACCTGGATCATAAACGACAGTTTACTCAATTGGATCACAGACCTAAATGTAAAACCAAAAGTTATAAAACTTTCCGAAGAAAATACGCAGAATCCTGTGACCATGTGTTAGGCAAATATTTCTTGGATGTGAAACCAAAAGCATGATCCATAAAAAAAAAAGATAAATTGCACCTCATCAACATCAAGAACTTCTGATCTTCAAAAGGTACGGTTAAAAGAATGAAGAGTAACTACAGACTGGGAGAAAATATTTGCAAATTACACATCTGGTAAAGAACTTGTATCCAGAATATACACAGAACTCTCAAAACTCATTAATAGGAAAACAAACCAACCAACTAAAACCTGGTCGAAAAATGTGAACCTTACCCAAGGAGTTACACAGCTGGCATGGACAGGTATGAAAAGATGCTCTACGTATTAACCATCAGGAAAAGAGGAATCGAAAGCATGCGATCCCCTTGCATGCCTATTAGAATGTCTAAAATCAAAAAAGTCAAGCCACACACACCCAGTGCAGGTGTCGGTGTCCCCGTATAGCTCTGGTAGGAATGGGGAATGGCACGACACTGGGAAATGGTTTGGTGATTCCTAAAAAAAGGTCAGACATATACTTCTAGATACTTACCTAAAAGAAAGGGAAAGCATATGTCCTTACAAAGACTTGCTACCTGAATGCTCATGATACCTTTATTATTTTTTTTTAGATTTATTTTATTTTATTTGAGAGAGAGGTAGAGACAGAGAGAAAGGTCTTCCATCTGCTGGTTCACTCCCCAGATGGCCACAACAGCCGGAGCTGCGCCAATCCGAAGCCAGGAGCCAGGAACCTCTTCCAGGTCTCCCACGTGGGTGCTGAGGTCCAAGGGCTTGGGCCATCTTCCACTGCTTTCCCACGCCATAGCAGAGAACTGGATCAGAAGAGGAGCAGCCGGGACTAGAACCAGCACCCATATGGGATGCCGGCGCTTCAGGCCAGGGCATTAACCCATTGTGCCACAACATTTTTTCTTAAAATTTATTTATTTATTTGAAAGTCAGAGTTGAGAGAGAGAGATCTTCCATCCACTGGTTCACGCCCCACATGGCTGCAACAGCCAGGAGCCAGGAGCTTCTTCTGGGTCTCCCTTGCAGGTGCCAAGCACTTGGGCCATCCTCCACTGCTTTCCCAGGCATATCAGCAGGGAGCTGGATCGGAAGTGCAGCAGCCGAGACTCGAACTGGCCCCTATGTGGGATGCCAGCATCACCCGTGGCAGCTTAACTTGATACGCCACAGCACCAGCCCCTCAGACAGCACGTTAAGTACATTTCAGTGAGAGTGCCTGGGTGAGCACAGGATCTAAAACCCACTGGCTAGACTCCCCGACATTAGGGACGTACTTCTTTTCCTCTGCTGGCTTCAGGGTGCATCTCCCTGCTCTCTGGGTACCATGTCACTTCCTGAGGCCAGCGGGCAACAAGACAACCCTTTGGCTCTTCCCACAGTTGATTGCTCTTCCCTCCTTCTGCCAACACTGGGCACACTTCTGGGTGTATTTTCTGCACTCCCTTCAATTTCCTGCCTCATTGTAAGTTATAAGCCATGATGGGGCTTCCACTTGCCTGCTACACACATTTGCAAAAACAAATCCAACGTCACCATGGGGAAATAAGTGCCTTTTAAAAGTGTTCGCCATCTTTCGATTTGATCACTTTTTCTGTCTTAGGAAAGGGCTTGTCTTGCAGTTTCTCCTCTGATTTCTTCCCCTCCCCATACTGCCCTCTGCTATTATTTTTATATTCTAAGTAGCGAAGAGCTTTGGTACAAATCTCTCAGATGTCTCGCGTTCTCAATGGCCTTCCCAGTAACTCTGCATCACATTCACACGATCTTGTAACTCCGCAGGTCCCTGGGCGTGTTCTTTTTGATAAGGAAGTCTGTACAGTCATGGAGAGGACAGGATTGAATTATCCCAAGCAGGCTCAGGGGCTGGAGGGATTCTTCCCTGGGAAGGGTCTGATGTGGGATCGCTTTGCACATGATTGAATGAGTCAGGAAACCCCTGTTGACCTGTTAGCGCTGTTTAACCCACAAAACCTTTTGAAATGCACCCTTCCTTTGGCTTCCAGAACTCCTGGTTAATCTGTTAGCATCTCAAGTTTGACAGCTCTTCCTCCTCCTTTCCGTGGGCCCAAAGTAGACATGTGAGCATTTCCAGGCTTCTCTAAACTCTGCCAAAAGCATCTTACTCACCCTCGTGGTGGTGTCTCGCCTCTCCAGCGATGCCTCCTGCCAACGGCCCCCTCAGTTTGCACCTGGTCTTGTGCTGTCTGCTCTGTCTGCTAAGCAAACTGCTGGCCCGTAGTGAGCGCTGAGATACGCTGTAAAACATGCCTGGAGTTTTTAGGTCTTTTATTTTAAGGCATGCTTTCATTTTTCAGTTTGACAGACAGAGAGAGCTCCACTGTTCGCTCCCTTCCTTAATGCCTGCTGATGGTTGGGATTGGGACAGAATAAAGCTGGAAGCCAGGAACTCGATGCCTTGGGCCATCACCTCTGCCACTCAGCGTCTGGATTAGCAGGAAGCTGGAGTCGGCAGCTGGAGCCAGAACTTGAACCCAGGCACAGCTGACATGGGTGTCAGCTGCTAGGCTTAACTAAGTACCTGCTCTGCCTACGTCCAGCACTTTGAAGACTGTGCAGAAAAAGAAAGATAATGCAAAATGTCTTCTGACAAATTTACAGACCCTATCTATGTGGAAATTATATTTTTGGTATTTCAGCTTAAATATAAATACGTTACTAAAATTGATTTCCTCTCCTTCTTTTTGTCTTTTCTAAAACTGTATCTTTTTTAGGAAACTCAGTATTGCACTCGTGGCTTACATGCCGTTTCTACTGTAGACCACGGGTTTACACCTGCCAAGGGCCAGCTGACCACTCAGATGCACTGTTTTCCACCCTGAAGCCTGCTTCCTCGCCGTTGTTTTAAAATTAAGGGCCTGAGGAAGACACAAGGCACAACGGGCCTGCTGTTGGGGAAACTGTGAGATTCTACAGCGAAATACTAACAAAGAGGGGGACAGGGTATCTCTGCCGGTTGCCCAAGAGCTGGCAAGGCTGGCTCGTGGGCAGCTGCCGCTGGAATGTTTGCAGCAATGGCAAAGGTTTGACTAGGAAGGGGAAGAATTTGCTAAAGTAATTGATAAAGCTTCTATGCATTCGAAGTTTCCAGAAATGCTGGCAGCTACACATCTAATTATAAGGCATCTGGGGCGGGCATTTGACACAGCGGTTACGATGCTGCTGGGGAAGCCGCCTCCCGTATCCGAGCACCTAGGTTCTGAGTCCCGGCTTCTCCTCTGATTCCAGCTTCCCGCTAAGCCACGCGGGTGACAGCGTGGAGTTCCTGGTTCCAGGCATTGGCCTGGCCCAGCCCCTGCTGTGGTGGCCACTTAGGGAGTGGATCAGCAGGTGAAACATCTCTCTCTCTCTGTGTCTCAACTCAGTTCATAAAATTTAACTACAACACACTCACAGCGGGAATCTGAACTGCCTGATACACCAAGCGTTTTCACAGCTAATGGAATCTCCCTCTTTATCTAACCCCATTTGTTCCAGAAACACCCAGCCAATCACACCCAGGCTTTCTCCTTGCTTACAGAAAGCCACGGAAGCTCCCTACTGCTGGTCCCACGATGCCTGGGACGCAGAGGGGAGCAGGCAAGTGGGAAGAGAACCCACTTCCACTTTGTGCGTCTCTGCTCCTCACCCCGACTGCATGTCCTGCCTCTGGATTCCCTGCAGACTGATTTTATGAAAAAAAAAAAAAGAAGAAGAAGAAGAGGAGGAAGGAGGAGGAAGGAGGAGGGAGGAGGAGGGAGGAGGAGGAGGGAGGAGGGAGGAGGAAGGAGGGAGGAGGGAGGAGGAGGAGGGAGGAGGGAGGAGGGAGGAGGGAGGAGGAGGGAGGAGGAGGAAGGAGGGAGGAGGAAGGAGGAGGAGGGAGGAGGGAGGAGGGAGGAGGGAGGAGGAGGGAGGAGGAGGAAGGAGGGAGGAGGAAGGAGGAGGAGGGAGGAGGGAGGAGGGAGGAGGGAGGAGGAGGGAGGAGGGAGGAGGAGGAGGGAGGAGGGAGGAGGGAGGAGGAGGAGGAGGGAGGAGGGAGGAGGAAGGAGGAGGAGGGAGGAAGGAGGAGGGAGGAGGAACGAGGGAGGAGGGAGGAGGAAGAAGAAGAAGAAGAAGAAGAAGAAGAAGAAGAAGAAGAAGAAGAAGAAGAAGAAGAAGAAAAGAAAAAAGGTCCTGTTTGCTAGTTTTCCTCCAGGAGCAACAACAGGTAGTTAGGAAGGCAAATACCAGGGATCTTCAAAAAATTTCATGGAAAACAGCTATTATGAAAAAACTATGCATTAATTAAAAAAATCTTTTCTTCATTCAAATAAACTTTTCTTCTGATTTAATTGTTTGAGAATTTTTTTTGAAGCGGCCTTGTAGATGAGCCGGCAAGGCCCCCTGAGAGACCTAGAGATGACCCAGGAAAGGCTCTGGGGCCCCACAGACCCCGCTCTGTTCCTGCCTCCTCCACTCCCTACAGGAGGGGGTGGAGAGGCCTTCCATCTTCTGGTTCACTTCCCAAATGGCTGCAATGGCTGGGGCTGGGCTGATCTGAAGCCAGGAGCTACTTCAGGGTCTCCCAAGTGGGTGCAGGGGCCCAAGCATTTGGGTCATCTTCCACTGCTTTCCCAAGTCATCAGCAGGGAGCTGGATTGGAAGTGGAGCAGTCAGCTCTCTAACCAGCGCCCATATGGGATGCCAGTGCCCCAGGCAGAAGCTTAGCCTGCTATGCCATAAGGCTGGCCACGATGCTGTTATTAAAGGAACTGGCAATTATCTAACTAGATGTTACATGGCAAACAGTTCACCAGCCTACTTTGTTAATGACTGAACACTTATGGCATCCTCAGTAGTAGAAACCCTGGTTTAATAACATATTATATTATTTTAAATTAGAAATGCTGTCTTTTAAAATTTTTACTTATGTGTTCATTTATTTAAGGGGCAGAGACAGCGACAGAGACAGACACAGAGGAGAGACAGACAGAGAGCTTCTGTCTGCTGGTCTACTCCCCAAGTGGCCACAACCGCCAAGACTGGGCCCAGCCAAAGTCAGCAGTCAAAATCCAGAATTCAATCCAAGTGGCAGTGACTCGACCCCTTGAGCCAGCACCTGCTGCCTCCCAGGGTGTGCATTAGTAGGAAGCTGGAATCAGAAGCAGTCTGGACTTGAACTCAGGGACCTTGATAGGGGATGCTGGCGTTCTTACTGGAATCTTAAATGCTTTGCCAAATATTCACACCCAACTCTTAGAAAATTATTTAGGGCTGGCACCGTGGCTCACTTGGCTAATCCTCCACCTGTGGCGCCCGCACCCTGGGTTCTAGTCCCAGTTGGGGCGCTGGGTATTAGTCCCGGTTGCTCTTCTTCCAGTCCAGCTCTCTGCTGTGGCCCGGGAGGGCAGCGGAGGATGGCCCAAGTGCTTGGGCCCTGCACCCGCATGGGAGACCGGGAGGAAGTACCCAGCTCCTGGCTTTGGATAGGTGCAGTACCAGCCGTAGCGGCCATTAGAGAAGTGAACCAATGGAAGGAAGACCTTTCTCTCTGTCTCTCTCTCACTGTCTGTAACTCTCTCTCTGTCTCTCTGTCTCTCTCTCTCTCTCTCACTGTCTAACTCTGCCTGGAAAAAAAAAAAGAAAATTATTTATTTATTTGGGGGTGTGGAGTGGAGTGAGTGAGAGAGAGAGGAGAGAGAGAGAGACAGATGGGCCTTCTTTTTTGATGTGTGAACACAGTCACACAGAAGTGACAGCATTTTTATCAGTCTTTAGCAATTTGAAGTTAACATTCCAATATATTTTTATAATTCACTTTTAAAAACTGTTACTTAGTTTAAAAGGTACTTTTCATGCCAGATTTTTTCTTGAAGAAACTAATTTGGTTTAACTTATGTGCCATAAAAACAGATTTATAATGAAAAGGTTGACACATTTAAATGTAAATTGGGCTTAATTTCAGAAAAATTAACATCATCATCTTCAACCATAATATAGATTTGAAGGATAAATTAAAATAATTGCCTCAAAAAATGACTAGTTGGCATTTTCAGAGTATTATTCTTCTTCAGATGTTTCATATTTGGCATATCTAGGCTCGACTGGATATGATTAACTGGGATTTTAACTCCTGTCTAAAAGATCAAGCCCATTTTGTATGGAAGTGTAAGATGTAAATATATCTGGTTGAGATAGGCTCCAAATTAAGGTAATAAACAGTGAAATTATATTGTACAAGGAAACAAGCTACATAAAAGAAGTAATATTTTAGTTTTTTTTAAGTTTGCTTTTTTAAACAATTCAAGAAGCAGAGGGCTTCCATTTGCTGGGTCACTCCCCAGGTAGCCCTCAACATCCACGAGTGGACCATGCCAAAGCCAATAGCTGGAAACTCAACTCAGGTCTCCTAAGTGGGTGGCAGGGATTCAAGTACTTAGGTCATCACCTGTCTGCACCAGCCATGAGCAATGGCTGCTGGAGCTGCACTTGATAGGGGACACAGGCATCTTAAGTTGTTCGGAAAAGTTTCCCAACAAAGAAGAGCCCGGGACCAGAGAGACCTTCCCTGCTATGTTTGATTAAACCTTTCAGGAAGAACTGACGTCAATTCTTCTCAAATTGTCTTGAAAATCTGAAAGGGAAGACAGCCTTCAAGACTTGTTCTACAAATCCAGAACTACCTGGATTCCAAAACCGAACAAAGACATCACACACACAAAGAGAAAACTATATAGACCAGTCTCTGATGAATGTAGGTGTAAAAACTGTCAACACAATACTAGCAAATAGAATCTAAGCACATCAAACAGATAATCCATCGTGATCAAATGGGATTTATGTCAAGGATGCAAGAATGGCTCAACATACACAAACATAAATGTACTGGGTCACATCAACAGAATGACGGACAAAAATCACATATTGTGGCAGCTCTTTGTCCTAGTGGTTGGGTCCTGGCCCCACTCTTGACTTGAACTTCCTGCTAATGTAGACCTGGGGAGGTAGTGGTAATGGCTCAAGGAGTTGGGTCCTTGCCAACCACATAGAACATCTGGATCAAATTCCTGGCTCCTAGCTTTGGTCCCAGCTGGGAGCCACTGCAGGCATTTGGGGAGTGAACCTTTCTGACTCAAAAAAACCAAATACGTATTTTAAAAAAGAAGACCATAGGATCATTTCAATAGATGATGAAAAGGAATTCAATAAAATTAAAAAGTCTCTTTGTTATAAAAATCCCCAAAAATTAGGAACATGGCTCAATACAAAAGCGGCCATCTATGACAAAGCCACAGCGAAGGCCATATTGAACGGGGAAATGCTCAAATCTCTTCCTCAAAGATCAGGAACAATGTAAGGATGTCGTCCACTTTTCTCCCCGCTTACTACGGCCCTGCAAGCCTTCCTCAGGGCAGGAAGTCAACAGGAAGGAAGTAAACGGCAACCAAAAAAACAGGAAAATAAAGTTATACCTGCTTGCAGGCAAAATCACTTTATATCTAGGGGCTGGCGCTGTGGCACAGCGGGTTAACACCCTGGCCTGAAGCGCTAGTATCCCACATGGACGCCGGTTTGAGACCTGGCTGCTCCGCTTTCAATCCAACTCTCTGCTATGGCCTGGGAAAGCAGTAGAAGATGGCCCAAGTCCTTGGGCCCCTGCACCCATGTGGGAGACCAGGAAGAAGCTCCTGGCTCCTGGCTTCAGATCAGCACAGCTCCGGCCATTGCAGCCAATTGGGAAGTGAACCCGCAGATGGAAGACCTCTCTCTGTGTCTCTCTGCCTCTCCTCTCTCTGTGTAACTATGACTTTCAAAAAAATTAATACATATTTTTTAAAAATTATTTGCTATTTAGAAAAAAAACCACACAGACTCCACCAAAAACCTGATGGAACTTACAAATTCAGCAAGGTTTCAGGATCCAAAATCAACATATAAGTATCAGCAGCTTTTTTATATACTAATGAAGAAATTGCCAAGAAAGAAAAAAGCCATGCCAATTACAAGAGCTACAAAAAATTAAAATATCTAGGAATAAACCTAACCAAAGAAGTAAATGATCTCTATAAAGAATATTAGAAAACACTGATTAAAGAAACTAAAGAGGACGAGAAAACTGGAAAGCCACCCCATATTACAGGTTGGAAAAACTACTATTATTAAAATGTCCATACTGCCCAAAGCCATTTACAGACTCAGTGTAATTCCTATCAGATTACCCATGACAGTCTTCAAAGAGCTAGAAAAAAACCTATCCCAAAAACTGGAGTCACAAAAGACCCTCCAGAGCCAAAGCATTCCTAAGCCAAAAGAACAAAGCAGGAGGTGTTCTAATACCTGGTTCCAAAACACGCTGCAGGGCAGGCATCTGGCCCAGCAGCTGAGCTGCTGACTGGGACACCTGCACCCAGTATCAGAGTGCCTGAGTTCAAGTCCTGTAGCCACTCCCAACTCCAGCTTCCTGCTATACACTCTAGGAGGCAGGAGGTGATGGCTCTCTGTCACCCACATTGGAGATCGGGATTGAGTTCCTGGCCCCAGAGTCAGCCCCATGTCGGGGCCTTGGTAGGCATCTGAGGAAGTGGACCTGTAGATGGGAGCTCACTCTCTCTCTCTCTCTCTCCCCTTACCTCTCAAATAAATAACATTTAAAATAAAAATGTACTACAAAGCTATAGTAACCAAAACAACAAGGCACTGGCACAAAAACAAACACACAGACAGATGGGACAACCTAGAAATAAACTCACATATGTAAAGTCAGTTGATTTTCAACAAAGGTGGCAAGAGTACACAGTGCAGAAAGGATAGTCTCTCTATACTAGTCTCACAAAAAGTGCAGGGAACGCTGGATACAGAAGAAATAAATTAGACTCCTATCTCTCATCATGTATAAAAATCAACCAAACAGGGCCAGTGCTGTGGCATACCGGGTTAAAGCGGTGGCCTGAGGAGCCGGCATCCTATATGGGTGCCATTTCTAGTCTCAGATGCTCCTCTTCCAATCTAGCTCTCTGCTGTGGCCTGGGAAAGCAATAGAAGATGACCCAAGTCCTTGGGCCCCTGCACCTGCGTGAGAAACCCAGAGGTTCCTGGCCCCTGGCTCCTGTGCAGCTCCGGCCATTGTGGCCATCTGGGGAGTGAACCAGCAGATGGAAGACCTCTCTCTCCCTCTCTCTGTAACTCTGTCTTTCAAATAAATAAAATAAATCTTTAAAAAAGAAAAAAAATCAACCACAATAGATCAAAAACTTAAATGTAAGACCCAAAACTACAAAAAATAGAGGAAACACTTCAGGACATTAGTCTGGGCAGACTTTGTGGGTACGACCTGCAAAGCAAAGACAACAAAAGCCAAACGAAAAAGCTTCTGCTCAGCATAGAAAACTATGAACAGAGTGAAGAAACAACCAACAGAATGGGGAGAAATGTCTGTGAACCACTCACCCAGCCGGGGACTAAAATCCAGAAGACATGAGGACCCCCAGCAGCTCAACAGCGTAAACCCGAACAACCCAATCAAAGTAGGCAAATGACCTGTGCAGACATTTCTCAAAAGATATTAAAAGGGCTAACAGATACATGGAAAAAAAAAAAAGTCCATATCCCCCATCACCAAGGAAATGCAAATCAAAACCAAAATGAGATATCATCTCATTTCACCTAGAATGGCTATTATCAAAAAGACAAAAGGGGGGTGGGGGGCTGACATTGTGGCAGAGCGGATTAAGCTGTCACCTGCAGGGCTGCCATTCCACATGGGCAGGAGTTCCTAACCGGGCTGCTCCCTGCTGATGCTCCTGGGAGAGCAGCAGAAGGTGACCCAAAGACTTGGGCCCCTGCACCCACGTGGGAGACCTGGATGAAGGTCCAGGCTTTTGGCTTTGGCTTGGCCCAGCCCTGGCTATTGTGGCTATCTGGGGAAGTGAACCAGCAGATGAAAGATCTCTCTCTCTCTCTCTCTCTCTCTCTCTCTCTCTCTCTCTCTTTCTGTAACTCTACCTTTCAAAGAAATAAATAAATCTTTTTAAAAAAAATTTAAAATAGACAAAAACTAAGTTCTGGTGAGGATGTGGAAAAAGGCAAACTCTCACACACTGTTGGTGATAATGTAAATTAGTACAAATCCCATGGAAAACACTAGAGGAGCAGCTCAAAAAAATCAGACCTATAATTATCAGGAGATCCAGCAATCCCACTACTGGGTATACGACCAAAGGAAATGAACTCAGTGCACTGAAAAACATCTGCATACTCATGTTTATTGCAGCGCTGCGCATAGCAGCCAAGATACGAACCTGAGTGTCTGTTGATAAATGGGTGGAGAATAAAGAAAATGTGGTATATATTCAGCTATGAAACAAAGAGACTGAAATTACGCCCTCTGCAGGAACAAAGGTGGAACTTCAGGAGACTACGTTAAAGGCAAATACTGTACGTTCTCATGTATATGCAGAAGCTACAAAGGGGCTCTCATAAAAGCAGAGACTAGAAAAGTGGTTCCCAGAGCCAGGGAAGGGAGCAAGGGACAGGGCCCTGAGAGGACAGTGAACAGGTACGGGGGCACAGGTGTGTAGGAGGAATAACTTCTGATTGTGTATAACACAGTGGATGACTGGTTGACAACAATGAACTGATTATTTCAAGACAGTGGGGAGAGGATTTGTGATGTTCCCAGTGCAGAGAAGCGATGCATGCCTAAGGTGACAGACACGCTGACCGCCCCACTCTGATCACACTGCATGCTGTACACAGGCACTGACATGCTAGACCGTACCCCACAAACACCCACAGCTACTGTAAGCCAATGCAAAATGAAAAATTCCTGAAAAAAAAAGTGAACAAGACCGCTGAGCTTTAGTCAAATTCCATCAGTCCCTCTGCTGTTCAGTCGGCACCATCAAGTTCAATTTCTGAAATTATGACTTGTTTTATTAAAGTGCACTTACATCCTTTCCACCCAACCTTTAGACGGCGCAGGCCACAGCAGCACACAGCTCCAATGCAGCCACGACTGAACCGCCTTTGCTTTACCGAAGCTCCTTCCCAGACTCTGCCGACCGAACCAGGACTAAAGCATAGGTACCTTGAACGAGGACTAAAGCAGAGGGCCGCGCATCGGTACCTTCACGGCGGCGTTCTCATGCATCGTGATACAGTTGTTGATGTCTTCTGAGAGCTGGTACAAGGCCTGCGCGGTTGCCCGGTGCACTTTGGTGTCGGTGGACTTCAGGAAGCGCACCTGTGGGGCCACCGCTCTGTATTCACCAAAAGCCACTCTTCCTGCCCCACAAGCAGCAGCGCACAGTCGCTTCTGCCAGGTGCCGCCTCAATTTGTCGTTGTTCTGCACAAAGGAAAACAATGGGGGGTTGTTTGTGGTGAGTGTGTGTGTGTGTGCATGGTGAGAACCCTGTGAGGTCCCTTCAGGTTTATCACGCACTGAGATTCCAGTGAGCCTGGAGAGAAGAGCCGGCTGGCCCCTGAGGTTGTGACTCAAAGGGACTGGTGTGTCGGTCGGCCAGCGGCAGACCACAGCTCAATCCCGAGTTATCGTTTCATGACCTGCTTGTGCCCAGTTTCTGAAGGCTGACCAGGTGTCTGACATCCATCACACGCTCAAGGACAACCCCAAATCACAAACCAACAAGTTGTTTAATAATAAAAATACTTAAAGAAGACTGTATATTCTTCTTAATTTTAAAAATTCATTTATTTGGGAAAGAGATAGAGAGATAGAGAGAGAGAGAGAGATGGGGTTGAGAAGAATTTATTTATTTGAAAGGCAGAGAGACAGACAAAGAGAGCTAAAGGTCTCCCATCCTTGGATTTGTTCTCCAAATGCTTACAATAGCCAGGGCTGGTTGAGGCTGAAGCTGGGAGCCAGAACTTAATCCGGGTCTCCATGTGGGTGGCGGAGTCCCAAGTACTTGAGCTACCTGCTACCTCCAACGGTGCTCAACAGCAGGAAGCTGGAACTGGGAGTGGATCTTGGACTTGAACCCAGGCACTCTGAGGTGGGATGCAAATGTCCCAAGAAGCAGTTAACAGTGCCCCCCCCCCCCCCCCCCCGCCGCCCCATTATACAGTCTTAAAGGAACACTTCACTGAACGGGAATAAGTGCACTCACGCTACCCCTTCACCGTGGGAATATTTCTACATCAGTAATACGCCTTGTTTCCCGTGAGGGAGAAGACAGAACAGCAAACGCAATGACGCGATTTGGGTCTTTTCGCTTTCCTGTCTTCTTTGTGCAAACCAGATCCTCCTTTTCGTATGTGATCACCTCACACGGTCATAAGGTGATCGAGCGAGCAGCGCACTGCTTTGTGTATATTCATGGTCCTATTCTCTTGTTTTGGGCAACAGCTTGGCTGTCCTGAACTTGCAGATGCTCTGAGAAATGAAACATCTTCTAGACCCAGCATCCTGCCAGCGTTTGCATTTCTGCTCTACGGCTCTTCTGCCAAGTGGCAGTCCACGCTCTGCTCCAATACCTCTGGTCACAGTGAAGTCATTGTCTCTCAAGGCCGCTTATTCAATCTGGCCCGGCTCTAGGTAAACAGTACAGGGATGGCCGAAGTCTTCCAGCTCAAGAATGCCATCGACACACCAGCTAGCACAAGCATCTTCAGAATGGCAATGGTGCTGGCTGGTGGTGAGGAAGATGATAGCTAACGCTTACATAACAGCACTTCTATGTGCCAGGGGCAAATGAAAAGCAGCCTCTCTCTTACAAGGCTCTCGCCTATGAATGTTTTGCAGTTTAAAATGCGCTTTTGCATATATTAGTCTCAGAGAAAGTAAGTGAGGTGACCCAGACTCTCCAGGACAGGTGGATATTAAACTTGCATGCAGATCTCTGGACTTTAAGCTCCTTGTTGATGCCACTACCCCACAATACCGGAAGACAGAATGCATTTAAGAAAACCCGTGTCACTTACTGTATTTGTCAGTTTGGACGATAAAGGGACAACTCCATGGTCTGTAATGATTTTCTTGATCCTTGGCTATATTGGTAATAGCAGCACACACACTCGCCAGAACTTCTTTGTTATCTGATTTCAGTAAGCTGACGATAAGTTCCAAACCACCCACAAAGGAACAAACCATTTCTCCAGCATCCTAGGTTGAGATAAAGATAGTAACAAAAAGAAACTTCTACTTAGGTTTTCTTAGAAAAGCAGAAAGAAATAATAAGGCTGTGAGATACACATATGGCAGCAAAGAAACATTCAGTTTAGTTTGGATCTGTGTTATATATAATACACATATATATAATTTCTCTGTGTGAATGTATATGTAAGTGAATATATTTACACATAAAACACATATGCTTACAAAATTCCATTTCAACAAATATTTGTTATGTGAAAGTCATTGTGTTGGCTACTGAGGACACAGAAGTTAATAAAATGCAGGAGCCAGGAGATTCTTCCAGGTCTCCTGCATGGGTGGCAGGGGCCTAAGGACCTGGGCCATCACCTGCTGTTTCTGAGGTGCATTAGCAGGGAGCTAGATTGGAAGCAGAGCAGCTGGGACTTGAACTGGCACTCTGGTATGAGATGCTGATATTGCAAACGGTGGCTGAACCTGCTGTGCCCCACCACTGTACCCAGTTTTGTTCTGTAGTCACCACAGACAGCGAATGGGCCAATACCATCCCACTGCCCCTAGCAGAAGCCAGGGTTAAGTTCTTGCAGGCCTCTGGGCACATTTCTGTCACCTGATCGGTGCACAACCCTGCACGTGTATGCTCCTCTTAGAGGACACCTTATTTCCTAGATGCTGTTAATTCAGAGACATTGAACTCATGGCCAACGGGAATGTTATACGCCACAAAGTATTTTCTCCATGGGCACATCAAGCTTTTTCACTCTTAGGACTGCCAGGCAACACTTCAGCTCCATGCCTACGACCATTTCAAGCAGTGACATAACCAATAAAAAGCACAAAAATGTAAAAAAAAAAAGGGGGGGGGGAGGGGAGCAGTGCTGCAGAGACCAGAAAATGGACGCTTGTTTTCAGGGTGGCAGCCCAAAGCAGCGCCTTGTTCAGCCTCGGCTGAGAAGGCGTGTGCCGGGCAGCTTAAACTGTTCACCTCTCTTCGTGCACCCAAGCATGACCAAAGCAAGGTGAGTATTGATTGGGCGGTGACAAACGCATTTCAGCAAGTAGGCAAATCCCCAGACCGACTCCGTGAACACAGCGCGAACTGTAGCCACTCTTTCTGCCGTCATGCTTTTTACAGCTGGGGGCAAGATGGGCGTGAAAGACTCACAAGTACAATGACCGGCACCAGGCAAGGAGGGGAAAAGGCCTCGGGGATTCTGGGAGGGCGAGGCATTGCGTGAGATGGATCTGAGCGTGAGCGGGGAGGCCGCCTGCCGTCTAGGTCACCACACAGAGTATTACAACAGGGAAGGGGGCAGGGGAGCCCTGAAGGGTCTGATCCAGCTTAGTGAGGAGTGTGCGGTTCATTTTAAGGGCATTTGAAAGCCACTGAAGGGGTTTTGGCAGTGGGATTGGAGGGGTAGGATTTTTACCAATTTTGTTTCTTGGAAAAATCTCTTAGGACTAGAAGGTGCAGAGTCCTAGGGGAAGCACAAATTGGTGTGGGGAATTCAGAGGTGATTTACTGGTCCAGCATGGAGGCGGTGACTGTTTGGAGATCGTGGCGTTGGGAGCACTGATGGGAGTACCTCAGTTACAGGTGCGTCCATGACAACTCCTGCACTTGCGTCTCTTGGGCGGGGGATGGGTGGTATTTGGTTAGAGGCCCTAACTTATATCTATTTTTAAAGTTTGATATATTCTATTTATTTGAAAGAGCGACAGAGACATAGAAACATGGAGAGAGACTTCTTGTCCACTGGTCCACTCCCCAAATGCCTGCAACAGCCAGATTTGGGCCAGGCCAAAGCCAGGATCCTAGACCTCCATCCAGGTCTCCCGTGTGGGTGGCAGGGACCCAAGCATTTGAGCATCACTGGCTGCCTCCCAGAGTGCACAGTAGCAGGACGCTGGCTCAGAGGTGGAACAGAGCCATGAACCCAGGCTCTCCGACTTGGGATACAGATGTCCCAAGCAGCTTCTTAGCCACTGTGCTAGATGCCTGCCCTGAGAAGACCTAAGTTGGATAAAGTTCCTAGAGATGTGTAAGTGCAGATACCTGGGGGTCTGTTGGGTAAGTGGGTTTGGAACTCAGGAGAGGAAAGCAGGTCGGGAGTGTGGATCTGCACGTTGCCAGCATGAAGGCTGTCGCAGAGGCAAAGGGTGTGAAAAGTGGGAAGCAAAGAAAAGACTTTCCAGGGGTGCTGGAACAGAAACGCTGACACCTCTCCGGTGCCTGGGCTGGGTGGTAATGCCCACCGAGTACCTGGCTCCGTGGCTTTCTCCAGTAACAGATCAACACCTTCTGAATTCACACTGTGGATCGCACCCTGTAGCACATGCTTCATACCAAAGGTCTCAGTTAAACCTCACAATAACCATGCAAAGTGGGCTATGACTTCCGTTTTAGTCGTGACAACTGAAACTGGGAGATGTTCGACCTTGTAAGAGACTGTATCCTTCACAAGGGCAGGGTTGTGTCTTAACCTGGCGATCTTTATAGATCACAAATCTGATCCACTGACCTCCAATCCCCCAAATTCTCCCCTTGCAGCCTCTGCCCTTCGACTAAGAAACAAGCTCCACAACGTGGTGCACAAGCCCCTCACGGCACACACGTGGGTTTCCTCTGCAGCCTCACCTGCCCTGCCTTCTCTCTAACCCCACGTGAGCCAATAATCCGACTCCTGGCGCTAACTATCTGGGAGTGTGATTCCTGAGTCCGGGTGGGACCTGTAAAGATGCATGATTTTTTTTTTTCAATGCTCTCCTGTTGAGTCTGGACCTCAGCCGGCATGGGGAGTGCTGCCTTACGCACCTGTCTCTCAGGTGTCACACCTTGCGTGTGCTGTGTGCCCACATCCCATCCTTTGCATGTGCCTGGTTGGCTGCCTTCCTCTCTGCTTGGAAACACCCACACACCCTTGGCTGCCAGGTGAGGCCCCATTCTCATCAGGAATCCCCTCCTGAACATCAAGTGCAGCTCAGACAACGTCTCCTTCTGTACCAGGGCACCTCCCTCTGTCTGGCAGTGGCTCATGTGTTTTCCCTTTTCCTTGAACTGGAAATTTCCGGAAGGTATTTGCCTATGCTGGTTTCTAGCAGTTTGTAGTGGCTCAATGCACCCTCACTGAGTGTGATGTTTGCAGGCCGGAAGCTATAAAAGGAACTTCGCACTGCAGGCATCAACAAACCAAAAGGTTCTAGTAAACGGTGCAGGCAGGGTTCAGGTCACGGCTGCCCAGCAGCAAGGTCAAGGCCAGCTCTTCAACATGGTTGCAGAGTCTCGTTCTCAAAGCAAATTTAAATACGACTTCAGACACTTAAATACGACTTCAGACACTGCATCACAAGTCCCGATGAAGTCATAAACTTAGTTTGAGAATATTTAATGGCTGTTCTATTATTCTACAATAAGGCTCTTCATGCAAAATAATTTATAAAAATTATTATATGTGTAATCGTATACTCTGTTGTCACTTTATCATACCTTCCATGCATTAGCATGTGACCAGAGCAGAAGACTGCAAGTGTGCATTTATTAACCTCCAACAGCCAACAGCCTTCAAAGTTAATTACCCTGAGGCAGTTAGTAGGGGCGGCTGCAATCGCAGTAAGATTTCCACATTGTGGGTGAGCAGAAACCCCAGGGAAATGAAGAGAAAGGAATGAACAGGCAGGAGGCAATTTGACAAGTGGCAGAAGTGGGACTTGAATCCAGATCGGTCTGCTCTCCAGGCTCCTCTACAACACTCCGATCATGTGAGCCGTGTACATTCAAAAGCAAACACCATGGCTCTTTCTCAGAACGTCAGGACACTTCGGAAGAGGGCCCCAAAGCTCAACTTCTCCAGTTAAAAAGATTATTTTATTTTACTATTCACTTTTTTGTTCATTCGAATGGCAGAGAGACAGAGAGATCGCCTATCTGCTGGTTCACGGCCAAAATGCCCACAGTAGGGGCTAGAGCAGGCCAAAGCCAGAAGCCCAGAGCTCCACCTGAGTCTCCCAGGTGTGTGGCAGGGACTCAAGTACTTAGGCCATCACCCGGGGTCATCCAGGGTGCGCATCAGCAGGAAGCTGGAATCAGAAGCAGAGTGGAGGCTTGAACCCAGGCACTCGGGTACGGGATACCAGCATCTTAAGCGGTGTCTTAACTGCCATGCCGAAAGCCTCGCCCCAATTTTTCGAGGTGATTTTATTGGTGTCAATGACCTAATGCATTTTTCAATTTTAAAATTGCAGAACAGTTTTTTTTTCTCAAGAAAAACTGGAGGGATTATGGAAAGATGATAGCAGCAAAGTTTTCAAATCTCCTTAGTTACGGAACAACTAGGACAGCAAAACAGAAAACATGAGGGCCAACATACACAACAAAGCAACAAGGTATCCACAATGGTGCCCACGCACAAACAGGCTGGCACAAAGTGCCAACCCCAGAGGGAGGGCAGAGGCGCCTGGGAAGGCCCTAAAGACCCAGCCACAGCAGCAGAACTGAGAGCAGACTTTTCAGCTACTGGTTTTTTGTTTTTTTGTTTTTTTTTTTTAATATGTATTTATTTACTTTAAAGATAGAGTGACTTAGAGAGAGGGAGAGACAGAGAGATCTTCCATCCACTGGTTCACTCCCCAATGGCTGCAATAGGTCAGCCTGGGCCAGATCCAAGTCAGCAGCCCGGAACACCATCCTGGTCTCCCATGTGAGTGGCAGGGGCCCAAGCACTTGGGCCATCCTCCACTGCCTTCCGGGTGCATTAGCAGGGAGCTGGCATGGGAGCAGGACAACTGGTGACTTAGCCCGCTGCGCCACAACACCTGTTTCTCTGGCTGGGGTTCATGGTCACAGCCAATGCACAGGTCCTAATGGTGTTGGGACATTCTATAGGTATGAGTCCCGACAGCTTTTACAAAACAAAGCCCCCTTCTAGCACAAAGGCCTGGTTGGAAGAGAAAACTACTGGAAATTGCTTCCAAATGGAGCAGGGCGGAGCCGCTGGGATGAAGGAATGAGAGGGGCCGGGTAAACAGAGAGGGAAGCAGAGAGGCCACCGTGGTGAACCCAGGCTAAGGGTCCTGGCCACGCCTCCCTTCTAAGAGGCCAGGAACACTCCAAGCAGAATGAAGACTACAGGCGACTTCTGTAAGGGCCGATGAATGATCAGAACTAGAACTACGGAGCAGACAGGGCAGAACACCCTCACAGACAACGCCTGTGGGGGAGACAGACCTGCCTGGCTGCAAAACAGACAATAGCAGCAAAAGGAGAGAGAAATCCTGAGAGTAAGGAAAGGAACGCACCGCTCAGTGGGGTTAAAGTTTATAAATTGGGTGATCTGTTAAGAAAAAAACACAAAGACATACACCAAGAATTAGAGGTGGAAAAAAAAATTTTTTTTTTTTTTTTGGAAATGAGAAAGCTAGAAGGAATGCAAGAATAAAGAGATAGGGGGCGATCTCTGTAAATAAAGATTTGAACACTGTAAAATGATAGACTGGGGCCAGTGCTGTGGCGCAGCAGGTTAATGCCCTGGCCTGAGGCGCCGATATCCCATATGGGCGCCAGTTCAAGACCCGGCTGCTCCACTTCCAATCCAGCTCTCTGCTATGGCTTGGGAAAGCAGTAGAAGATGGCCCAAGTCCTTGGGCCTCCGCACCCACATGGGAGACCCAGAAGAAGCTCCTGGCTTCTGGCTTCAGACTGGTGCAGCTCCGGCCATTGTGGCTAATTGGGGAGTGAACCAGTGGATAGAAGACCTCTCTCTGTCGCTACCTCTCTCTGTAATTCTGTCTTTCAAATAAATTAAATAAATCTTAAAAAAAAAAAAAAGATGGACAAAGAGTTCATGAAAAAACTCAAGGGTTTAAAAGGGCATGGAAGACCGAACACATCGAGAGGAGTCTCTGAGAAGAAAAACAAGTACAAGAGAGCAAATTAAAAAAACAAAAAAGAAGAAGATAATTCAAGAAAATTCTCTACTGAAATAAAGCCTGAGCAGATATAATATATACCTGGAAAAACTGAGAACATAGAAACAAAACTAAGCATTCTGGTATAACTGTTGGCCTATTTAATAAAAAAAAAAAAAAAAAAAAAAAAAAAAAAAAAAAAAGAGCGCGTTTTGGTCATCCAAGCAAAAAGACCAATTCATTTGTAAGGGAAAGAATTATCGCCAGACCGTTCAACAGCTATGTTTTATGATCTACTCAAGGAGAGAAAATGCCAATCAAGCCTCTAATTTTAAGCCAAAATGACCTTCCAAGTGTCAGACTCTGTCAGCCATTCTTGGGGAATGAAGCTCAGAAGGCCATTCCTGGGGGACGGCTTTGAGAGTGAAGGTCAGACCTCCACAAAAGGACCACTCGTTTCTTAAAGTCCCCACTGGCTTCATTCCCTTTGGGACAATGTCTAAATCATTCACATGACAGCCAAGTATTGGCCCAATCTGGCTCAACCTCCCTCTCGTCTTATTTCCCAGTAGTCTCTTTTGTATAAGCCGTACCCCAGTTCCTTACTGAGGGGGTCCCCTTAGGCCAGTGGGGTCTGAGATGATGCCTCCCAGGGATCTTCCTTCCTCCATTAATTTGTGGCTTTTTCAAGAACAGAGACACCCAGTCTTGTTCTTTAATTCTCACTTGGAGGACAGGCTGCATGGAGCACTCATTGGATTTTTACCAAATGTCTGCGGAGTTATTAAAAACAAAAAAAGAAAAATATTTAAGATACTTAGCCCCAGACACCAACACCAAAAAGAAGAAACACATTAGCTCTGTAGGACGGAATACGGTGAGTAGGCTTGTTTTAACAAGCCAAGTGTCAAACCAGTGTTGCTCTTTAAGAGTCAACCCCGCTGAGACTCCAGGTTCTCTCACTGCCCCATCCGTGGAGACACAGCAGTGGGGCCACACTGGGAAAAGGGACAAAAGTGCACATATTTGCTTCCGGTCCAAGGACTTCCTAAGGTGCCTCGCATGAGACGCTGGGAGCCAAGGGCTCAGTGAGATCCTGGGCCCGGCTCACCAAGGTCTTGTGAGGTTTACAGTCTATGGGAGGGCAAAATGGTAGACTCGGCGCCTACAGGACTCTCCAAAGCTGGCTGATGTGTTGTGAAGGTGACATTTCTTTCTTTCTTTCTTTCTTTCTTTTTTTTTTTTGTTCTTTTTCAGGCGTAAAGATTTTAAACATATGACGTCTTGCCTCACATGGAAAGGGAGACAGTATATTTGAGGATGGAAAAAGTAATTATTCTGCCAAAACTGTCTTTCACTAATGCTAAACGACTGGGCAAATTCACCACATTTTCCACCTTCTCACATATCTCAAAAACGAGCCGGGGCCAATGTCACCACTGGTACGATATTGGTTCTGCACAATTCAAATGTGTATCTGTAGTGGGTAACGAGCACCGAACTTTTTTTTTTTGCAATTTCTAAAGGACTCCCCTGAATGTTATCTCACATGACCCCGACAGCGCTGCCTTAAGGAGGAATGGCATCCTCATTTTACAGTCACAACAGCTCAAAGTTCATGAACGGGCAGTGACAAAACGAAAAGCTAACCTTGGCCTGACTGCCCGATCTCTCGTCTAGTATGGCTTCACTATCCATCGCGTGCTCTCAAGCACCCACCATTGTATTTATGATAACCCAAAGAATCTTCATGATGGAGGGGATTAAAAATCCCCAAAGAGAGGAAGTTGCTCTGCCAGTGCCACTTCCTGAGACAAACAAATAGAGTCACACCGAGAAAGAGGCCATGAAACACCTTCATCTTGCTATTAAAGGGAAGCTTGAAGCAGGAGGAAAAGATGTCAAGCACAAATTAAAATCGAGTAGAATACACAAATAAGATGAAAAAAATACAAAATGAGAAAAGAAATGGCATTGGGTTAAAGCTTAACTAAGAGGAAAATATTAAGACATTATTTACAGATGAATGAATAAAACAGAAAGCTGGGTGTTTTGGCATACAGCAATTAAATTAACGGGTATGAAATTCTTTCTCTTGCCTCCAGCAGAAAGAACTGGCAGTCTTCTCATGAGGTGAAACCTACATCAGGCGACTTTAAGGCGCAAGGCAAGCAGCGCAGGAGTTAAGAGAAAAAATATAACCTGAGGAACTGGGCAAAACTGCTCTGTGTCGTACATGGAGCAGATGATACAAAAGACGGTGCTTGCAAACACTTTTAAAATAGCACGTTGCACTTAAAATTTTTCAAAAATCCTATAGTCACATTAGAATAGCATGTCAGAGGAAACCAAAACTGAACAGGCAAATTGTGTCCTAAAAGTGTACTCAGTGAGATCAAATCCTTTTAAAAGCCTCAGTAGCACTTCTACAGATGCAAGGAGAACAGAGAGTTTGTTTGTGCTGCTGTTTCACAGTAAGATCCCATGCTGCTCCTAGGAATCCCACAGCTTCGCAAAAATCACTGCTGAGTTAGAATGACCTCACACTCTCAAAGTATAAGCTCTCTAAAAATCAAAATCACAATATCAATGACTTCCCCCCTTTGCTTACGAAGGCAAAGAAAAATACAGTAGTTTTTGGATAACAGAAATGAGCTTAGAGTTGCATAGCAAAAAGAAAAAAAAAAAAAGGCATTACACTTTGAGGGTAGATTTATTCAACTGGATTGCCCGAAAAAGAAAGCAAATTCCATGGTTCTGATTTCTCTACTTCCCTGAGCCTAACTCAAGACGTTTTGCTTAAACATCACAGACAACTGTGGTTTTTCCATTTGACCGTGCCCGTGTGAATCCTGTGTGAAATGTAGTATTCCATTAATGAGGATGCCCGGATGGTGAGGCACACTTGTGTGTCCAGAGGCTTGCTGAGTTATTTACATGACATTCTCAACCAATGACGTATGGAAAGAAGTTTGTAACAAGTACAAGGTGCTAAACAAAGTGAGCAGTATTTACATGAAACAGCTAGTAGTTATAAATCTATGTAATGCATTCATGGATATACATTTATATAATCTAATGCATATACTATACGCTTGTATTTTGCAGGTTTGGATTGAGTAACCCATTGATGAAGGGCAGTAAAACAGTGTTCTGTTCAGAGGTAGGCAGGTGCTTCTCAACAGTGAGCTGTGTGGATGACCCTAAGAACACCTGAAACCAGGATCATGCTAGAGAAACAGATCTAACAAGTGCAGTTCTCCAGTCTGTAAAGAGACCCCTTCCCCACAGTTTACTTGTTAAGCCTGTCACTCCCCACCTTCCCATATGGTTAGCATCCCAATTCATGTGAAATATGCTTTCCTGATATTTGAAGGCAGCTGTCTGATCTCCCTCTGCTGTGTACCTTTAACCAACTCTCACAGTAAATGGTCTTCATAGATCTCAGATCCTATTCATCCAAGTTTCCCCCACAACCTGCTGACAGCGGGGTGCAGAGGGATCTTTCGCTCCAGGATCTGGACACCGTACTTTTAGCACAGCTAACTGTGTGTGCCGTTACAGCAGTCACCTAGCTCTGTGTGTTCACAGCGAGCTTTATTATTATTATTATTATTATTATTATTTGTTTGACAGATAGAGTTAGACAGTGATTGAGAGAGACAGAGAGAAAGGTCTTTCTTCCGTTGGTTCACCCCCCCAAATGCCCACTACGGCGAGAGCTATGCCAATCCGAAGCCAGGAGCCAGGTGCTTCCTCCTGGTCTCCCATGCGGGTGCAGGGCCCAAGCACTTGGGCCATCCTCCACTGCACTCCCGGGCCATAGCAGAGAGCTGGACTGGAAGAGGAGCAGCTGGGACTAGAACCCGGTGCCCATATGGAATGCCAGCGCCAAAGGCAGAGAATTAATGAAGTGAGCCACGGTGCCAGCCCCCCACAGTGAGCTTTGAAGTCAGCTGAAATCCGTGTACCTTTCACAAGTGAGCTGCTATGCAGCCGGAACTCCCCTGTCCTGCACTAATGGATGTCTAGCTATCCCTTGGTGCATTAATTGGATGCAACAATTTTCCTATAGACATAAGCTTTTAGATGTAATAGATATACTTATTTCTTTTTTTAATATTTTTTATTTATTATTTGAAAGAGCTACACAGAGAGAGAAGGAGAGGCAGAGACAGAAAGAGAAAGGTCTCCCACCTGCTGGTTTACTCCCCAATTGGCTGTAATGGCCGGAGCTGCGCCGATCCGAAGCCAGGAGCAAGGAATTTCTTCCAGGTTTCCTATGTGGGTGCAGGGCCCAAGGACTTGGACCATCTTCTACTGCTTTCCCAGGCCATAGCAGAGAGCTGCATTGGAAGTGGAGTAGCCAGGACTTGAACTGGCGCCCATATGGGATGCTGGCACTGCAGGTGGTGGCTTTACCCTCTATACCATAGAGCTGGCCCAAGATGTACTTATTTCTATGTAATACAGAAACCAAGTGAGCTATCTATTTATTTTTGAAGTACATCACTTATCCAAGTCTTTTGGTTCCTTTAATTCCTTAAGGAGGCAGAAAATATATTGCACACTGCAATGACCTGGGGCATTTTCAAACTTCTCCAGCTCAAGTGTATGGTGTAGATGTTTACGTCCCACCGAAAGTCACGTGTGGAAAGCTAATCACCAATGTGGTTCTGTAACACATGGGGTCTTCTCCAGGCAATCAAATCATGAGAGCAGATATCCAGTGAACGAGATTAATTTCTGTTCTTCATAGTTGTATTAAATACCCAGTCTGTGCTATTTTTTTTATAATCGCACAGATGGACTAAGACACCTAAGTTGCATCCAATACCAACTAAGTAAAAATGTATGGTGGTGAAAGCCAGCGTCATGAAGATTTCCGGCTGCTTCCACCCTTTGGGAACCACTGTGCTAAGAGTTTAAGTCCCACCTTGAGTGAGTGAGAACACCTGGGCTCCACCATTATCAGTGTGGCTTTCAACAAGGAACTTCTCTAAACTTCAACTCCAACATCTGTAAAATGCAGCTGATAAGAATATATACTTCTTGAGGTCATTAAAAATAGAATTTCTGGTGTTCTATTGCATAGTAGGGTAGCTAGAGATGACAATTATATATATAGACACACACACACATGTTTCTTAAAAATGACACATATAGGGGGTGGTGCTCTGGCATAGTGGGTTATGCACCCACCTGTGGCACTGGCATCCTATTTGGGTGTTAGTTCTAGTCCCAGCTGCTCCACATCTGATGCAGCTCTCTGCTATGGCCTGGGAAAGTAGCAGAATATGGCTCAAGTGCTTGGGCCTCTGCACCCACGTGGGAGACCCGGAAGAAGCTCCTGGCTTCTGGCTTGGCTCAGCTCTGGCTGTTGCAGCCATTTGGAGAGTGAACTTGCAGATGGAAAACCTTTCTCTCTCTTCCTCTGTCTGTAATTCTACCTTTTAAGTAAATAAATAAATCTTCAAAAAAATGACACATATAAAGCCTATATTAAGGTGCCTGCCATATGATATTATACCTATTTTCAGTGTTTTTAAAAACTACTTTGGGGCCAGAAGTGCTGGCACAGCAGGTTAAAGCCCTGGCCTGAAGTGCTGGCATCCCATATGGGCGCCGGTTCTAGTCCCGGCTGCTCCTCTTCCAATCCAGCTCTCTGCTATGGCCTGGGAAAGCAGTAGAAGATGGCTCAAGTCCTTGGGACCCTGCACCCGTGTGTGAGACCTGGAAGAAGCTCCAGCTCCTGACTTCGGATTGGCTCAGCTCTGGCCATTATGGCATTTGGGGAGTGAACCAGTAGATGGAAGACCTCTCTATGTCTCTACCCTTCTCTGTAACTCTCTTTCAAATAAATAAAATAAATCTTTTAAAAAAATTACTTTGAGAATATATTTTTATTAATAGTTTGCATAATCAAACTATCAATCTCATGGATTATCCCCTTGAAATTAATTGCACATCTCATTCACTCTTAAGAATGTGTTCAGAATACATAACTTGGGTAGCAACAAGCATTCTAGATTTAAAGCTGTTTTAAAATCTAAAGAAGAACGAGTTGGCAAAAATACATTTTTGACTGTTTTCCTTCATTTGGAAAATTAGAAGCCTCCCAAATATAAGGTGTTCTGTTTCTGTTTTATGTTGTGGGATCTGAAAGCAATTGAGACAGGAGTCAGTGTTTTTCAGCCCTGGTTTCCCACCATAATCACCTGGGTTGATAGTTTAGAAATCTGGGGCCGGTACCATGGCTCACTTGGCTAATCCTCTGCCTGTGGAGCCAGCATCCCATATGGGCACTGGGTTCTGGTCCCGGCTGCTCCTCTTCCAGTCCAGCTCTCTGCTGTGGCCCAGGAAGGCAGTGGAAGATGGCCCAAGTGATTGGGCCCCTGCACCTGCATGGGAGACTAGGAGGAAGCACCTGGCTCCGGGCTTCGGATCGGTGTGGGTCCAGCCGTAACGGCCCTTTGGGGAGTGAACCAACGGAAGAAAGACCTTTCTCTCTGTCTCTCTCTCTCACTATCTAACTCCACCTGTCAAATCAATTTAAAAAAAAAAGAAATCTGCATGCCCAGGTGTGAATCCCAATGCCATAGATTTATTTGAACAGGGCTAGAACGTGCAGCTAGTGTGGAGAATCACTCATCTGGATAATTATCAAAGCATGATACTATTACTTCCAAATTATAGCATCTGTGTCAAAGTGCCTATGTGCCTATGTTCGGTTTTAGACAGAAAAACACATCTGGAATGATGGGGTAAGGACTTCAAAAAAATCTGATCTCCATAGCAACAAGAATGCATAAAATTTGGCAAAATAACCTCTTATCAGAACTCTCAAATTTAATGAAAGGCTCGCTTCTGTGTAAGAGAACTGGCTGGATCTCAGTAAGAACAGTGAGTTTGTGGCATTCTCATTTTTCCTGTTCCCAATTGCCTCTTCCCAGCTCCATAGCAGCCTTGAAACCCAGAGTCCTTGCGTCCACAGTATCTGGGGAAATCTCCAGCATCGTGACCACAGGAATGACAGAATGGATATGGCCCTTCCCCAAAAGCCTCATTTTCCAAGAGACTATCTGATCTATATGGCAACTCCTGGGAAAAGCACCATTTACAAAGCTTGCTTTTGGTTAAACTCAGAGCTTGCTCAATGAGGAAAGCCCCATCCTTACAGCCCTTTCATTAAAATAAAATAAAATAATAAATCAGTGGCAATTATCTAACGCTAATGTGACCTGAGGTGGTTCATGCCTGCTGAGACAAACAAGAGGTGGGCCAAAAAAATTATAAAGAAAATACTGGCAATGAGCTGTTTATGGAGAGCTTTGCAAAACCTCAACAAGTTCCTGAAGATCTGAAATGCCACAGACATGTGCAGGGTTGGGGGCATGCCCAGCAAACACCCAACTGAGAAGGCCCTGATTTCTCACCTGCTGCTAACCTTGAGGCTATGTTGCGGCAGCAGTGAAGTCTAGGAGCTGCAAAGTGCTACAGTGTTGAGTGGGGGCCACGTGTGCAGAGCCCCTTGGCCGAGGGTGGGGGACTTCAGGGTGCTAGGCGTTTAATGTCAACACATGAGCTGACCAATAATCTAACTAAGCAGAGACCCCAGGGGCCACATGACAAAGAACATGTAACTCATAGAACTGTTCCACGCAGGTTAGTAAGAAACCATCAAAAGCAAAGTAAGACAAACAGCAGTTAACACAAGCCCTGGGAAGGGAGAAGTCTGGTTTCTAAAGTTTTCATATTTTATTATTTTAAATATTGGTTTTTACAAACATGTGATTGCCCACACAATCAAGGTTCATTTACAATGTCTTGGGAAATAGCGACCATCAGTAGAGATTTGAATTGTGTTTAAAGAGAGAATGCACTGGGAATCCTGAGGTTGAAAGTTTCAGTTCAGTAGAACGTACAATAACTGACATGGAAAATTCCATCGATGGCCTCCACAGCACGTGTGAATAAGCAGGAGACTCAGTGAACATGCAACTGGGTCCATCCAGGTTATTCTGTCTGAGGACCCACAAAATGAATAAATAAACATAGCCTCAAGGACCTGGGGGACAATGAGGTTCCACCTCACCCCAGTTAGAATGGCTTTCATATAGAAATCAACAAATGACAAATACTGGCGAGAAAAAAAGGCCCCCTAATCCACTGCTGGTGGGAATGTAAACCAATAGAACCACTACGGAAGTCAGTTTGGAGATTCCTCACAAATCTGAATACAGACCCACCATATGACCAGCCATCCCACTCCTGGGAATTTACCCAAGGGAGATGAAATCTGCAAATAAAAGAGTTGTCTGCACCAGTATTGTGGTGGAATGAGGTGAAAAGGTCATATCAAGATGGCTGCTGAGGTGAAAAGTTCATGCCAAGATGGCCACTGAGGTGAAAAGGTCATGCTAAGATGGCCACTGACAGCAGAAACTGCCTGGCAACAGGCCGTGATTGGATGGCTTCGGAAACCACATGACAACAGAGGAAACCACATGACAACAGAGCCTGACTGACGGCAGGCCGGGATTGGATGGTTTCAGAAACTGCCTGGCAACAAGAGCCTGACTGGCAACAGGCTGTGATTGGATGGCTTTGGAAACTGCCTGGCAACAGGCTGTGATTGGTTGGGGCATAGACAGCCCCTTGATCGGATTGGCTGGTCTTGGCTATATAAGCTGTTGTACCAACTGTAATAAACGAGTCTGCGGGCTGCTCGCCTCTAGCCTGCTTTCACCCGACTCCCGGAGTCTGTGTGGTGACTCGGTGCCTCTTGCCCCCACCATGTTGCTCCTCTCAGAAACGAACCCATTGCAACATTGTTGAGAAATCAACGGCAACACCTATGTTTATTGCAGCTTAATTCACAATGGCTAAGACAGGGAATCAACTTAAATTCCCATCAACTGAAGACTGGATAAAGAAATTATGGGATATGTACTCTATGGAATAATATTGGAGGGTGAACCAACGGCAAAAGGAAGACCTTTCTCTCTGTCTCTCTCTCTCACTGTCCACTCTGCCTGTCAAAAAAAAAAAAAAGAAAAAAGAAAAAAAAGAAAAAAAAATGAAATCCGGTCATTTGCAACAAAATGGATCAATCTGGAAAATATCATACTTAGAGAAATAAGCCTGTCCCAAAAGGACAAATACCATATGTTCTTCCTTAGCTGTGCTAACTAATAGAGCACCTAAAAGGAAATCTGTAGAAATGAAACTGACACTTTGAGAAGCAATGACTTGAACAGTGCTTGTGCTGACTATTGAGGAACAGTTCTTTTTTTTCCCCTTAATGGAGAATGGGACTGGAAATGAGAGAAGGAGGAGGGGGTGGAGTGGGAGTAGACGTGGGAGGGCGGGTATAGTAGGAAGAATCACAATATTCCTAAAGTTGTACTTAGGAAATTTGTACTCATTAAATAAAAGTTTTCTTTGGGAAAAAAAAAAAAAGACCTGTGGGACACTATCAAGTACACCAATATACACATACCAGAGTTATGGAAAAAAGAGATAGAAACAGAATGAATACTTGAAGAAATAATGGTGAAAAGCTTCCCACATGTGATGTAAAATTTTAATCTGTCTATCCAATTATCTTAGCAAATTTCAGGTAGGATAAAGTCGAAGAGACCCACACTTAGACATACCATAGTCAAACTGTTGAAAGAGAAAGAAAGGATTTTAAAAGTTGCAAGATGAACTTATTTATATAAGGAACCTCTCTAAGATCAACTGATTTCTTATCAGAAAATATGGTGATGGTAGATTTGGAAGCTTTAGACCCATGCCTTCCCACAGAAACATTAAACAGCCACAGACTGGTTCAAATGATTTCATAGGAGCTCTGGAAAGCCACTCCAGAGATCGACAGCAAAAGAGCAAGTGCCAAACCGAGAAAAAGCCACATTGAGGACATCGGGAAAGTTCCTTATATTTGTTCCACCTCTATTCTAGCACAGCAGGGTACATTCAAAAAGCGTAACTTCAACTGTAACTCACCTCCAGTCGAAGGGGCAGAGCAGAGATTGTTTCTGCACTGTTCTGAGCTGCTTGCCGGCTTCCGTCTGACTTGACTCAGGGCCGAGACAGGACGCGTCGGGCGAGTCAGGGCCTCAGACAGCAGAAGCTGCAGAAGTCACTGGCAAGCTCTGTGGCACGTGAAAGCTACATGAGCGTGCCGATTACACACACCTGCTACAGAGATGGCATGCAGAGAAACACAACACAGCATCCGAGACCCCAAGAAGAAGACAGGGTGAGACTCTTTTGGAAATGAAAATATTTACAATCGTGTGTACGGAGAAAATTTAACACTATGCACACAGACATGCACAGAGACAAATAGAATGCATGTTCAGGAAAAAAAAAAAAAGCCATGTGAGAAAAGCTTATGCTTTCACCACAGGTTGATCCTGAGACTCAGGAGCCGTTAACAATTCTAGGTCTTGCAAGCCAATCTGAAAAATTTGGGAGAGGTGAATGTTCTTTCAAATGCTTCAAGTTCAACAGAAGATCTCAAGACGTATGAAGAAATGGGAACGTACTGCTCATTTAAAGAAACAAAATGATTCTTCATAACCCATATTTACAAAGACATGTGCACCAGATTTACTGGACAAAGGTTCTGAAATGAGTGTCCTAAGCATATTCAGAAAGCTAAAGGAAAAATGCAAAGAGCCCCCCAAAATCAGGAAAATAATACATGGACAAAATGAGGGTATCAACAAGAAGATGACATTATAGATAGAAACCAGAGATTCTGGAGGTGAAAAGCACAAGAACTGAATTGAAAGGTTTACTGGAGGGACATAAAAGCAGCCTCAGACAGCCAGAGTGGGGAGGGGAAAGAATCAGTGAATAAGAACACAGGCAATTTGAAGTTGTCAAGCCAGAGGAGGAAAAAAAAAATGTGAGAAAGGGACAGAAAGCTTAGAAGAAACAATTACTGAAGCGGTTCAAAACTGAGGGAAAGACATGGATATACAAATCCAAGAGGTCTGACGAACTCCAAGTGGGACGTGTGCACAGAGACCCACACCAAGGCACACTGCATGCAAACTCCTGGAAGACACAGACAAACAGGAAAGCAACGTCTTATGTACAGCACATCTCCAACACAATTATCAGTCGGTTTTTCTACAGAAGCTTTGCAGGCCAGAAGACGGTAAGAGGATGTATTTAAACTGCCGACTAAAAATGCTCTCTCTGGCAAAAGTGTAATCCAAGAGGGAGGGGGAAATTAAGATTATGCCAGGGAAAACAAACTGAGGAAACTACCACTACACCTGCTATGCAGGAGATGCTACAGGAAGTCCTACAGGTTGAATGAAAGGGTTTTGGGCAGTGACTCCAAGTTACAGAAGAAAACAAAGTTCTCTGGGAAAGATAACTAGATGGACAAATGCAAATCACACATTAGAGCAATTTTTAAACTCTACATTTTATTTTCTGCAGGATTTAAAAGACATGCACAAAATAATTATAAATACAGGGGTACTTTCAAAAATTCATAGAAAAATGGAATTAAGGGGCTGGCATTGTGGCATATCCAGTAATGCTGCTTCATGAGACACCAGCATCTCATGAGTCCCAGCTGCTCCACTTCTGATCTAGCTCCCTGCTAATGTGCCTGGGAAGACAGCAGATATAGGCCCAAGTGCTTGGGCCCTTGCACCCACAGGGGAGATGCAGAGGAAGGTCCGGGTTCCTGGCTTCAGATCAGCTCAGCTCTGGCCATGGCAGCCATCTGGAGAGCGAACCATTAGATGGAAGACCATTCTCTCTCTCTCTCTCTCTCTCTCTCTCTCTCTCTCTTAACTTCACTGTCACTCTGCCTTTCCAATAATTAAATCTGTTTGTTTTAAAGATTAGTAGTTTATGGCTGGCGCCGCAGCTCAATAGGCTAACCCTCTGCCTGCGGCGCCGGCACACCGGGTTCTAGTCCTGGTCGGGGCACCAGATTCTGTCCTGGTTGCCCTTCTTCCAGGCCAGCTCTCTGCTATGGCCCGGGAGTGCAGTGAGGATGGCCCAAGTGCTTGGGCCCTGCACCCCATGGGAGACCAGGAGAAGCACCTGGCTCCTGCCTTCGGATCAGCGCGATGTGCCGGCCGCAGCGCGCCAGCCGCAGTGGCCATTGGAGGGTGAACCAACGGCAAAGGAAGACCTTTCTCTCTGTCTCTCTCTCTCACTATCCACTCTGCCTGTCAAAAAAAAAAAAAAAAAAGATTAGTAGTGTATTTTGGTAAAATAAAGTTTGAAATCCCTGCAGATTTTCCGTAATATGAATTTTTCATAAACTCTCAAAAGGTCCCTCATACATGTACAATATAAAAAGATGTAATTTGAGACATCAACAACATAAGCTATGTGAGGGAAGGGGGACGTGAATTTACATGCATTTGAAATTAAGTTACTACCAATTTAAGACAGACTGCTATAACTTTAGGTTATTACAGATAATCCCCACGGTGACCACCAAAAGAAATCTATAAAATAGACACCAAAGGAAATGAGAAAAAAATAAAAAATGAGGGGCCAGTGCTGTGGTTAATCCTCCGCATGTGGCACCGGCATCCCATATGGGTGCCGGGTTCTAGTCTCAGTTGCTCCTCTTCCAGTCCAGCTCTCTGCTGTGGCCTGGGAGTGCAGTGGAGGATGGCCCAAGTGCTTGGGCCCTTGCACCCGCGTGGGAGACCAGGCCTGCAGCGTCGGCTGTAGAGGCCATTTGTGGGGTGAACCAACGGAAGGAAGACCTTTCTCTCTGTCTCTCTCTCTCACTGTCTATAACTCTATCAAATAAATAAATAAAATAAAAATTATTAAAAAAAGAAAATAAAAAATGAGTCCCTATCAAAAATCAACTAAATGTAAAGGCAGTAATGAAGGAACTGAGAGACAAGACAATTGTGAAACACAGAGAAATAAAAATGACAAAGTTGTAAAAGGTGGTAATTATCAGTGACTACTTTAAATATAAATGCAGTAAACTCCCTAATCAAAAGACATAGACTGGAAGAATGGACAAAAAAATCGGTATCCAACAACATGCTGTCTACAGGAATGCCATTATAGATCTAGGATATACATAGGCTTTAAATGAGAGGACGGAAAAACACAGCCCATGCAATTAGTAATAAAAGAAAGCAGGTATAGCCATAATAATACCAGACAAAATTAATTTCAAGTAAAAAAAAAGTTGCAAGAGACAAAGACATTAAAGACTGTTAATAGAGTTAAATAGATATAATAATTACATACATACATACACACACACACACACACATAAGTACCAGTGCTCCAAAGTACATGCAGTGGAGAAACACTGACAGAACTGAAGGGAGAAACAGGGAGTCCCGTGTAAGAGTTGTAGGGGTCTTCCACATCCCACTTTCAAACATGAATGCAACAATGAGAAGACAACTTAGGAAACAGAGGACTTGAACAACACTGTAGACCAACTGGACCTGACATATCCAAAACCCTCCACCTGGCAACGGCAAGATACACAATATTCTCAAGAGTCCATTCAACATTCTCCAAGATAGACATATATTAGGGCGAAAAACAGGTCTGAAAATTGTTTTTAAAAGAATGAAGTCATTCAAAGTATCTTTTCCAAAGACAACAGAATGAAACTAGGAATCTACTCCAGAAGCAAAACTGGAAAATGCACAAATATGTGGAAATCAAATAAGACACTTACAAGTATGACCGACTACTGGGTCAAAGAAGAAATTGCAATGAAAACAGAAAAACAACATAGGAGGCTACAAAAAAACCAAGGAGTTGGTTATTTAAGAAGATCCACAAAACTGGCAGGCCTTTCGCTAGACTAAGAAAATGGGGGGATTCAAATAACTAAAATCAGAAGTCAAGCAAGGGACATTACAACCAATTTCACAGAAATTAAGGATTGTAGAAGAATATTATGAGCAATGGTGTACTAACAAACTGGATAACCTGGGTGAAATGGGCAGATTCCTAGACACATACAACCTACCAAGACTGAGTCATGGAGAAACAGAAAATCTGAACATACCTAAATGAATATGCAGGTTGAAACAGTAATCAAAATCTTCCAAACAAACAAAAGCCCCAGGCCAGCTGGCTTCACCAGTGAATGCTACCAAGCATTCCAAGAAGAATGAACATAGATGTTCCTCAAATTCTTCCTAGGAATTGAAGAAGAGGTAACACTCAAATTCATTCACTGTATAAGACCACCATTATCCTGGTAACAAAGCCAAAGGCACTACTACACTACAGAAACAAGGAGAAAACTACAAATATCCCTTGTGATTACTGATGTAAAAATCCACATCAAAATGCTAGTGAACCAAATTCAACAACAATATCAAATGGTTATATCCACAACAAAGTAAAACTGACTCCCGGAATACAAGGATGGTTCAAGATACAAAAACGAATGAGCATAATTCATCATGTTCACAAACATAAGGCTACAGAAAAATAAAACCAGCATCTCTCAATTGATACAGTTAAAGCATGTAGCAAGATTTATTGCCCTTTCATGATTAAGGGGGGGGGGAGCTCAACAAACTAGAAATAAAAGAAAGCTATATTAAAATAATTTGAATACCCCTTAGTGCATATCACACTGTACATCATTTTCAATGTGAAAGGCCATAAAGCTTTTTGTCTAATACCATTTTTTTTTACCATTTCTATTCAACCTAGTACTGGAAGCCCTAATCAGAGAAAAAGTAGTCCAGGAAAAATAATTTTAAAATCCAAATTGGAAAGGATAAAACAAAGTTGTCTTTTCACAATGACATGATCTTATATGCAGAGAAACCTAAAGGTGTCATATAAGAACTGGAAAAACTAACAAATGAACTTGGCGACGGTGCATGATACGAGATCATCATGCAAACAGCAAGTGCATTTCTACACACAAACCATCTGAACACTCCAATTTGAACTGGGAAGCAAGAAAGCAACTCCATTTATAATAGCGTCAAAAAGGATAAAACTTAGTCAAGGAGACAAACAGAGGAAAATCCTGAAAGAAGCCAGAGATGAAGGACCCAAGGGAACAAAGACAGTTATGAAAGATAAGACAATAATTTCCCACCAGGAATGATGAAGGGTAGAAAACAATTAAAACAACATACTTAAAGTAGTAAAACAGAGGATAGATACAGATACAAATCCAAGGAGCCAGCATTGTGGCGTTGCCGGTAAAGCCACTGCCTGCAAAGCTGGCATCAGATGTGGGCAGTGGTTCGAGTTCTGGCTGCTCCACTTCCCATCCAACTCCCTGTTAATGGCCTGGGAAAAAGTAGCAAAAGATGGCCCAAGTGCTTGGGCAACTGCTACCCACGTGGGAGACCTGGAAGACACTCCTGGCTCCTGGTTTCTGAAGCCTTGGCCGTGGTGGCCATCTGGGGACTGAACCAGTGGATCGAAGATCTCTCTTTCTCTCTTTCTCTCTCTCTCTCTCTCTCTCTCTCTTTCTCCCTCTCTTTCTGTAACTGTGACTTTCAAATAAATATATATTAAAAAAAACAGGTATGAATCCAAGTACACCATCTTACAGACGTTTGTATACATGTGCCGCCCACATTCTGGGTGCCATATTCTCAATAAACTCTAGGCTGGAACCCTCTGTGGGGGAGGGGCAGCTATCCATTTCCTGAGACCAGAGAGGTTCTTTCTCATTGTGGATTGCAGCAAGCTCAAGGCAGAAACCCTGTTACAGGGACCAGTCTGAAGTTGCTGATCAGGAGTTTTTAAGGATAAGTAACTGTCCCAGTTACGTGATTTTCTCCAGTAATTCAACTCCCAGCCTACAGTTACAGTCAAGATAAATAGAAGTGTCCATAAACAGGGCAGACACCAGGGACTGAAAGAGGGCAGTGGACTTGAGCTCCTTTGAAATGGGCTGTGTGTAATGACACAACACAGAATGTAAGGTGTACCAGGATGGAAATGAGAAGGGAAGAGGCCCAAGGATAGAGATAACAGTGGAGTCGACAGATGGGGGTCCAGTTGGGTCAAAGTGGAACAGAAGTGCTGCAGCAAGAGACCGGAAAGAACCGGCTGGCTAACTGGCGTCACAGCCAGATGTCTGAATTGATGACTTTTCAGGTGGCAGAGTTTCTGACGACGGCGAAGCAGTGTGTGAGCCCAGGTTTTCAGCTGAAGTGACTACAATACCAGCGACTGAAAATACACTGGTCACTGCTAACCTTCTCTAACTTTCAAAACTGAATGGCTAAGTGGATTCACAAGCAGCTCATGGCTGGCGTGCATTTTGCACATAACTCTTTTTTTTTTTTTTAAGATTTATTTATTTGAAAGAGTTACACAGAGAGAGAAGGAGAGGCAGGGATACACAGAGGTCTTCCATCTGCTGGTTCACTCTCCAGTTGGTCGCAACGGCCAGAGCTGCGCCAATCTGAAGCCAGGAGCCAGGAGTCTCTTCTGGGTCTACCACATGGGTGCAGGGGCCCAAGGACTTGAGCCATCTTCCACTGCTTT
This sequence comes from Lepus europaeus, assembly GCF_033115175.1. Taxonomy (NCBI): domain Eukaryota; kingdom Metazoa; phylum Chordata; class Mammalia; order Lagomorpha; family Leporidae; genus Lepus; species Lepus europaeus. Next base: position 89,668,770 of record NC_084840.1, on the reverse strand, counting down.
CCCAGGCCATAGCAGAGAGCTGGATCAGAAGTAGAGCAGTCCGGATTTGAACTGGCACCCATATGGGACGCTAGCACTGCAGGTGGCAGCTTTACCCACTATACCACAGTGCCGGCCCCTAATCTTTTTGGATTCTAGGACTGGAGGCTGGATGAGGAGCATATTAAAACTATTTGATAACTAAAAATGATAGCAGACCACAAACAGCTGGACAGAATACAAACTCTGATTATATATTTTAAATGGGTTTTTAGGTTTTTTTTTTTTTCTTTTAAAACTATGTTTTGATCCTTTGGCATGCTGCTGGACAGCTACGCATTCTACAGCCCCGACATGGCCAAATCCAAGGTCATAAACTGTGTTTACAGCAGGATTCTTAGTGTGAAACCAAACCCCTGCACACCCTTCTCCAGGTTCTCCTTGGCTCTCTGATTGGGCATGGCTCATCAGGCACTGAGGTTAAGCAGAGAGTGATGTCAAGTTTCTGTCCTGTTTGATCAGCTGTGTTGTGCAACACCTGTGGTCAGGAAGCTGGCTCCAGCCACACTCCCTGCTCCACAGTCCTGGCTCTGATTGCCTGAGCATGTCTTCCACCCTCACCGAAATTAACTTCTCTTCTCTTCTGGGGAAATCATTCTCAGATTTCTCTGATTGGCTTTTCTGTTTGGAGCAGATCCTTATGTCACTGGTTTTGAAATTACTGGAGGTTTTTTTTTTTTCCCCCTTCCAAGATCAAAATTCGAAACCAGACATTATTTTCTAAACAAGTAGCAAAATTAAGTCGAAGGAGGTTACAAGGCCAAACGATCTCATGGATAGATTACTGATTTGGAAGACAGATTGTTTGAGTTTGCTAATTCCACAACTGACTGCTTGTGCGTTCGGAGCATTTATTTTAAAATAAGAATACTTGGCTCCTGTCCAATGCATAAGGGGGTGGTGATTATAAATGTGAATCATGCTAATCACTTCTTGCAAATGTATGCAAACGTTCCCATTTTTCTCAATAAAATCTTTAAAATTCATTAATGAAAAGAAAAAGAATTAAGGAGGCCACTGTACACACTTCCTTGCAATACTCACAAAAAGAACTATTAAAAGTGCTAAGATATTTTAAGAAAGGAACACAATTCTTACTCATGTCTGCAAAAGGCATGAGCGTGGGTGCTAGCGACGGGGCACAGTCACACATTCTGCTCCTTTTCAATAGCCTGTTATTCAAGGAGCCTAAATTCGAGCTTACTGCAGCAGTTAGTTTTGCTCCTTAAGAACAAAGAATTTAATACGTGGATTTTTGCCAGATTCCGTTGTTGCATTCTTTACATCACAACTTCCTAATACTGAACACCTGTTTAACCACTGTTTTTCTCCAAAAATATGTGTTTGATCATTGCCCTTGAAAGGAACAGCTTTTTACTTCCACTTACAAAGCCCTCGCCTTTCTCACAAAGCAGTTATTAGTCTGCAACCCTGACCTGCAGCTCATGAAATTGACTGAACAACCTCACCGCTGATGTCAGATTTCAGGATCTCTATCCTTTTTAGAAATCTTAACCGAAGGAAAATAAAAATGTCCTTAAGCCTAATGCAGAAAAGATGTAAGTGGTAAACTTCTAAATAGAATTTGTAAATAAAACTCATTTGAAAATGTACAGTGCGTTTTTTTGTGATGCATTCACTTCAGTTCGACTTTCTGTTCTTTGGTTTTGATAGATGGAACAGCCCTGCATAGCTTTGTACTTGAATATTCTTATTTCCTGTCTTAAAGATTCTTTCAAGTTTGACAAAGCCCAGATAATAGAGACCCCATTTTACACTCTTATTTTCCAAACACCTAAAGAATGGACAGGTGATTACTAAGCTGGAAAGAAGTATCGTTTATACCTCCTAATTTTCTTTATCACTGGTGAGCTATCAAAAACTACTACAAGTACACATGGATTTCAAAAACTTTTTTTTGCAACAACAAAAGCTTACTCTTTATTCAATTTTCCATAAACTTTTAAAAAAAGTATTTTTTTAAATTTACTTGAAAGAGTTACAGAGAAAGAGGGAGAACCAACGGCAAAGGAAGACATTTCTCTCTGTCTCTCTCTCTCTCTCAGTGTCCACTCTGCCTGTCAAAAAAAAAAAAAAAAAAAAAAAAAGAGGGAGAGGCAAAGAGAGAAAGATATCTTAAATCCGCTGCTTCACTGCCCAAATGCCCACAATGATCAGGGAGGGGTCAGGCTGAAGCCAGGAGCCAGAAGCTTCTTCCAGGTCTCCCATGTGGGTGCAGGGGCCCAAGCACTTGGGCCATCTTTCCACTGCTTTCCCAGGTACATAAACAGGGAGCTAGATTGAAAGCGGAGCAGCCAGAACTCAAACCGGCATCCACATAGGATGCTGGCATTGCAGGCAGCAGGTTAATGTGCTATGCCACAACGTCAGTCCCTCTCCAGGAGCTTTTTGAAGTATCTTTATATATACCGTAATTGCTTTCCCAAAATGAAGGGAAGTCTTAAGCTTTCTAATAGCCATACCGATCTGCTGGTGAAAATGTCAATTTTTGGGGGGTAAAATTGCCACATAACATTTGCTTTATGAACCTAATAACACAGTAAGAACAATGCAAATGCAATGCCAACTTGTCTTCGTCTCAGTTAGCCCATAATTCATTGCAGAAGTCTTGATTCTGGCGCTGCGGCTGGAAGTATTTCCCGACGAGACACAGTGCGTTCACTAGTAGCGATTTTCACATCTCATTTTCGTAACAGATAGATCTGAAAATGTGCTCTAAAGTATAGGCTGTTAACAATAAAAAATGCATGACATCTGTTTTGAACAGTTGGCATTCACCACGTCCACAGCGTGCGTGTGCGTGTGTGAGCGCACACACACACACACACACAGAGTCCCGTGCCTGACAGATGTGGTATCGCCCTGAAGGGGCAGTTACTTGTCTGAAGTCAGGGCCGATGCCTTCTTCCCTCTCTGCTTGCTCTGAGCTCTGACAACGGCTGCTTCGGCTGCAGGCCATCAACCCCAAAAAACAGGTTGGCTGCTTCAAAATAACGCCAGATCTTAAGATCATAGGACAGTGAGACTAAAATGACTCACAAAAGCATCCAGTGTGGGGGAAATGTGGGAACGCTTCCATGCAAAATAAAAGGTGATCTTTCCTCAAAAGCTGAACAGGGGAGCGGAGGGGAGGAGGGGTGGGGAGAATGGGCAGGATCTCTTTGGAATGCAGGCCGGGTGCTAGGGCACATTCAACACCCATTTCCTGCCCCTACTCTCCCTCAAAACATACAACCGTACTAGAGAATGATTTTAATTCGGGTAAAAACATTAAGACAACATGCAAAAATTAACTGAAAGTGCTAACTTGAATATAATTAAGTGGAAAAGTTCTGGATGGGATTATAAACACCCTGTGACACTCAGAAAGAGTTCCAAGTACACAAGCATCTGTGAATGTACACAGTTTCAGGTATCCTTGACCCTATGATCTCCACCAAGAGGCAGCTGCCTGTAGAATGTACTATTATTTTAGGAGCTCCCGAAAATGAGAAAACACTGCCCACTAACCTATGACACAATGCCCACTATAAAACACAGCCAGAGGGAGCTGTGCTCAAATTTCTACCCATGGGTGAGCGGTGACTTCCTTTCCCTTCCCTGTGTGATAAGAATATTTCAGAAAGGCTCCAAAGAAATCTGTATTTCACTTAACCTCACTGTTTTTAACATTGGAAATTTGATTCTATAAATAATGATATAACCATACAATAAAATACTATACAAAGAAAATTAGTGATATGGAAAATCCTTTATAAACAATTATGTATTCACAATTCTTGGCTATGGGGGAAAAAAAGCCTGTTAACTCTTGGTAGTAGTTGTCTCTGATTGCTAAAAATATAATGTTTTCCTCTTTTTTAGTTTCTAAAAGTTACATAATTAACATGCAACCATAAACAAATTTATTTAATCCTTGAGCTTTAGCACTCCTTGTAGCAATCACCACTCAAACAAAACTCTTTATTACAGCTGTCCTATATCTGGGAACCAAAATAGTAGCCACTGGCCATATGCAGCTATTTAAATCTAAACTAATCAAAAATGTGATGTGATTAAAGATTCAGTTCCTCAGTCGTGTCGATCACCTTGCAAGTTCTCCTCAGGCACCATGGCAGCGGATGTTGCACCTGCTGGGTATGTTTTCATCCTCACGGAAATTTTCATCAGATAGAGCCATCTTAGAAGACCACGACTTGATTAGGATCTGTGTGAATAATGAGTTGCTCTCCATTTATTAATTTACTTATTTGAGAGACAGAGAGAGAAAAGAGTTCCAATCTGCTGGCTCACTCCCCACAAATGCCCTCAACAGCTGGAGCGAGGATGTGGGAACTCAATCCAGGTGTTGGGGGTGTGTGTAGCAGGGATCCAGCTACCTGAGCACATAAATGTTCTTTCTTTCCCCCAGAGCACTTTCATACGCTTCCCCGGGGATGCTCTTCTGCCTTGAGACAATGAGTTTTGTTGTAGAGGGCTACAGAAAGGGGAAGATCCATATAGCACTCAGCGTCTCACCCTGGAAAACAAGGTCTCACATTAAGACAAGAGCTTTGCAAATCAAGCTGTGTTCTTGAGGAAAGGTTACATTTTAAACATTTTCCTCTTTTCCATTTCAAGGGCCAGACTGGGTGTACCAGACCAGGTGTTTTCACAATGTCTGCTCACATACCCCAGCACGTATCTGAAAAGCTACATGTACGCCTCACCCATTTTGAAATGATACCTAAAAACATTCAGCATCAATTTAGGTGCACAAGATATATTTTGTGATATTATACACATCATCCAAGTCTTGACTCAGCACATTTAGTTCATTTGATTTGTGGAAACCACTTCCATATTAATTAGAAAAATCAGTCCTCATTGTTGAAATAATCAGTTATATTTGTCATCTGCTGTTAGGAAAACCCTGACTTCAGTTTTTAAAATTCACCTTAGTCATTCAGATCCCTTAGAAAACTATTCTGAATTTGTAATCTAAGAGGTAATAGATGACAGGTACATTACACAGACAGACAGATGGACAGAGGATAGACAGACAGGTGATGGACATGTGTCCACCCTTGGATTAAAGAAGAGCTGACCCTTTCAGTGTTTCTTCCCAGAAGTTTCTTGGCTTTAATCTCACTGGACTTGGGGATTACCCACTCTAGACCTGTCCTTTTGCATGGTGTTCCAGAGAGAGCCAACTCTCTCTCTCTCTCTCTTTGCTCTCTGTATAAACAGACATACAGATGCACACACACATTCAGGCCTCCTCCATGTTATTCACTCCGTAAACCTGAGCATCTTCTGGATTTCATAGTCTCTCCTTCTCTTAACAGCTGAACTACTGGAAAGAACTATTGATCTTTTTCTCTGCTTCCTCTTCCCAAATCACGTCTCACCCCAGTGACAGCTGGATTACATGCACAACTCTCCATGGAAATGGCTAGGACCAGTGACCACTGACTTCCCACTTCTGATGTACCCTCTCTCAAGTTCAAAGGGAATCGTCCTCTTACAGACCAATGATGCTGTGGGGCTCCCTCACGCACCTGCACCTTCTTGATGGCCCTGCTTCCTGGCCTTCCTTGCAAACTCCCCCTCCTGGTTCCTCACTCCTATCCTCCTTTCTGGCTTCACGCTGTCACTTGGCTCCTGTCATTCATCTGTCCTCAAGACGTCTGCTACCACCCAAGTGCTGATGGCTCTAGTCCAGAATTTTCTCCTGACATCTAGACTCACAAATCCAAATGGCCAGACATCATTGCTTAGAGGAAAACAAATTCCCCACCATTTGCCCAAAAGCACGTCTTTCGCATGTTTGGAACAGGTGACATCAGATCCCCAGTCATCAGAGTTAAAAAAAAATCCGAGAATCTTCCCTGGCTTCCTCTACACTGCCAGCACCGCAGCCAACCACCGATTTCTGACTCCACTTCTCATTTATCTCTTACCTGGACCCTTCTCTCCTCTCGCACTACCACACTACCGCTGTGTTGGGTCACATTCTATCATCAAATCAGCTATGGCAATAACCTCGCTAGTCGCCCAACTCGTCCATTCTCTAATGCGCCACTCTGCTCAGGTCACCTAAAGACAAATGCGAGCTGAAGGAGGGTGTGGTTCCTGGAGAGAGACGTGAACAGGCTGAGATCTCTTCTTCTTGTCTTTCCCCCAAGACAAGAAAGGGCCGAGGGGTCTTTCCTTTTGAGAAGACCCTAAGTTGGGGGGAGAGGGGACATGTGCAGACAGCAAGCGAAGTTCAAGAGAAAGGGAACAAAAAAAAAAGAGCTCTTCGTGGAGCCTTGGATCTAGTCCAGGTTTTGCAGCCGGGGACAAAAAGTGAGGAACGATGGATCACGTTGAGGCTACAGCAAAGGGGCTCAGCCCAAGACCGAACACAGGAAGCCCGCATGGTAGGAATGAATATGGAAGCAGTGCAAAGCCTCTCAAACACACAATGCACACACAGGCACTTCCTATGAAGTTCATAGGAAGATAAGGATACAATTCACACATAGCAGCACTAGGTGGAAATGCACTCTATACAAAATGGTATCTCACCAATGGTAATGGGTAAATTTTGTGCTGAAATTTACATATTCAATGACCAGTGAGAATTAGTTGCTTTCTATAACATTAACTCCCACCTGCCTAACATGTTTGTAAATCAAATGTTACTTTAGAATCAAACTGTTACTGCAATAATACTGTTTTTATTTCATTTGATGCCACTACCTGTAGAGGAATTCTTTAAAATTTAATCCTATTATTAACACAAAATCATCTTTGAAAATTCCAATGATGTATTTGCCCGTTACTGTGTCTTACAGTCCATGTTATTTCTTTCTTAGAATCTTTTGTTTTGCTGGAAAATATTCTAAAGTACATTTTTTTCCAGAAAAGATTTAAGGGGTATAAACTTCTTAAGTGCTGGCATTTCTAAAAGCAAAATGTCTTCACTCTAGACTCACATCTGAATGCTACTATTGCAGAATATAAAATTCCAGAATAAAAAAAAAAAAGTTTTCCCCCAGACAAGAGGGTAAAGATTGTGTTCCATTTTTCTTCTAGAATTTATTACAGATGATGTTGAGTGTAATGCTGGTGTGATTCAAGCTGTCTTGTGACTTTTCTCTTTTCGTTAATTTCTGGAAACACCAAGGTAAAATCCGTACATTGCTACCGATGTTTTATCTGTTTATTTTCCTGCTTGGCCCAAGGGGCTCTTTTAAATCTGAAGACAAGCCTCTTTCTCTAGCAATTCAGCTTATGGCAAGTGTGCCTTTAAGAGAAAATCATGATTTTTTTCCCCCTCAATCGCCCTTTCCCTTTTTCTGTGTTTTCATGCCCTATTTTCTTTTTACATTCTTGTTTTCCAGCCTTTTCTTCCACATTAATTACTTACCCATGTGGAGCCTGGTGTCTGCCCCTTCCACTAAATTTATTATTTTGCCAAATAATTTTTAATTTCAAAAAAAAACCCTTGCATAACCAGTGAACACTTTTCTTTTGTAACAGCCTATCTGGACATAGGATTTGCCCTCGGGTCTCGGGGGATATTTTTAATATTTATTGTTCGATTCTGTTCCTCACATTGTTTCTATTTCCTTTGAGGTCAGTTCCAGTTATTACTGACCTTAGCATGTCCCTCTGATCCCATCAGTCCTCCTTAAATATCTGGTGATCTTGGTTGTTCACATTTACAAAGGAAGGACTGGGCTGCTTCATGCAAGTCACCAACAAGAATTATTCTTTCACAAGAAGCTTCTTTATTGCCTCCAAACAATATCATTTAAATTTTGCCTTTTAAAAAAAAACTCCTTTGGGGCCGGTGTTATGGCATAGCAGGGTAAGTCATCACTTGTGATGCCAGCATCCTCTATCAGAGCACCAGTTCAAGTCCTAGCTGCTCTTCTTCCAATCCAGCTCCCTCCTAATACACCTGAGAAGGTAGAGCAGGATGGCCCAAGTCCTTGGGCCCTGACATCCATGTGGGAGACAAGGATGCAGTTCCTGGCTCCTGGTTTCAGCCTGGTCCAGTGCTGGCTTTTGCGGTCATTTGGGGAGTGAGCCAGTGGATGGACAATATCTTTCTCTCTCCCTATCTCTCTCTCTGTCACTGTTCCTTTCATATAAATAAATTAATTAAATGTTTTTAAAAATAAAACATAAAAAATTCCTTTGAACTTCAGTAGGAATTATATTGTATATCTATTTCCCCAAATTGTTTTTATTTTGCTCAATATGCTCATCTACAGTGATGAATACATTGCTGAAATGCACTCATTTTTCACTGCTACCTTGCATGCATATGTATAGATTATCATCCTACTGTCCATTTTCCGGTAGGTCAACACTTCAGCTCCTTATATTTTTTGCTATAACAAGAGATGGTTCAATTAACAAGTCTGCACTATGTCTCCTCTACACCTACCACACTTCACAATTCACCTTTTACAAAACGCGACCGAGGATAGTATCCACATCATGCTAAATTCATACAGAAATACAATCCTGTAGACAGAAACATTCATGAGGGAGAAACAACTTCAGTCACAAGCACCTCCAAGGGCAACCTCCAAACCTACAGTGAAATGTCAAGTGTACACTGTCTAAAGAAAGAGTCTGAAATCTCTAAGGAAAACACTAGAATTTAACAAATGGAGGGCTAAAAGAAGGGACGGAGACATTAGAGTCCAGTATTTACTGATGCATTGAAAACGAGACTCAGTGCAATCCTGTCAGCCTTTCAAGGTAACGCAGAAGTCAGTGGCCTTTACCTACAGCTAACACAGAAGGAGCTTCCCACACACAGTCACTCCCTGTAAAAAGCATGCACATACAATTTTCTTGTCCCCCCAAGAGATAAGAACACACAACTGTTCTCCACCCTGATTCACCTGGGATAGGTGTTTCAATTGCACCAACCTGGTGGAACTCGATAAGCACCACCCCCTGAGACCAGCCACCCCCTGAGACCAGCTTCACTGGGTGTTTTAAGACACGTTAGGAAAAGGCACTGTTCAAAAACTATTTGAGCATGAACATGGCCCATCACTCTTTGCCACCAGATACACCTGACCGCCAGTAAGTCAAAAGCCATGAGTGACTTCGGTGGCATTACTCAACACAGCATCAGAGGTTCGGGGCGGACTGATTTGCAGTCTGTTCCTACCTTGGCATTTTCGACACAGGGACACAGGATCCAGGCTGCACTGGCCTTCACGTCTGGGTGAGGATCTTTTAGCAGGGACCACAACAAGCAGACTCCATCCAAGCGATCGATTATTCTATCATGGAACCAAAAGCAGAGGCGCAATCAGTGAGTGCAAATGAAAACGTAGACAGCCCACCTCTTCACAACACAATTTTATTTCTAATCATGTCTCTTTTGGACATTTCGCTTGTTTTTTTTCTTATAAGATGCTGTTGAATTGTCAGTTTTAAATTCACGACACAGAGAGCAAACTGCATGATCATTAAACTTAAAAATCAAACCACATCATTTTTTAATTGGCTGTACACAGGCTGTAACCTAAATGTAAAAATACTGGTTTCTTTCCTATAATCACATCTAAATACTTTCCAAAACAAATATTTGTCCCTCAAAACTGTGCAGTTACCTTTTTTATTTGGTCTGTGTTTAATTGACTTACCTTACTGTATGACATATTTTAGACTCCTCCGGTCCTAATCTCGCATTGGGAATGAAAACCATTACACCACAGTGCACCCTTTGTTGGGCACGAATAACACCTAACTTGTTTTCCATGTGCTCTCTTCCCAGCAAGCCTCACACTGCAGACTGTTATAATTGCTTAAACACACTGTAATCAAAATATCTCCATGGCTAGCTGAAAAATAAATTATCATCAGCATCATCCCTGTGCCATCTGTCTTCTGTTTATACATCAATCAGCCCTGGGGCATAACCTTACCATAAGGTCCACCGAGAACGCACAGCCAAGAAGGCCAAGCCAAACTTAATATCCTTCACAAACACAGCTTTGTTCACAAAGATACATTAAACTCAACACAGATGAAAACAGATAAAGAGCATCAAAACTCCTTTGATTGTTCATCTCAACGTGAATTTAAACGCATGCAATATTTAGCCCCTGGTGGAAGAAATATGACTAGCTTGAAATGCCATTCAATTTATTATTTTTTCCTTGAAGATTGACAGAGAAATGTCTACATTTCCTGATTATCTGAGATGAGTTTACCAGGAACAAAAAAAAAAGCATTATTTCAAAGTTTCCAAGTAAGGCATCAGCTCAGCTCTGTATGGCCTTATATAAGGCTTTATATAATTGGTGATGCAAATGGCCTGGAATAAGACGTAAACGGTCTCTTTAGAAAAATGGCTTCAGTAAGAAAAAGTGCATTGAGAAAATATTTGAAATCAAAGTTTAACCAAATAATTCTTTACATGTCAAGCATTCTGTTAGTATCACGCTGCAAGGAAAAAAGCTTTATTTCTCAGGGCCAGTGTTGTGCCATAGCAGGTAAAGCCACCGCCTGCAACACCAGCATCCCACAGGGTCGCTGGTTCAAGTCCCAGCTGCCACACTTCCTATCCAGCTTCTTGCTAATATGCCTGGGAAAGCAGCAGAAGATGGCCCAAGTACTTGGGCCCCTGCATCCAAGTGGGAGACCCCTAAGAAGTTCCTGGTTCCTAGCTTCAGCCTGGCACAGTCCCAGCCCTGCGGCCATGTGGGGAGTGAACCAGCAGGTGGAAGATCTGTCTCTCCCTCTCTCTCTGTAACTCTGCCTTTCAAATAAATAAATCCATACATTAGAAAAAAAAGACAATGAATGCTTCAATGAATCCTTGCTTCTCTGTATTTTTTCACACAAAACTGCACAATGAGCACGTGTCCAGCTCTCTCCCATTTGCAGCAGTGGATTTAACAATAATACTTAACTCTACACTGCCAGTCACAGCTTGCCATTCCAGCAGAGTTGTTTGGATGACACGTATTTCCAGGTCAAGAAGAGAGAAGGACAGCTCAATCCAGGGCCACCATGGGCAAAATTGCACCACGAACCATAATGTTCTCTATTAGCTATACAAAACTTGATGTATTGTCCCCAACCCTAGACAGTCCATCAGCTGCTTAGTTAAAAGGGAGGAGGAGTATGGCCCCATTACTGACGACTTAAAAGCAGGCTCAGTGCAGTTGGCACAAGGGAAACGTTATTCAAAGACCTTGGCCAACACAGAAGCTAACAGGTCATGGGTGCCAAGCTTCGGAGTTCCGCTTTATCGCTGCCACCTCCCTCACCCCCTGCATGAAATCATGGACTTCTTCCTACTTCACCACAACTCAGGCAATGGCCCCTGCTTCCCGGGTCCTCGGGGCCGGCACCCGGATCCTATGCTCCACTGTCTCCTGTCAGGATTGCAACAGCGGTGCAGAATTTTTTTGTTTTTTTCTGTCTCCATCTCCAGTGTCTCTCAGTTTCAATGCATCCTTCAAATCTCTGTGAAATTAATCTTCCCAAGGACACTTTATAGCTTCTGCAACAGCTCCTTGAGAGCAAGGGCCCAGGAACACTGATTTTGTCCATGGCACTGTGTAGCACCCGCAAATAACACTTGTTGAAAAATTCACAGCCCAGGGCTGGCGCCGTGTCTCACTTGGTTAATCCTCCGCCTACAGCGCCGGCACCCCATATGGGTGCCAGGTTCTAGTCCCAGCTGCTTCTCTTCCAGTCCAGCTCTCTGCTGTGGCCTGGGAAGGCAGTGAGGGATGGCCCAAGTGCTTGGGCCCTGCACCTGCATGGGAGACCAGGAAGAAGCACCTGGCTCCTGGCTTTGGATCGGCATAGCTCCAGCTGTAGCGGCCATTAGGGGAGTGAATCAATGGAAGGAAGACCTTTCTCTCTGTCTCTCTCATTGTCTAACTCTATCTGTCAAATAAAAATAAATAAAGAAAGAAAGAAAGAAAGAAAGAAAAAAGAAAAATTCACAGCCCAACCATCACTACTTCCAGAGATGGGGAAGTGGTATCCCATAGCCTCCCATTGCTTGCATGATATTAAAACCTCAGTTCCCCAAGCCCAGTATTTAAGACGTTAAGGGAGCTGGGTCATTCTTCCCCAATCCCCATATTCAAGCAATTTTCTCATAGAACACGTTGATTATGTGCCAAGCATTAACTCCCAGGCATACAGAAATGACCAATAGTCAATTCTCATTACACTCTATGAAGTCACTGCAAACCCTGGAGGAGAAAACATTGCCCCGGTGTTCCTAGGGAAAGTCTATGCATATGAAGTTTCTCAAAAGGTTAATGTTGACACAGTGGGGTAAGCTGCCACCTGCACCAGTTCAAACACCAGTTCAAGTCCAGGATGCTCTACTTCTGAACCAGCTCCCTGCTAATGCACTCAGGAAAGCAGTGGGAGACACTCAAGTACTTTGGGTCCCTTCCACCCACGTGGGAAATCTGGATTTGGCCTGGTCCAGCCCCAGCCATTGTAGCCATTAGGGGCATGAACCAGTAAGAGATGGAACATCTCTCTCTCTCTCTCTGTCTCTTTCTCTCTCTGTAACTCTGCCTTTCAAATAAATTTTTAAAATCTTTAAACAATTTTGCCGGCGCTGTGGCTCAACAGGCTAATCCTCCGCCTTGCGGCGCCGGCACACCGGGTTCTAGTCCCGGTCGGGGCACCGATCCTGTCCTGGTTGCCCCTCTTCCAGGCCAGCTCTCTGCTGTGGCCAGGGAGTGCAGTGGAGGATGGCCCAAGTGCTTGGGCTCTGCACCCCATGGGAGACCAGGATAAGCACCTGGCTCCTGCCATCGGAACAGCGCAGTGCGCCGGCCGCAGCGCGCTACCGCGGCAGCCATTGGAGGGTGAACCAACGGCAAAAGGAAGACCTTTCTCTCTGTCTCTCTCTCTCTCACTGTCCACTCTGCCTGTCAAAAAAAAAAAATCTTTAAACAATTTTTAAGATCATAGAAAATGCCTATTATGAAAAAGCTATATATTGGCTTTAAAATGTTTTTGAACCAATAAATTTAACTTTTTTTAAAAGATTTATTTATTTGAAAGAGTTACAGAGAGAGGTAGAGACAGAGAGAAAGGTCTTCCATCTGCTGGTTCACTCCCCAGATGGCCACAACAGCCGGAGCTGTGCCAATCCGAAGCCAGGAGCCAGGAGCTTCATCCAGGTCTCCCACGTGGGTGCAGGGGCCCAAGGACTTGGGCCATCCTCTACTGCTTTCTCAGACCATAGCAGAGAGCTGGATAAGAAGAAGAGCAGCCAGGACTAGAACAGGTGCCCATATGGGATGCTGGCACTTCAGACCAGGGCATTAACCCACTGCACCACAGCACTGGCCCCAATAAATTTCTTTTAATTCCATTTTCCACAGACATTTTAAAGTGCCCTTGTGTGCAGTTTTATTCCTGTGACTGGTCAGAGCATTTCCATCAGCTGACCAATAACCTAACCTTGGCTCACGGGTTTCTGTCTCAAGCTACCGTATTTAACAAGCACGCCGTTGATCCAGTGACACTGAACTTGTGGCGACCAGCATTGTATAACACTCATGCCCGAACACTGCCTGCATAGCACACACACTTTTTCTGCAAGGCCCAGCACGGCTTCCTGTGTTTAGGAATGCCACTAGGTACTTCAACACCACGCCGAGGGGCCAGTTGACACAGCAGCGGCAGCAACCCAAAGCAAAAAGAAGGCAAGAAACTGGATCCTCCCTGGCCTGCCCAGAAGACACTGGCTTACACTCTGAGAGCTGAAGCATGCAGACCGAGTGTGCTTTTCACCTCCACTGGGAGCATATGCACAGGCCCACTCACATTTTTCACCACTTTGCACAGGTCCACGAGGGAGTGAAGGAGATCGGTGTCATCTAGGATAACGCAGGCTGCAGTGGATGTGTGCTGGCTTCCATGTGAACACAGAGACGAGACATGAATCTACGCTAAGACCACATGAACTCTGCTCCCGACCATGAGCCTCCGCCAGTGCCAGCTCCACCTCCTGCGGTAAGAACCCATCATCTGGGGGAGGTGATTGGCACAGCGGGTAAGACACCACTTAGGACACTTGCATCCCACCCCAGAGAGCCTGGGTAGGAGTCTCGGATCTGCTCATTATTCCAGCTTCCTGCTAATGCGCAACCTGGGATACAGTGGCTGACAACTCAAGCATCCGGATCCCTGCCACTCATGTGGAAGACCCAAATGGAGGTCTGGGCTCCTGGCTTCAGCTTGGCCCAGCCCTGGCTGTTGTGGGCTTGTGGGGAGTGAACCAGAGGAGGGAGGAGCCCTCCTCTCTGTTTGCCTCTGTCTCTGTCTCTCTGACATTCACATAAAATGAAAACAAATTTAAAAAAAAATTTAAAGATACATGTTCAGATTCTAAATCCAAGCAGTAAAGTTTCACTGGGCGTCATCTCCAAGTGGAAAGTGTAACTTCACAGAAATTCATCACAATGCTATGGCTTCTTATACAGTCAGCCATGAGCACACAGGTGGCACCAGTTCTACTGCTTCTTATACAGTCAGCATGAGCACACAGGTGGCACCAATACTACTGCTTCTTATACAGTCAGCATGAGCACACAGGTGGCACCAATACTACTGCTTCTTATACAGTCAGCATGAGCACACAGGTGGCACCAATACTACAGCTTCTTGTACAGTCAGCATGAGCACACAGGTGGCACCAGTACTACAGCTTCTTATACAGTCAGCATGAGCACACAGGTGGCACCAGTACTACAGCTTCTTATACAGTCAGCATGAGCACACAGGTGGCACCAGTACTACTGCTTCTTATACAGTCAGCATGAGCACACAGGTGGCACCAGTACTACTGCTTCTTATACAGTCAGCATGAGCACACAGGTGGCACCAGTACTACAGCTTCTTATACAGTCAGCATGAGCACACAGGTGGCACCAATACTACAGCTTCTTATACAGTCAGCATGAGCACACAGGTGGCACCAATTCTACTGCTTCTTATACAGTCAGCATGAGCACACAGGTGGCACCAATACTACAGCTTCTTATACAGTCAGCATGAGCACACAGGTGGCACCAATACTACAGCTTCTTATACAGTCAGCATGAGCACACAGGTGGCACCAATACTACAGCTTCTTATACAGTCAGCATGAGCACACAGGTGGCACCAATACTACAGCTTCTTATACAGTCAGCATGAGCACACAGGTGGCACCAGTACTACAGCTTCTTATACAGTCAGCATGAGCACACAGGTGGCACCAATACTACAGCTTCTTATACAGTCAGCATGAGCACACAGGTGGCACCAATACTACAGCTTCTTATACAGTCAGCATGAGCACACAGGTGGCACCAGTTCTACTGCTTCTTATACAGTCAGCATGAACACACAGGTGGCACCAATACTACTGCTTCTTGAACAGTCAGCCATAAGCACACAGGTGGCACCAGTTTACCCCCCTACCCATTTTCTGTGGGTTGGCCCCATTTTCTATAACTCTCCAATCTGATTAGCATCTTGCCCTGGACTCATTTCCAATAGTATGTTAGCTCTGTCCATTTTTGTGGCGATAGAATCTTACATAAAACAAAACTGCATTAATATTTGTCAAACTGACTGTATTGTGTAAAGTCTGCCTGGCTGGCAGCAGAACAACTCCATGAAGATGAATATGTGTTCATACGCTGGCCGTTAAATAGCAGGTGACCCCCAAACATGCAATTCCTTGTTAGGTTTCTTGATCTCTTTTGTTATATTAACATTTGCCAAGACTCTTTGAAGTCTGGCTGGCTAGTCTGCCTACTGAGACCACACATGTCAAGAGCTGTGAACAGCTGGTGCCAATATCGTGGGCATGGTTAAGGTTGTAGGGCTTCTTGCTGAAACCATACTGCTGCAAGTTTTCTAAAGATTTCCCAGTATTTGCTAAAATCATACTGATAAATACTATGGTAGGACGATGGCTCAAGCTAAATATGGTTAGCTTAAAAGAACATAATGTTCTTAAACCGCAACATGAAAAGAAGCAACTGAAATCTACAAATTTTTTAAAACTAAGTCAGCAACTCAGCCAGGAAGAAGGAAAACAGAGATGTAAGTCAGAATTAAAGTGATCACCCCTGCCATCAAATAAGGAGGTACCTTCCTCTGAGGGGAGGAGAGAACTTCCACTTTGATTATGGCCTTGGCTAAATAAGATCGGAGTCGGCGAACTCAAGAGGCTTCCATAGCCTTGGCAGCCCATGACAAGAGCCTCAGGTGATTACTGACATCATAAATAAGAGTGTCAATTGTTAAGTCAACAACAGGGGTCACTGTGCACTTACTCCCCATGTAGGATCTCTGTCCTTATTGTGTTGTACAATTGAATTAATGCTATAACTAGAACTCAAACAGTACTTTATACTTTGTGTTTCTGTGTGGGTGCAAACTGTTGAAATCTTTACTTAGTATAGACTAGCTGATCTTCTGTATATAAAGATAATTGAAAATGCATCTTGATAAAGAATGAGATGGGAGAGGGAGTGGGAGATGGGATGGTTGCAGGTGGGAGGGAGATTATGGGGGGGGGGGAAAGCCGCTATAATCCAAAAGTTGTACTTTGGAAATTTATATTTATTAAATAAAAGTTTTCTATTTAAAAAAGTGATCACCCCCGTGAAAAATTGATTAGGAAAGAATTCTGGGGAAAAACCAAATCCTCAACTCTGTCCTATTTCCCTCTGCATTTTTCTGAAGATGCCGTGGGAGACCAGATTTGGAGAAAAGCTGTGCCTGTGACAGCATCTGGGAACACACGCTAACAGTCTCCGGGCTGAGGGGTGTGCCGTGGCTCAGCGGGTCAGGCCGCATCCCACGCCGTAGCGCCACTCTGATCCCGGCCTCTCTGCTTCCGCTCCAGCTTCCTGCTACTGAATCCTGGGAGGCAGAGTTGATGGTTCAAGTGCTTGTGCCCCTGCCACCCATACAGGAGAAACAGATGCAGTGACAGGCTCCTGGCTTCAGCCTGGCTCAGCTCTGGCTGCTGTATGTACTTGGGAAGTGAACTAGTGGATGGAAGATCTTCATCTCTCTTTCTGTGTGTCTGACTCTCTTTCAGGCAGATGAAAATAAGCTTCTTTAAAAACGAATTTCTTGGCCGTGGTAAGGCAAGAAGCTAGTACCATGGTTGGTGTGAGTACTAGGATTACAAAGACTCTAGCAACTTCTCGCCAGAAGAATTATTCATTCCTATTGTAAATACTAAATGAGAGCCTGTCTCATGCCAGGCTTGCAACATGACAAGGAGCACAGAGTGGCCAGCTGTCCAAATCTTAGCAGCACCAGGTGGGGTCATGGGAGTCACTGGGGACTGCCAGATCTCCCCGCTGTGAAGGGACAGTTTCCCCTGTCCACTGAGAAGAAGCATCTGTGGGCCCCATGGTGCCACTCTGAGAACACTCTGCCCTGCCTCATAGCTTGAGCGTCCCATTCATTATTTTGGCCTAAAAGAATTATTTTATGGGGATTTGTAAAATAGTGGTTTCTTCAGTTCAACCTATCTTCTCACCTTGCTAGCTGGTGTCATTCTATGAAGAGCTTCCTCGTGTTAACTAGAGCTCGTGGCGTTCCTCCAGGAGTGCGGGACGAAGGTTTAATACTTTCCCGTTCATAACCAGCTTGTGATTACCTTTATCCTACTCCTTTTATTATTCCTTGGCGTGTAGAACTTCAAGACATTAATTCTGCAGAGCGGGGCCAGTGCACTGCCAGGGTGGGTGATGCCACCACCTGTGATGACAGCATCCTGTATGCACGCTGGTTCACGTTCCTGCTAATGGCCTGGGAAAAGCAGTGGAGAATGGCTCAAGTGTTTGGGCCTCTGCCACCATGTGGGAGACCTGGATGAAGCTCCTGGCTCCAGGCTTTGGCCTGGCCCAGCCCTAGTTGTTGTGGCCCTTTGGGGAGTGAACCAGCAGATGGGAGATCTCTCTCTCCAGAGCGTGTGCTTTGACTCTTGCTCACTCTGTAACACTTTCAAATAAGTAAATCTTTTAAAAACACCTGTAAATTGTGTCCTTTATGATTTTGGTCTCATGCTTAGAATAGCCATCCACAACAAGATGATATAACTGCAATATTTCTTTATTTCCCTTGGCTTCTGGTACTTTACTTTCTTTGTGCTTAATTTTTTAATTGCCTGGGTTTTCTAAAAGAAGGAAGTAGGAAGTCCAGTTTTATTGGGTTCTTCATGGATGCTCTGTGATTATATCCTACATTTTAATAGGTCCTTACGTAGATGGCTCTAGACACAGATTCTGAATATAATACTGATTTCTCTATTATCTTTCTTTCATTTTTTCCGTATTTGTACCACTGCTGGTTTGATTTTAGTTGTCTATGTATGAGCTTGAATGCCTGAATGACATCCCACTAAACAGCTATCCTTTGATCATACAAAATCTTTTTTACAGGGCTGGCACTGTGGCGCAGTGGGTTAAGCCACCGGCTGCAGCACTAGCATCACATATGGGCACTGGTTTAAGACCCGCTTCTCTGCTACCAACCCAGCTCCCTGCTAGTGTGCCTGGGAAAGCAGTGGAGGATGGCCCAAGTGTTGAAGCCTTTGCACCCATGTGGGAGATGCGGGTGAAGCTCCTGGCTCCTGACCTCGTCCTGGCCCAGCCCTGGTAGCTGTGGCCATTTAGGGGAGTGAACCAGTGGATGGAAGATCTCTTTCCCTTCACAATCTCTCCCTCTGTAATACTTTCAATTAAATAAACAAATCTTTAAAAACTTTTTCCCCAAGACACAGTGATATAAGTTGACTATGATTATGCACTTCTCAAAACTGGTCAGGGCCAGCACACTGGAGTATTGGGTAAAGCCGCCACCTGCAGTGCTGGCATCCCATATGGGCACCGGTTTGAGACCGGGCTGCTCCACTTCTGATCCAGCTCTCTGCTATGGCCTGGGAAAGCAGTGGAAGATGGCCAAAGTCCTTGGGCCCCTGCACCCATGTGGGAGACCCAGTAGAAGCTCCTGGCTCCTGGCTTCGGATCAGCGTAGCTCTGGCTGTTGTGGCCAATTGGGGAGTGAACCAGCAGATGGAAGACCTCTCTCTTTCTCTCTGCCTCTCCTTCTCTCTTTGTGTAATTCTGAATTTCAAATGAATAAATAAATCTTTTAAAAAACAAGTAGTCATAACTGGATTCAGCAGAAAGGAAGTTCTACAACCAGACATGAAAACTATACACATGCATAGCCATATGTGTATAGATTTTGTCTTTATATACACATATATACATTGTGTGTGTGTGTGTGTTTAGTATCAGAAATGAAGAACTCATTTAGCTGAACTTAACAGCAAATTAGACATGGCATAGAAAGGTATCTATGAACTTAAAGACAATAAAAAGTACCCAACTGAAAAAGAAGAAAGACAAAACGGTGTCCAATGTCTGTGGATTATCAGATGAAAGAACCTATGTGTAACTGGAAGAGAAAAGAGGACCAAAGAATATTTCTGATGGTGATAACTGAGATCTTTCCAAAGCTGATGGACAACAAGAATACACAGGTTCAAGAAGCACAGCTGAACCCAAACATTATCAGATAAATGCAAAGGAAATCACACCAATGCACTCACAATTGAGTGCTGAAACCCAGAGACAGAGAGCAGGTCTTGAAAGCAGCCACAGAGGAAAGACACACTGAGTCTCGGCCTGTCTGGGCTGCAGTAAAGGATGCCAAGGACTGGGGGGCTTGGGAACAGCAAACGTACATTCTGCAGAGTTCTGGAGTCTGGCGCAGGCAGGTTCCAGGCTTCCAGTGAGGGCTGTCTCCTCGCTATGACCTCACAGGGTGGAAGGGTAAAGGTCATCTCAGGGTCTCTATTACAGGGCACAAATTCCACTCACGAGACCTTCACCCTTGCAACCAATCACCTGTGACAGGTCCCACTTGCAAAAATCCCCACGGTGAGGGTTAGGTCTCAACATTTTGGAAGAACAGAAACTTCCAATGCCTAGAACATTAGATTTAGAGAACCATGAGAACAGAAAAAAAGTGGGGCGAGAAGAAAACAGAATGGGACTTGTAAGGAGTAAATGAAAAACTACTGTCTTGGACCTCTATAAACAATTTTCAAAAATTCACAGAAAGGGGCTGCCGCTGTGGTGTATGTAGAAGGCTAAGCCTCTCCCTGTGGCACTGGCATCCCATATGTGTGCTGGTTCAAGTCCTGCCTGCTCCACTCCCGATCTAGTTCCACACTAATGCACCTGGCAGAGCAGCAGAAGATGGCTCAAGTGCTTGGGTCCTACTATCCATGTTGGGACACCTGGATGGAGCTCCTGGCTCCTGGCTTTGGCCTGCCCAGCCCTGGCTGGTGTAGCCATCTAGGGGGTAAAGCAGCAGATGGAAGACCTCTCTCTGTCTCTCTCTTCCTCTGTAACTCTACCTTCCAAATAATTAAATAAATCTTTTTTCAAAGAGGAACATTTAAATTCAGAAGATTAAATGGTTCAATTATTTTTCATTTGGCATTTCTATACCTTTGTTAAATTTATATGCTTTTAAAAGTACCCAGATGGAAAACACAAAAGAAAATGTGAAAGGAAGGAAGAATGTTCTTACTGATACAAACACGTCCAACATATATTCTGTGTCTTGTATAAACCCTGAAAGGTCACAAACATTGGTTCTGTGGCAAAAGAAATAGCTGAGCCGCCACAAGGAGATTGAATCTCTTCTGTATGCAAACAAGCAAAGTTTTATTTTATTTTTTCCTTTTTAAAAAGAACAAATAAAACCAATGCAAAACTTTTGAAAAACTATGTAAATGCAACGTAATTACGTTTGAACCACAGAAGACAGGAAATTTCGAGTTACAGACGCCATGGGAAGTTTTAATTCTATCCTTGTGTATATGTTCTATGAAAGAGTCTTTCATTACACGATCACATAACACTGGACCATGTAACAATCAGTTCAACAAATGTTTATTTTGCAATGTGCAGAAGGAAAATATTTTACATGAGAAATTGTAGGAAATGAGTATATTACTTAGGCGTGTTGTTAGGCACAATTTCTTAGCATCCCGGGCATTTCAAAATACTAACAGAACCACTTCTTTCTTGATTATCTTCTAAAGAACATGATATCTAACTCTTTGCATTTGAAAACTGACCTTTGTATTTTAAGGTTATTTTGAAGTCATGGAAAACTAAGCACATTGGAATTTCAGGGTTTAAATTGTGTATGTCATATGTTTTGTGTAAAAGAACAGTGGAGACAACCATGAATACCCGTGAGTTCTTATTGGACAACAACAAAAAATCTCATCACTGCTGGAGTTGGAGTTTGCTATGGTCTCTCACAACCCATCTATCTGAAAACTGATTGTTTTGTTTTGTTTTGCTTTTAAAGATTCATTCGAAGGGGAGTCAGAGAGGTCTTCCATCAGCCAGCTTACTCCCCAAATGGCCACAACACGCTGTGCTGGTCCAGGCTGAAGACAGGAACCAGAACTCCATCCTGGTCTCCCATGTGACTGGCAGGGGCCCAAGCACTTGGGCCATCCTCTCCTGCTTGCCCAGGACCATTAGCAGGGAGCTGCACTGGAAGTGGAGTAGCTAGGACTTGAACCAGCACTCTGATATAGGATGCTGGCATTGTGGCACCTTAACCTGCTGTACCACAACACCAGCCCATTTTTTTGTTGGTTTGTTTGAAAAAATGCAGAATAAACCATATATTCTGCCTTTCCTGTATAATCTACATTTCAGGTTAACCAACTGATGAGTATCGTCTTAGACCAACCTCATAAAATTATAAAGTTAAACAAATCCTCAGGGCTTCTTACCAAAAAGATCAAATAACTTACAGAGAAAAAGTAAATTCAACTAGCATCAGACATCTCAAAAACAACTGGTGATGGAGGCCGGTGCCGTGGCACACTAGGTTAATTCTCCGCCTGCAGCACCGGCATTCCATATAGGCACCTGTTCTAGTCCCGGTTGCTCCTCTTCCAGTCCAGCACTCTGCTGTGGCCCGGGAAGGCAGTGAGGGATGGCCCAAGTGCTTGGGCCCTGCACCTACATGGGAGACCAAAAGGAAGCACCTGGCTCCTGGCTTCGGATCGGCGTAGCTCTGGCCATAGTGGCCATTTGGGGGGTGAACCAATGGAAGGAAGACCTTTCTCTCTCTCTCTCTCTCTCTCACTGTCTAACTCTGTCAAATAAAAAAAAAAAACTGATGAATCAAGGCAACAATAGAGTATCATTTTTAAGAATTTATTAAAAGCAAATAGGAAGCAAAGAAATTTCTAGAAAGGCAACCCTCTGAGTAGTTATAGAAAAATAGTTTCAAACTGTAAGAACTTATGTTCCCATAAGGAAACCATGGGCCATTCATTTTTATTTTTAAAAATATTATTTATTTATTTATTTATTTATTTGAAAGGGAGGGAGGGAGAGAGAGAGAGAGAGAGAGAGAGAGAGAGAGAGTGAGAGTGATCTTCCACCTACTGGTTTACTACCAAAATGGCCAAAACAGTTTGGGCTGGGCCAAGCTGAAGCCAGGAGCCAGGAGCTTCTTCCAGGTCTCCCACATGGGTGCAGGCGCCCAAGCATACTCTGCTGCTTTCCCATGCTCATTAGCAGGCATCTGTATCAGAAGTGGAAGTAGAGCAGCCAGGACTTGAACTGACGCTGATATGGGATGGTGGCACTGCAGACGGTGGCTTAACCCGCTACGCCACAGCACCACAGCACTTTCTTTTGTTTCCTAAAGTGTGTGTGTGTGTGTGTGTGTGTGTGTGAGAGAGAGAGAGAGAGAGATCTTCCATTCCATTTGGGACTTCCCAGCTAAATGAGCATGGAGCTGAATTGGAAGCGGAGCAGCCAGGGCTCAAACCAGCACTCCAATAAAGGATGCCAGCATGGCGGCTTAGCCCACTGTGCCACAAGGTTGACCCCTTCATGGGCCATTCTTGATGCTACTAGAGGATGAGCTCCAAATATCTAAGAGATAACTAGGCAATGAAACTTCAGCAGAAAACTCACAATGAGTATATATACCCAATTGTTGATCTAAGATTAAAACAAAGGTAGAGTTGAGGGTAGAAAACAATACATGGGTGTTAAATATTATGAGAAAATAGAAGAAAAATGAAATAAATCCACTGATTACTGTACAGGCAGGTGGAAGTTAAAAGATGTCAATAAGGAGCTGACACTGTGGTGTAGCGGGTAAAGCCGCCACCTGCAGTGCCAGCATCCTATATGGGTACCAGTTCAAATCCTGGCTGCTCCACTTCTGATCCAGCTCTCTGCTATGGCTCGGGAAAGCAAGAGAGGATTGCCTAAGTCCTTGGGCCCCTGCACCCTTGTGAGAGACTTGGAAGAAGCTCCTGGCTCCTGGCTTCGGATCAGCGCAGTTCCAGCTATTGCAGCAATCTGGGGAGTGAACCAGCAGATGGAAGATCTCTCTCTCTCTCCCTCTTTCTCTCTCTCTCTCTGCCTCTGCCTCTCTGTAACTCTGCCTTTCAAATAAGTGAGTCTTTTAAAAAAAAGTCAATAAAAACAATGAAACTGAATAGGGAATAATTAAATAAGAAAAATGACAATGAGATCATTAGAAAAATTTAGATATGAGAAAAACCACTAGAACAATAAACAAACCATTCTAAATAACAATAAAATATTTAAAGAACAAAGACTACAAATCTATAGCAATTATAACAAATGGAAGCAATTTTTAAACATCAGGACAAGTATTTTAGTCTTATCAATAAATGTGAATGGTTTCAACTCACTTATTAAAGCAAAAACTATGCTTAATTTGGTACACAGTGTAGGGCCCCTCTATATACTGTGGAAAAGCTCATGCCTAAACAAAGGGATTTAGAAAAACAAAATAAAGAAGCAGAACACCATAAACCCGGCCAACAGAAGCAGTAAGAAGGCCAGGGAAAAGATTCTGATACCACACAAGCAGAAAGCAAGCCAGGCTGCACTCAACATGACAAAGTCAAGTAAATGGTTATTAAAAACCAGAATTCACAACCATTAGAAACATTTAGGTATCCAATAATATAGCGCCTGGTTTAAGAAGCAAAGCAAAACAAAACACACAAGAGATGTAAGATGACACAGACAGAAACACTACTAAGAGATTTTAGTATACTATTTTTCGTGTAAGACAGATCTACCACCCAAAATTACGTAGGGAGAGATGGTCTAACACAGTAAGTCTGAAGATGTGTATCTATGCACTCTACACTCTGTTACGAGGGAAGAAGTGTATCTTCACCCCAACCACCTACAGAACATTCACAAACATTCAGCTTCTAGTAGATCAGAGAGAAAACATCAGGGAGTGCTACAAAAGTAGCAATAAAATAATCAGCACACTCAGACCGAAACCCAGTATAACAGATATAAAGGAAATAGCTAACAAAAAATAAACACACAAAATCCTTTTGGAACTCTATCAAAAAACTCCTTGGCAGGGTGGGAAGGGCAAGCAATTGGCCCAGATGCCTAAGCCATGGTTTGAGAAAGTCTGCATTCCACACTGGGGTTCCCGTTCTTGGCTCCTTGGCTTCTGGACCAAGCTTCCTGCTGGGTGTCCTGGGAGACAGCAGGTGACAGCTCAAATACTTGAGTCCTTGCTACTGTTGTGGGAGTATCAGGCTTCCGGCTCTAGCCTGGCCTAGCCCCAGCTGTTGTAGACATTTACGGGCAGGGGGGTGAAACACAGTTTTGCAAGATTTCTCTATCTCTGTCTTTAAAATGGAATGAAACAAAACAACAACCCTCCTGAGCTGAAATGGAACTGTAAAATGAAATTAAGAAACTTCTAAAATCTGATGATGAAAGGTCGCCTATCAGAATCTACAGTGTACATTTAAGTCCATGTCAAAGGAAGATCATAGCAAAAACTACTTCGATGGTTTTTTAAAAAGGAGTTAAATAACTCACTGAAAAAAATGGAAAAATAGTTACAAAAGAAAGTAATAAAGATAAAAGCAGAAGTTTATAAGGTTGAAACCAGCATTGTGGCACAGCCATTTAAGCCACAGCTTAGGGTGCCAGCATCCCATATCAGAGTGCCAATTCAACTCCTAGCTGCTCAGCTTTAGATATGGCTTCCTGCTAATATGCCTGAGAATTCTACAGAAGGCCCCTGCCACACACACGGGAGACCTGGATGGAGTTCCTGACTCCTAGCTTTAGCCTGATCCAGCCCTGGCTGTTGCAGCCAAGTATTTGGGGAGTGAATCAGCAGTATGAAAAATCTCTTTCTCTCTGCATCTCTCTCTTTCTCTGATGCTCTGCTTTTCAAGTAAATAAATAAAGAAATCTTTGGGGGGGGGAGAAAGAGAGAAATCTACTAGGTAAACAACACTGCACCTAATTACTAAAATTACATTTTCCAGGGGGAAAAATCAAAATAGATAAATTATACTAGCTAACTTGGTCAGAATGACAAGGGAAAGATAATCATTGAAAAAGGCAAAATTTAAAAATTGTGGGAATCTACTTTGCCTATTGCTGTTCAAATAAATTTGAGAACCTAAACAAAACTGAGAATTTCTTCACTAAGGAAACATAGGTTGAAAATCCGGACCACATGCAGGCAGAAAGCATAGGTAGACCACATTCCAAGGAAGAACTAGAGACAGCTGCTCAAGAGCTAACCACAGACAAGTGGGCCTGCGTGAGTGCCGAGACTTCTACCACATCTTCAAAGCTCAGATTGTCCCAGGGCTCAACAAATCAGTCCAGGCGACTGAACATGGAAGAAAACGTCTGATTCTTTTGTGAATCAAGCACAACACTGATGCCTAGATTTGATAGACAATTTAAAAAACGCAGAACAGTATCATTAATGCATATTGCTATACAACATTAAATAACACAGTGGTAAATATAGTTTTCCATGGCATGAGAAAAAACAGGGTTGAAAAAACAGGTTTAAAAATGCATTCTTTTTTTTTTTTTTTGACAGGCAGAGTTAGACAGTGAGAGAGAGAGAGACAGAGAGAAAGGTCTTCCTTTTCCGTTAGTTCACCCTCCAATGGCCACTGTGGCTGGCGCACCGCGCTGATCCGAAGCCAGGGGCCAGGTACTTCCTCCTGGTCTTCCATGGGGTACAGGGCCCAAGGACTTGGGCCATCCTCCACTGCCTTCTTGGGCCACAGCAGAGAGCTGGCCTGGAAGAGGAGCAACCAGGACAGAATCCGGTACCCCGACTGGGACTAGAACCCGGGGTGCTGGCGCCACAAGTGGAAGATTAGCCTAGTGAGCCGGGGTGCCAGCTACTAGAAATGCATTCATTTGCCATATGAACAGATACCAGATGGAGCATGACTTCCAGAAAAGCTAAAAAAAAAAAAAAAAAAAAAAAAAAAAAAAAAAAAAAAAAAGCCTTTGAGAAAAAGTCAACACATATTTCTGATTAAAAATAAAAACACTTTTGGAAATAAAAATTGGGAGTTTTTTCTTTTTAATAAGATGGATTAGTCAGCTTCGCATGCTCCTTCTGATTCACAGTTGGGAAATTTATGGTTCTAGATGGGACTGTGTCTGGAGGAGGCTGGCCGTGAGGGAGCAGGCAGAGGAATGAGCACAGGGAAGCAGAGACAGAGAGAGATGCTGGGTCAAACGTGGCCTAAATAACCGGTCTTCCTGTGAGAACTACCTGTTGAGGTCAAGCACCCTACACCCTGAAGATGCCCACCAGACCTGCTGTCTCCACCCTTACTCCATCGTCCTTTAACACCAAGATGTGGGAGCTGAAACATCTTGCGTGAGTTTGGAGAGCCAAGTTCTGCTTGACCCACTACGTAGGACAGTGCAGATGTACGAAAGACTTAAAGCGCTTACTTTACAGCACTAGGAAATACTCAAGGTATTTCTGCCAAAATCCAGAGCAAGGCAAAGAGGCTCACTATCTCCCCTGCTATTCACCGCTGCAGGGCTGGGGAATGACCTAATGAAACCCGACAAGAAAAATCCACTCAAAGAATACGGGTTTATACAGGGATGCAACTCTCTCTAAAATGCCCCTCATGCAGAGTTTCAGCCGACTTTTCTATAAAGACTGAGATAGTATTTGTTTTTGTGCATCCTTTCATAGCCACTCAATTCTGCCACTGTAGCACAAAAGCTACATACATAAATAAATGCATGCATGCGACTATGCTCCAACAAAACTTTATTTGCAGAAACAAGACTTGGTCAGTGGGACATAGTTTTGCACCCACTTCCAGTCCGGTGTGGGGAACCTTGTTTCTGCCAAGGGCAATCTGGATATTGATAACATCATTCACAGGCCATACAAAATCATCAGCTTAGAAATCAACCTGCTATTGATCTAGTGAATTTTGACTCCCACCTATTGTTGCCTTGGCAAAGGATTTTGTGGGCATTATATGGTCTTCTCATGGAGAACAAACCAAAACGAACTCACTAAGAGACTCCAGGGAGAGAGGGAGGGTAGGGTGGGATGTATCATGTTTTAAGAACTGTATATATGGAATTCACGAAATTTGCTCCCTTTATATAAGTTTTAAAAATTTAATAAAAATTGAGATTCCAAAAGCTAGCAAGATAATAGAATTGACATAAAAAATTCAATAATGTTCACAGGACAAACAGTTGAAAGATGTAACTGCAGGAAATAAAAATCCCACTGACACCATCAGCAAAGATTAAATACTTAGGAATGAGCAGAACAAAAATGAACAAAACCCACAGGAAGAAAACTTTAAAACGCTATTCCAAGTCAAAAACTTGGACTTGAACAATGGAAGGTTTCTATAATTTTACTATAGCTGTGTAGGATGTGAAGAGTGTGTGGGAACTCTCTGTTCTCTGTAATTTCTCTGTTTTTGCAAATTTTCAGTAAGTCTAATGCTATTTCAAAGTAAAAGTTAAAAAGAAATTTAAGAAAAAAAAAGGAAAGTAGAGATCCTGAGGTATGGAAAATGCATCATAGATACTTCTGGAGGTTTTTCCTTGAATATTTTTAGATGTTTGAAATTGTATAGTGTTTTATTAGAAAATTATGTTCCCCAGAACACAAGTGTTAATGGCTGTTTTGCAATGTTGGTGTGATTTTATATACTTAAAGGCCAAATTACCTCCAGATGAATTCTGTACGTATCAAATAGACAATAAAAGTCAACAAAGGAAAATTCAGCATGAATAAATTTACTTTTTCATAAACTTATTTATCAGGGTACCTATTGTCTTAAAAACTTGGGAGGGGTATAACTATAATATATATAAATATATAAATAATATATAATAATTTAACACTTTTTTATCTTTTATTTAATGAATATAAATTTCCAAAGTACAGCTTATGGATTACAATGGCTTCCCCCCCATAACTTCCCTTCCACCCACAACCCTCCACTTTCCCGCTCCCTCTCCCCTTCCATTCACATCAAGATTCATTTTCAATTCTCTTTATATACAGAAGATCAGTTTAGTATATATAAAGATTTCAACAGTTTGCCCTCACACAGCAACACAAAGTGAAAAAATACTGTTTGAGTACTAGTTATAGCATTAAATAACAGTGTACAGCACATTAATGACAGAGATCCTACATGATACTATTTTTAAAAATTGATTTTCTATGTAATTTCCAATTTAACACCAAGTTTTTTTTTCATTTTCAATTAACTTTATATACAGAAGATCAATTAAGTATATACTAAGTAAAGATTTCATCAGTTTGCACCCACACAGAAACACAAAGTGTAAAAATACTGTTTCAGTACTAGCTGTATCATTACTTCACATTGGACAACCCATTAAGGACAGATCCCATATGGGACGTAAGTACACAGTGACTCTTGATGTTGATTTAACAATTTAACACTCTTGTTTATGGCGTCAGTAATCTCCCTAGGCTCTAGTCATGGGTTGCCGAGGCTATGGAAGCCTTTAGGGTTCGCCAACTTTGATCTTATTCCAACAGGGTCATAGTCAAAGTGGAAGTTCTCTCCCCGCTTCAGAGAAAGGTACCTCCTACCTTGATGGCCCTGTTCTTTCCACTGGGATCACACTCGCTGAGATCCTTCATTTAGGTCTTCTTCTTCTTCTTTTTTTTTTCCAGAGTGTCTTGGCTTTCCATGCCTAAAATACTCTCATAGGCTCTTCAGTCAGATCCAAATGCCTTAAGGGCTGATTCTGAGGCCAGAGTGCTACTTAGGACATCTGCCATTCTATGAGTCTGCTGTGTCTCCCCCTTCCCCTGTTGGATCCTTCTCTCCCTTTTTGGTTTTATCAGTTAGTATTAGCAGACACTAGTCTTGTTTGTGTGATTCCTTTGACTCTTAAATCTATCAGAGCCATCAATTGTGAGCTGAAATTGATCACTTGGACTAGTGAGATGGCATTGGTACATGCCACCTTGATGGGATTGTATTGGAATCCCCTGGCACAATTCTAACTCCATCATTTGGGGCAAGTCCGATTTTGCATGTCCCCAATTGTACATCTCCTCCCTCTCTTTTTCTCATTCTTATATTTAACCAGGATCACTTTTCAGTTAAGATTTAAACACCTAAGAATAATTGTGTGTTAATTACAGAATTCAAGCAACAGTACTAGAACAAAAAAAAAATACTAAGATGGATATAAAGTATTACATTGTACATCAACAGTCAGCACAAGATCTGATCAAGTCACTGTTTCTCATAGTGTCCATTTCACTTCCACAGGTTTCCCCTTTGGTGCTCAGTTAGTTGTCACCGATCAGGGAAAACAAATATTTGTCTCTTTGGGACTGGCTTAATTCACTTAGCATGATGTTTTCCAGATTCCTCCATCTTGTTGCAAATGACCGGGTTTCATTGTTTCTTACTGCTGTATAGTATTCTATGGAGTACACGTCCCATAATTTCTTTATCCAGTCTACTGTTGATGGGCATTTGGGTTTGTTCCAGGTCTTAGCTACTGTGAATAGAGCTGTAATAAACATTAATGTGCAGATGGCTTTTTTGTTTGCCAATTTAATTTCCTTTGGGTAAATTCCAAGGAGTGGGATGGCTGGGTTGAATGGTAGGGTTATATTCAGGTTTCTGAGGAATCTCCAGACTGACTTCCATAGTGGCTTAACCAGTTTGCATTCCCACCAACAGTGGGTTAGTGTCCCTTTTTCCCCACATCCTCTCCAGCATCTATTGTTGGTAGATTTCTGGATGTGAGCCATTCTAACCGGGGTGAGGTGAAACCTCATTGTGGTTTTGATTTGCATTTCTCTGATTGCTAGTGATCTTGAACATTTTTTCATGTGTCTGTTGGCCATTTGGATTTCCTCTTTGGAAAGATGTCTGTTGAGGTCTTTGGCCCATCTCTTAAGTGGGTTGTTTGTTTTGATGTTGTGGATTTTCTTGATTTCTTTGTAGATTCTGGTTATCAACCCTTTATCTGTTGCATAGTTTGCAAATATTTTTTCCCATTCTGTCGGTTTCCTATTCACTTTCCTGATTGTTCCTTTTGAAGTACAGAAACTTCTCAATTTGATGCAATCCCAATAGTTAATTTTGGCTTTGACTGCCTGTGCTCCTGGGGTATTTTCCAAGAAGTCTTTGCCAGTACCTAT
This sequence comes from Lepus europaeus, assembly GCF_033115175.1. Lineage (NCBI taxonomy): Eukaryota > Metazoa > Chordata > Mammalia > Lagomorpha > Leporidae > Lepus > Lepus europaeus. Next base: position 89,638,101 of record NC_084840.1, on the reverse strand, counting down.
ATCTTGCAGGGTTTCTCCAATGCTCTCTAATAATTTGATGGTGTTGGGTCGTAGATTTAAGTCTTTAATCCATGTTGAATGAATTTTTGTGTAAGGTGAAAGGTAGGGATCTTGCTTCGTGATTCTGCACGTGGAAATCCAGTTTTCCCAGCACCATTTATTGAATAGACTGTCTTTACTCCAGGGACTGGTTTTGGATCTTTGATCAAATATGAGTTGGCTGTAGATATTTGGGTTGATTTCTGGTGTTTCTATTCTGTTCCATTGGTCTATCCATCTGTTTCTGTACCAGTACCATGCTGTTTTGATAACTACTGCCCTGTAGTATGTCCTGAGATCTGGTATTGTGATGCCTCCGGCTTTGTTTTTGTTGTACAAGATTGCTTTAGCTATTTGAGGTCTCCTGTGTCTCCATATGAATTTCAGCATCATTTTTTCCAGATCTGAGAAGAATGCCTTTGGTATTTTGATTGGTATTGCATTTAATCTGTAAATTGCTTTTGGGAGAATGGACATTTTGATGATGGTGATTCTTCCAATCCATGAGCATGGAAGATTTTTCCATTTTTTGGTATCCTCTTCTATCTCTTTCTGTAAGGTTTTGTAATTTTCATCGTACAGATTTTTAATGTCCTTGGTTAAGTTTATTCCAAGGTATTTGATTGTTCTTGTAGCTATTGTGAATGGGATTGATCTTAGAAGTTCTTCCTCAGCCGTGGCATTGCCTGTGTATACAAAGGCTGTTGATTTTTGTGCATTGATTTTATATCCTGCTACTTTGCCAAACTCTTCTATGAGTTCCAATAGTCTCTTAGTAGAGTTCTTTGGGTCCCCTAAATAAAGAATCATATCATCTGCAAAGAGGGATAGTTTGAGTTCGTCCTTCCCAATTTGTATCCCTTTAATTTCTTTTTCTTGCCTAATAGCTCTGGCTAAGACTTCCAGAACTATATTGAAGAGCAGTGGTGAGAGTGGTCATCCCTGTCTGGTACCAGATCTCAGTGGAAATGCTTCTAACTTTTCCCCATTCAATAGGATACTGGCCGTGGGTTTTTCATAAATTGCTTTGATTGTATTGAGGAATGTTCCTTCTATACCCAGTTTGCTTAGGGTTTTCATCATGAAAGGGTGTTGAATTTTATCAAATGCTTTCTCTGCGTCCATTGAGAGAATCATATGGTTTTTCTTCTGCAGTCTGTTAATGTGGTGTATCACGTTGATTGTTTTGCGAACACTGAACCATCCCTGCATACCAGGGATAAATCCCACTTGGTCTGGGTGGGTAATCTTTCTAATTTGATGTTGCATTCTATTCGCCAGAATTTTATTGAGGATTTTTGCATCTATGTTCATCAGGGATATTGGTCTGTAATTCTCTTTCAATGCTGCATCTTTTTCTGGCTTAGGAATTAAGGTGATGCTGGCTTCATAGAAAGAATTTGGGAGGATTCCCTCTTTTTCAATTGCTCTGAATAGTTTGAGGAGAATTGCAGTTAATTCTTCTTTAAATGTCTGATAGAATTCAGCAGTGAATCCATCTGGTCCTGGGCTTTTCTTTGTTGGGAGGGCCTTTATTGCTGTTTCAATTTCTGTCTCAGTTATGGGTCTGTTTAGGTTTTCTATGTCTTCCTGGTTCAATTTAGGTAGGTTGTATGTGTCCAGGAATCTATCCATTTCTGATAGATTTCCCTGTTTGCTGGCAAATAAGCCCTTGTAGTAATTTCTGATGATTCTTTTTATTTCTGTGGTGTCTGTTGTTACGTTTCCTTTTTCATCTCTGATTATATTGATTTGGGTCTTTTCTCTTCTTTTTTTAGTTAGTTGGGCCAATGGGGTGTCAATTTTGTTTATTTTTTTCAAAAAACCAGCTCCTCGTTTGGCTGATTTTTTGTCATTTTTTTTTATTCAATCCTGTTGATTTCTTCTCTAATTTTAATTATTTCTCTTCTCCTACTAGCTTTGGGTATGATTTGCTGCTGATTTTCTAGATCCTTGAGATGATCTGAAAGCTCATCTATTTGGTGCCTTTCCAATTTCTTGATGTAGGAACCTATTGATATAAACTTTCCTCTTAACACTGCTTTTGCTGTATCCCATAGGTTTGGTATGATGTGCTGTTATCCTCATTTACTTCCAGAAAATTTTTGATTTCTCTTTTAATTTCTTCTATGACCCATTGTTCATTCAGGAGCATGTTATTCAGTCTCCATGTGTTTGCACGTGATCTAGGGATTCCCGAGTTGCTAATTTCCAACTTCATTCCTTTGTGGTCTGAGAAGCTGCATGGTATGATTCTAATTCTTTTGAATTTGCTGAGACTTGCTTTATGGCCTAGTATGTGGTCAATCCTAGAGAAGGTTCCATGGACTGCTGAGAAGAATGTAAAAGCTTTCTGTGTAGGATGAAAAGTTCTGTAGATATCTGTTAGATCCATTTGAGCTATAGTGTCATTTAAATCTACTGTCTCCTTGTTGATCTTCTGTCCTGTTGATCTGTCTAGCTCTGAGAGTGGAGTATTGAAGTCCCCCAGTACTACTGTATTGGGGTCTAAGTCTCCCTTTAATTCCCTTAACAAGTCTTTTAAATAAACCGGTGTCCTGTAATTAGGTGCATATACATTGATAATCGTTATATCTTCCTGTTGAATGGATCCCTTAATCATTATATAGTGCCCCTCTTTGTCTCTCCTAATAGTTTTTGTGGTAAAATTTATGTTATCTGATATTAAGATAGCTACGCCCGCTCTTTTTTCATTTCTGTTGGCATGGTATATCTTTTTCCAGCCTTTCACTTTCAGTCTGTGTGTATCTTTGTTAGAAAGATGTGTTTCTTGTAAGCAGCAAATAGATGGGTTTTGTTCCTTAACCCAATCAGCCAATCAGTGTCTTTTAACTGGATTGTTCAGGCCTTTAACGTTTAATGTGACTATCGATAAGTAGTAACTTTGCCCTACCATTTTTGGGTTTCCTGTGATCTTTTGCTGTGAGGTTTCCTTCCTTTACCTTCTTTCATATTGATGACCGTGTTTCTGTGTGTAACACATCTTTAAGCATCTTTTGCAGGGCTGGACGGGTGGTGACAAATTCTTTCAGTTTCTGTTTGCTGTGAAAGGTCTCTCTTTCACTTTCATTCACAAATGAGAGCTTTGCAGGATATAATATTCTGGGCTGGCAGTTTTTCTCTCTTAGTACCTGGGCTATATCTCGCCATTCCCTCCTCGCTTGCAGGGTTTCTGATGAGAAGTCTGCTGTGAGTCTAATTGGGGATCCCCTGAGAGTGGTCTGACGTTTCTCTCTTGCACATTTTAAGATCTTTTCTTTATGTTTCACTGTGGTGAGTTTAATAACAATGTGTCGTGGTGATGATCTCTTTTGGTCATGTTTATTAGGGGTTCTATGAGCTTCCTGTACTAAGATGTCTCTGTCCTTCTCCAAACCTGGGAAATTTTCTGCTAGTATCTCACTAAAAAGGCCTTCTAATCCTTTCTCCCTCTCCATGCCTTCAGGAACTCCTATGACCCAAATGTTAGGTTTCTTAATAGTATCCTGTAGATTCCTGACAGTATTTTTTAGATTTCTGATTTCTTCTTCTTTTCTTTGGTTTGCCTGTTTCCTTTCCTATTCTCTGTCTTCTAAGTCCGATATTCTTTTCTTCTGCTTCATCCATTCTGTTTTTAAGGCTCTCTAATGTGTTTGTCATTTGATCTATTGAATTCTTCATTTCATTATGGTTTCTCGTCACTATCACAGTTTCTTGTTCTACCAGTTGTTTCATTTCATTTTGATTCCTCCTTAATATTTCATTTTCGTGAGAGAGATTTTCTGTCTTGTCCATCAAGGATTTCTGTAGTTCAAGAATTTGTTTTTGAGAGCTTCTTAATGATCTTACCAATTTTTTGAGATCCGCTTCTTGCATTTCTTCGATCTCATCATCTTCATAATCTTGAATTGGGGTGTGTTTTTCATTTGGGGGCATCATAGTGTCTTCCTTGCTCTTGTTACCTTGGTTTCTACATTTGTTTGGCATCTTGGAGGTGTTCTTTGTTTCCTTCGCTGTGGTGTTTTATCTCATTATACTATGACACTATAGTATGTGGACTGCCTGCTTTTGATGGATCCTTAGAGGCTTTGCTGTGTGGCCAAAGAGCTCTGTTTGGTTCTTCAGGGTTAAGAGTGCACCCAAAGTGACTCACCCAGATTGTTCTCTGGCTTGCTCTCTTGCTCTCTCTCTCTCTTTTTTTTTTTTTTAAAGACTCAGTTGGGAAGAAATTCCACACAGCTCACCGGGTTGCCTAGGTCACGGAGTTTGTTTTACATATGTAAAATGGTGCCTGCTCTTTGTAAGGTGAGTGTCGAGAGAGGCTAGTGACCCTGCCTGCCGGTTCCACCTATTTATTTGCTTTTTTTTTTCTCTCCTCCAATCAGCCTGGTACACTTTCTCCCCCGTGTGACTTCAGACCATGCTCTAACCTTCCCGGCCTATGTCTGGGGTTACCTCTCCTTCCAGCGCCGGGGCTCAAATTCTGCGGCTGGGCTTCTTTGGCTGGGCTGGCTGGGTTCCCCGCTCCTGCAGCTCCTCTCTCGCAGCTCCGGTCCCGCGGCGCGGCTCGGTGCAGCAGTGGGCCACCTTGCTCTCCCCGTAGGTTTTCTGTGTCACATCCATGAGATCCGGAAGAGTTTCCTCTGCAGTTTTTTTTTTTTTTCTGAGTCTCTTCCTGGGGGTACAGTAACTCCACTTTTGTTAAACTATCTTGTCCCGGACTGCTGGTGCGCGCTCTCACTCTTCCGCCATCTTGGCTCCACAATTTATCACTTTTTCAAAAGCAGAAGCATAAACTACTAAAAAAAAAGCTGAGAGTTTTACAAAATCATTGATTTCATAAGGATCGCTTTTTTTTTTTTTTTTTGGACAGGCAGAGTTAGACAGTGAGAGAGACAGAAAGGTCTTCCTTCCGTTGGTTCATCCCCCAAATGGCCGCTACGGCCGGCACGCTGCGCTGATCCGAAGCCAGGAGCCAGGTGCTGTAGCCAACTTTTTACTGTTAAGTTTGTATTTCTTTTTTTTTTTTTTTTTTTTTATTTTGACAGGCAGAGTGGACAGTGAGAGAGAGACAGAGAGAAAGGTCTTCCTTTTGCCGTTGGTTCACCCTCCAATGGCCGCCGCGGTAGCGCGCTGTGGCCGGCACACCGCGCTGTTCCGATGGCAGGAGCCAGGTGCTTATCCTGGTCTCCCATGGGGTGCAGAGCCCAAACACTTGGGCCATCCTCCACTGCACTCCCTGGCCACAGCAGAGAGCTGGCCTGGAAGAGAGGCAACCGGGACAGAATCCGGCACCCGGACCAGGACTAGAACCCGGTGTGCTGGCGCCGCAAGGCGGAGGATTAGCCTAGTGAGCCGCGGCGCCGGCCCAACACTGACTTCTTGAAGACAAAATTGTTAGCACCTGCCATAACCTTAAAAATTCTTGTTTTTTTTGACTAAGGAACATCAAGGCAAGTAAACAAAGGGACATAGAAGTGATGTGAGTACCTCTGATGCACATTCCTGCAACGTTCCCTCCAGTGGAATGAGCACACTTTCATGTGATGTCTTCAGCCGCTGAGCCAACAGGGGAATGCCCCCTGCTTTCCGAATGGCTTCTTTATTGGCGTAACTCTTACTCAAACAAAACCAAATGCATCCTTCATAGCCACTGCATTGCTACTGAGCTCACCCCGATCAAAAATGGTCACACTTGGGGCTGGCATTGTGGCACAGTGGTGCAAGACACCGGCAGCCCATCTGGTGCTGGCTTGTGTCCCGGTTGCTCCACTTCCGATCCAGCTCCCTGCTAGCATGCCTGGGACAGCAGCAGAAGATGGCCCAAGTTCTTGGGCCCCTGCCACCCACATGAGAGACGTGAATGGAGTTCCTCGCTGCTGGCTTCAGCCTGGCCCATTTCTGGCCACTGTGGCCATTTGGGGAGTGAACCAGCAGATGGAAGATCCTTCTGTGTGTGTGTGTGTGTGTGTCTGTCTGTCTCTCCCTCTCTCCCTGTAACTCTGCTTTCATATAAATAAATAAATCTTTAAAAAATTGTTAAATGCTAATACTTTAAGTTGATTCTTCCACACTACCTAGCAGTCAACAGAGACACAGAAACAAACAAAACCCTTCAAAACACATTCCCTCTGGATTTGGGAGCTTTTCCATTTCCTTCCCACCAAGATAGCACCTGTAATTTTTTAAATATGGCTCTAATATTTACAGTAATAATATTTGTAAACCGTATCCTCGGCCCAAGTGCCTCAGGAAATTAGGCTCCCTAAAACCATTAGAACTTTTGGCCGGCACCGAAGCTCAATAGGCTAATCCTCCACCTGCAGTGCCGGCACACCGGGTTCTAGTCCCGGTCGGAAAACCGGATTCTGTCCGGTTGCCCCTCTTTCAGGCCAGCTCTCTGCTGTGGCCCGGGAGTGCAGTGGAGGATGGCCCAAGTGCTTGGGCCCTGCACCCCATAGGAGACCAGGATAGGCACCTGGCTCCTGCCATCGGATCAGCGCGGTGCGCCGGCCGCAGCGCGCCAGCCGCAGCGGCCATTGGAGGGTGAACCAACAGCAAAGGAAGACCTTTCTCTCTCTCTCTCTCTCTCTCACTGTCCACTCTGCCTGTCAAAAAAAAAAAAAAAACATTAGAACTTTCTAATGATAACTGAGAGCCCCATCCTCCCTTAAAATCATAGCTCCTCTTTGGAGGACACAGCCTTCCACATGAGCTACCAAAATCAGTCAAACCGCAGGGTACAACTTCTAGCTGCTTCCTTTGTGAAAACTCAAGTCCCCAAACACCTAAAGGGACGGAAACTTTACTCTAAAGACACAGTGCTACATCGGGTTACCCCATGAGGAAAGTGAGGCCACCTACCCAGAGTGCGAGTGGAACCCCAAGAGGAGGCTGTCAGTCATCGGGGGTCAGGTGTTGGGGGGAATCCTCTGTGTTCATCTGGGGACATAGAAGCTGTCATCCTTGCATGTCCACTCTGCTCTTCTCTGCAGGCCAAATTCCGCGGATACTGACCACACACATAGTCGTGTTCACAAATACCAACTATGGAAAGGAGCAGCCCAAACTAAGTAGATTCTTTGGATCTCAACACTGAATTCCTGGGAGAAGGGTTGGGTGGGATGGGCTTCATGTGTTATGGCCCAAGGGATGATTGGAACAAAAGTACTGAATGTAATGTGGGAAAGTAAGTCTAAGACAATGGGATGAGCACAGGGTAGACAGACGTAAAGTACCTGTGTACTACAGTTACTCTCTCATTGTCCACACAAAATGCAAACTCTTGAGCTCCCTTGATCTCACTGGATAGGGCCCTGTGTGAGAGCACTGTGGCCCTCCATCCTCTCTCTGGGCACGGCCACCCTGAGCCACTGGAAGCCTCGACAAAGCCTCAACTTGTTTCCCAGCTCTGAGTCTACACACATGTAGCTTAATCTTCCTCCAATGTTTTTCCCTGCCTAACAAAAACCCATTCAGCTTCCAACACTCAGCAAAGCAAGTCTGCTCTCCCCAGCCTTTCCCTCCTCGTGGGAGAATCAACCTGCTCCCCTCCCCTGCCGTGCTCCTCCACCAATGCCAGGAATGGCTTCAGCCGAATTCCTGAGCTTTGACCAGACTCTCCCTGCCCCTGCCCTCCACACTACCGGTAGGCTGTGAACTCACTGTGGCAAGAGCATACATTTATTTCTATTCCCATCCCTCAGTTCTGTATCTGGTGTGCACACACACACACAGCCACTCGGGAAATATCTGGAACGTTCTCCACTGGAATGCCTATGAGAAGCACAGAAGCAGGCCATGGTACTGACACTATGGGTGTGCACTGTGCCCGGTGTCTTCCTGCCTTGCTCTGACTCTGACCTCACTGCCCTCGCTCTCAGAGTACACCTGGCCACCTCTGGATTGAGTCCTCTCCTTTACTCTCATTTTAGCTGGAGATTTCTGCTTTAGGTCACCTACTCCCTGACCTGTGCCTAGTAACGGGAAACTGGATCTCCCATCTTGATGTGGTCAGTTAGTTTCCATCACTCTCCATCACTACAATGAAATACCTAAGACAAGTTCCTTAGGAAGGAAGGAGTTTTACTGCAGCTCTCAGTCTAGGAGGTTCATAGTCCAAGACTGGGCAGGCCCCGTTGGTTCAGTCATCTGGTGAGGCTGGAAGGTGGCACTGCAGGAGCATGTGCAGAGGATCACGGGGCGGGACAGAAGTAGAGGGAGTTGCTGGGCCCAGCTCAGGAGTTTAAAAGCACCTCCCTTTGTAAGAACTGCTGTCCGAGGGCACACCTCTAGCTGCCTAAGGACCTCTCGGAGCCGCACCTTCCAGACAAGTTAACTCTATTAAGTTTCCACTCTCTAAGTACCATTACCTTATGATGTTGAGATTTAAAGATCTGCGTAAGTTAGGAGTCTCATTCTTTTCAAGCTAGACATGGTCCCTCCCCAGCGTGTTCGCAACCCAGCAATTACAAGTCTGCTACGTTGGTCTTTCCTTGGCCCTAATTTGGCTATCATTGAAAATTCTATTAAAATGTGGGTCATTAGCTTAATTAGGTAAGTGCAAAAACTTACAGATGAGGCTACGTCAGAAAGTTCTTTGGAAATGGAATTAGATATGCTTTATTTTGTTCCAAAATTTCTTGAAATTCATGCCTAGTTTTCATTAGATGCATTATCCATGAACTCTCTGAAGACCCACTCATTCTAGGTGCCCAAACATAAAATCGTATTTCAGTTTTAGGTGACATGGTTCATTTTTTTTTTTAAATTTTTTGACAGGCAGAGTGGACAGTGAGAGAGAGAGAGAGACAGAGAGAAAGGTCTTCCTTTTGCTGTTGGTTCACCCTCCAATGGCCACCGTGGCCAGCACGCTACGGCCGGCACATTGCACTGATCCGAAGGCAGGAGCCAGGTGCTTCTCCTGGTCTCCCATGGGGTGCAGGGCCCAAGCACTTGGGCCATCCTCCACTGCACTCCCTGGCCACAGCAGAGAGCTGGCCTGGAAGAGGGGCAACCGGGACAGAACCAGCGCCCCGACCGGGACTAGAACCCAGTGTGCCGGCGCCGCAAGGCGGAGGATTAGCCTAGTGAGCCACGGCGCTGGCCATGGTTCATTCTTATAATTGAATGGGTGTATTTTCAGTGGAAAGTCACATCAGGCTACCACATGGTGGTTTCATTACTTTAGCTGATTAATGGTGATAATAGTAATAATTACACATTTCTCAGATACACATTCACATTAAAATCCATGTCAATCCAACAGTCATTAACCCTTTATGTATAAAGTACTGGGCCAGGTGCTGTGGAAGACTATGATGAATTAAGAACGTGCCTTGGGGCAGGCAATGCTGTAGTGGTTAAGACCCTGGCCGGATGCCAGTATCCCATGTTAAGAGTGCCTGGGCATCAGAAGCAATGGGTGGCAGGCCTATTAATGGCTGTTCTGTGCAGTGATCTGCCCTCAAGGAGACCCAACAGGCCAGTCCACTGCAGTGGCTTTCAATGTGGTAAGCCTGGGCTTCAGCAGAAGTCAGCTTGTGAAGAGCCCTGGCAGCTCTGCCAAAAGTTGGATCACTGGAAATGGACCTGCCCTGGAGTCGAAGGATGCCCAGGTCAGAGCCACAGATCTTATTGGCTCTAAGCTGAAAAACCCTTCACTCAGCCCAGCTTCCAAAGTGACCACTGCAGCTGAGGGGACGGCCAAGCAGGGTCAGCAACATTGCAGGCAGAACTGTGAATTTCTTGTTAGAGATGCCACCTGCCTTTACCTGGCCAGCTCTCCTCCCAGGCCAGCTAAGTAATGAAAGTCAACAGAGTGCCTTCCCCCAGGAGGTTCACAACTCCCTTAGGATGTACCCCATGTGAAGAGATAGATAGGTCTGGGCCTCTTAACCTACAAGGCCTAAAGCCCACCAGATTATTACCAGGCCCCTTCTATCAGGTTCTATTTGCCTCTCAATCAGAAAACTTAATTGTAGCTTAGACAGCACCTTTCTTAGCTCCTCTAGTAATGACTCTGTCCTTTGTTCTAGACCCTGTCTAGCTCACTTGGGCCTCATTCCTTTATAATCATAACCTCTACTCTACCACCAATGGCTCTACTCCTAACCTGTGTGTACTGATGGTCCTCTTCCCCACTTAATGCTGTATAATTGTTCAGACCTGGTTAACGCCACTCTTAGGAACATTGGTTACTATCCTCACCCTGTCTTTTATGACCTTGTCTAAATATGATCAGAGTCGGCGAACTTGGAAGGCTTCTATAACCTTGGCAACTCATGACGAGAGCGTATGGTGGTTACTGGCACCATAAACTAGAGTGCCAATTTGTTGGGTCAACAACAGGAGTCACTGTGCACTTGCTCCTCATGTGGGATCTCTGTCCTTAATGTGCTGTACATTGTGATTTAATGCTATAACTAGTACTCAAACAGTATGTTTCACTTTGTGTTTCTATGTGGGTGCAAACTGTTGAAATCTTTACTTTATATACAGAAGATCAATTTAGTATATATTAAGAGAATTGAAAATGAATCTTGATGTGAATAGAAGGGGAGAGAGAGCAGGAGAGGGGAGGGTTGCGGGTGGGAGGGAAGTTATAGGAGGGGGAAGCCATTGTAATCCATAAGCTGTACATTGGAAATTTATATTCATTAAATAAAAGTTAAAAAAAATAAAGAATCAAAATTAGAGATTAAAACGGAAAAAAAAAGAGTGTCTGGGTTCAAGTTCCAGCTCCACTCCCTATTAGAGTTTCCTACCAATGCACGCCCTGGGAGGCAACTGGTGATGGCTCAAGTGGTTCAGTCCTTGCCAACCATATGGGAGACTTGGATTGAATTCTCAGCTCCTGGGCCTTTGAGGATTGAACCAGTGGAAAGGAGCTGTGTGTGTGCATCTCTCTGTCTTTCAATTTGAAAAACCAAATCTACAGATATGCCCCTTGTGTTCAGGAATGTAGAGTGCAGAAGGAGACAATCTGGCGAGATACAAGCAGATGAGGAGACATGAGTCCGTTGATCGTGACTAGGTAAGATGAAAACACATTTCTACATTGCATTTGCTCTTTAAGGTCTTTCCTGACATGCCAAGGGTGGAGAGCAGAATGCTGTTTTTTTCCTTTGGCTGGCAGTCATAGAATGAAACAATCATTTTTTTCTGAGTATCTATGTGAGATGTACTCATAGAAGACCAACTGGCAAATGTGGGGAAAAGAAGGACAATCAGTAGCCACTTCAGAGAAAACCCCTATGAACTATTTTGTGTACTTGTTTGCATTTTTTAATCAATTCTGATAGGTAGATCTTCCAAAGTTAGGCTCCTAGATGTCAATGGTTTTCCGTCCTGTTCTGTTTTTGTGTAATGTCAAATATCATGCATTTCATTCCTTGCCATTAAAGACGGTTTCCCAGAAATTCACAAGAAATTCCCATTATCTTTTAATTACATTTTTTTCCATGAAGGTTTGGAAGCACCCTCATATACCTGGAACCCTCAGCAGTGACGGCTGACTCTAGGTGTCAATTATGGATCGACAGCAACTCTACCACTGATCACAGTTTGCTACCATCGGGGCTGTGTTCAGCTCTCTGCTTCCTCATCAACAATAAAACAAGGGCAGTGCCCACAGCTCAGTCTTCCTGGGGGAGTCCTCACAGCTGAGTGTCCACATAAGAGGCCATGGGCCACCAGACTGCTTTTCACCACCACACCTGCACACAAATGCCGTAGGTGGCAATCACAGTCCCGTCAACATTATCCATCGTTTTTGAGAGATGAGGTTGAACGTGCTTTGGGGCCACTCGTTAACAGAAACATACAAAAGTAATTTCTAGGGACGCGTGATCCAAAGAGGGGTCTGGAGAGGTGGGAAGGGGCAGGAGGCATCACCAACTTGGTGATACCTCCGTGTTCTCTCACCACCCGCCGGGCTCACCTGAATTTGGCAATATTTGCAATGGTCTTGGCTGCCAAACACCTCAGGATCTTGTGTGGAGAATCGAGAATATTAACCATAACTGGTAAGCCCCCAAGGTCAACAATATTACGTCTGATTTGAGGATTATGACTGATTTCCTTCAGGATTTTTAATGAGCCAATCTACGCGAGGGGGAAAAAAAAGTTATATATGAGTGAGTACTTAAGACATAACCGGTGCTATGTTTTTAAAAATTCCAAGTCTACCTAAAATCCTTCCCCAATTAAGTTTTGTTAAGAAATAGTTTCCATCCCGAGGGGTTACACACATCCTCCCTATTTTCCTTCATTCATGGAAAGGAACGTTCACTCTTCAAGAAGCCCGACAAACTGCCGGAATAGGGAGGAAACCCCTTCGTGGACATGGGAGGAGAGAAGCCAGCAGACGGTGCAGCAGACAGAAGCAGCAGGCTGGCTCCCAGCAGTCACCGCGGACAAAGGCAAGGCCCAGGCGGCCAGGAAGGACTGACTCCTAGAGCTGAGAGCCCCCACACGGCAGGAAACAAACTCCACGTCCTCGGTGGGTAAGGGGCAAGGCAGGCAGCGAGATTAGGTAGGAAGAGTTGAGCTGGAAGATTTTTTCTCACAGTTTCTGAGAGCCCACATTGTGAGGCCACCTACCTGTCAATCCATACACCCACTTTCCCAGGAGGCATCTGTTTCTCCTACACCAGGAAGGAGAAGTCGCCATTAAGGCCACTGTGCAAGTTAAACTCTATGCAGAGACAGCATGAAACTCCCAGAAACACTCGTGCACACTCCATCCCACCCGGACTCCCCGTCGTTGGCATATTTAATTACTCACTACCTCACAGAGGTGACTGCTACGTGGGGGAGTGTCTTATTCCTGCCTTGTGGGCAGCTGCCCCTTGCTTTAGGGTCTTTCCCTGGCCTCTGCCCATGCTGTCTCCTCACGGGCAGCTCCCTGGCCCACTCAGGACAGGAATCTCTCTGTGTGTGTACGTTCACTCTCTTGTTTTTTTTTTTTCTTTTGATTTCATAAATGTGAATTTACAGAGTGCAACTTTTGTATTGTTGTGGCTTCCCCCCCCCCCAACCTCCCTCCCTCCCGTGGCCCTCCCCTCTCCCTCTCCCATCCTGCCCTTTATCGAGTTTCATTTTCAATTACCTTCATATACTGAAGATCAACTAATTATATACTAAGCAAGGATTTCAACAGGCTGCATTCACACAACCACACAAGGTATAGTGTATTGTTCGACTACTAGTGTTTTTAAGTTTCATAGTAAAACACATTACACGCTCTTGTTTTGAAATGACGCCTACTCTCACTTGTGTGCTGTGTTTATGCCTCTCTGAATTCTTACCTCCGGGGGACCAATAGAGCTTGGAATAGAAACTAAGATACCTATTGCTGTAACACAGGGACACAGCCACTCACTCACCTTACACTTGGTTCATCCATGTCGAGTAAATTGATTAACACTTCGAGGCCTCCCACAGCTCTGATGGCCAACGGGCAGGTCTCCTGGAATAGGTTGAAATCTCGCATGGACGACAGCACCATCATCGTAGTTGTCTGATTTCCTCCCTGTGAAGATGCAAGGCTGGGGGAAGGTAACATTAAGACCACATGTCTGCAGAAATGTATGAAACGGTTAGGAAGCCCAGCTAGGAGACGCTAGGAAACGCATCTCCCTGTACGCAGCACGCTCCATCGTTTTAAATTCTCTGAGTGGGCTATAACTTGTTCAATGAATTGTGCAGAGCTGAAGCACGGGAAAGCCATGCAGCCTTCATAAAACATTCCTGGTACGAGTCGGCATTTCCAGGCGGTCTCTTAAAGGGCCTGGAGGTCAGACAGGATCAGGACACTAAGGATAGGCAAGGGGTGAGGCTCGGGAGGGTGGTGAGGAATGGAAGTTTCTATGGTGAGGGGGTGTTGGTAAGGTAGAGGATGCCTGGGAATTATTCTTACACGGTGCAATATGTATGGGATCTTCACCCAGTTTCCTGGCATACAAAACCTAAAAGCCTCACCATCTTCCAAAGGATAATGTCTTGTGTGTACTAAGGAGCTGGCTGCTGGCTGGCAGCCGCTCCAGTAAATTAAATTCGGAACGTTGATACCAGAAGCGCAGATGAAATGGCCTGGAGCTTGCGCCTGGCATCTCAGGCAGAGGGCAGGGCTGTCTTGGAGCCGAGCCCTCCACCTGCAGGAGCTGATGCTGCTTCGAGGTCAGCAGCACGGGGCTGGATGCAAGGACACGGGCTGGAGCCTCTGCTGCAGCCCTGCCTAAGATCCTGATGGCTTTTGAAGACACTCAAGTTTTTTTGTTTTGTTTTGTTTTTTGTTTTTTAATTTTTGACAGGCAGAGTGGACAGTGAGAGAGAGAGAGAGACAGAGAGAAAGGTCTACCTTTTGCTGTTGGTTCACCCTCCAATGGCCGCCGTGGCCAGCACGCTACGGCCGGCACATTGCGCTGATCCGAAGGCAGGAGCCAGGTGCTTTTCCTGGTCTCCCATGGGGTGCAGGGCCCAAGCACTTGGGCCATCCTCCACTGCACTCCCTGGCCACAGCAGAGAGCTGGCCTGGAAGAGGGGCAACCGGGACAGAACCAGCGCCCCGACCGACCAGGACTAGAACCCAGTGTGCCGGCGCCGCTAGGCAGAGGATTAGCCTGTTGAGCCACGGCGCCGGCCATGAAGACGCTCAAGTTTTAAGGTGTTGATTGTCAGGGTGTGGGAGCAGAGAAAGAACCAGGATTAAAAGAAACCATGTGGTATAGAAATCCAGGTGAGACCCTAGAGTGAGGGCTGCGAGGAGCTGGCATGTCCAGTACAACCTGGAGATGGCCAGGACAGTGGGGCGCAGAAGGGAAGGGATGCTGGATGCTGACAGCGAGATGCTGGTCCAACATGGAGCATCCTTCAAGACGCAAGAAAAGATAAATAAATAAATAAAGGTTGAGACACACTGAATGATTGATCAGTGAGCCAGACCTGGCAGGAAGTGACACTCAGAGTTCACCGCAGGAACTCTCAAGCACCATCCATGGGTCCGGATGGGTTCTGAAAACCCTCCGGAGAGCAGAGAGGGGAGAGCTCAGAGCACAGTCCAGCTCCCGCCGCTGGCACTTGCCGCAGCTGAGTTCTGGCACGAGCACGGAACGGACCAAGTTCACAAGACACAAAAGTAACATGGCCATTGGAGCTAGGACTAAACGGTTTCTGTAAAAGGTGCTCGTGAAAGACGCCCTCTGATTCCTGCGTCAAATCACAGCACCGAGAGCCCAAATGGTTCCCTCTTTTTTTAAGGGAAGAGACCTTCAAATTATGCTTGTTTTCATTTGCTAATCATTTCAATTTGCCATTATCTATTTTATATACGTACAAGATCAAATATATAAATTAATATACACACAGGCCATTTTTATATAAATCATATATAATGTATAAAACATGCTAGGTATAAGTTTATATCTTATAAAAAGTTTATATAAAAATATTCTATAGGCAATCAGCAATGTATGTGTATGATCTATTAGGTTTATGAAACTATGTATCTGAAATTTATATTTACACAAATATCTTTCATAGTTTGCTTGTATAGAAATACAGAATTTTAAATATATGGGCTTTTGTTACATATAAACCAGGTAGTATGTAACAGCCTTAACACAGGAAAGGGAAAATTTTACACAAGCTGCCAAACCTTCGCTTCCTCCTATCATACACACACACACACGCACACACACGAGCCTGAGACCTCTTGTGAATTGCATACACTCTATTGCTTTGAAAACCAGAAGCTAAAACAAGACTGCTACAGGGAACACATCCAGAAGTGAAGACGGAGAGGTGGAGAGCTCAGCCCCCCCCCCCCCCTTTTAAGGAAGTCCTCCTCCATTCCTGGCAGTGCTCTGAACGTCCTGTGGTGATGCTGGTGAGTGTCCACTTCCCATCTGTCTGAGGGCCACTCTCAGCCCCCTGTCCTCCGTATTTGAGATTACGTTTAGAGTGGCAACAGCCTTCGCTGGCGTTTAAAATACTCAAGTCCCCTTCTGACAGCTTCCAGCAGCTCCTTCTCCCTTGCTATCAAGAGAAATGTCACCAGTTGGTTTTGAAATGCAACAAATCCTTTGTCTTCATTACATAAACTCCCTTCTTTGGGGACAGGAGGCTCCCACACACCAGCACTTTGCATTTCTGTTTTAGAAAAACGAAAGGCAGCTATTTTGCGAATGATCATCTCCATGCTGACTGTTATCAGTGAAAGGAAGTGAAATCAGACACAGAAGGAAAATGGAGGCAAACACAACTCATTCAACAGGGCTCTTTGTTCTCAACTTAAATGGTTAAAAGGATCCAGGAAGCCGGGTTCCTTCATTAGCGATCTGAGACCTCAAACCAAGAGCTTCACGGGGAAGCGCAGGAAAGCAATAGAAGCCACAGGCCGCTGGAGGAGGAGTGGTCCTTCCTCATGCCTGCCTGCCCGGGGCCTCCCCTCCAGCCCTGTTTCCTCAGGAACACCGCTGCCTGGAGTTTGCAGGTGTGCAGGGTCAGGAAACTTCTCCCTGCTCTTCTTGCATGGGAATATTTTCTCTGCTTGCAGATTCGACCTAATCTTTGCTTCCTATTCAAGTCATCTCCATTCTTCTCTTCTAGAACATTTCTATCTTGTGAGCTTCATTCCACTATGTATGTACACTATAATCAATGACACTTTTTTCTTTTGAATACTGCTTAATTTGCAGCAGATGCCCAACAGGTAAGAGTCTGTCTTTGAATTATATGCTCCAGGTCAACTTTGAGGTCATGGGTCTGACAATTCACTTCTGTCATTATCCGTTAGACCCTCATAGAAGAAAACTTTCTGTATATCACCAGCTTTTTCTGAAAATCTGGAAACATAGTCACAGGCTTGAGGGATTTTTCTTTTTTTTCAGGATGGTTTTATATTAGGGAAAGTTAGTTTTTCCACATTTCAGGATTTAGTTCTACTCTTGTCACTGACCACACTCCCAAAAGGATTATAAATCTTTCAGAATGGATACCGGAGGACGGGCGCCAAAATAGTCCACATACAGAGCCACAAACGCTAGCCAATTGCTATTCTTTAAATACCAGCTATGTCAAAGGACTTTGAAACGTTCACGCTACTTCGTCCAGACGCCGCAAACATCCGATGGAGGCCACGCGACCCAGACTCGCTCCTTTTTCAATTAAATGTCCCCTGAGAACATCATTAGTCACCAATACTTATTTGCACATTTGATCACCCACTTGTATTCGCGAGGTTTTCAGAGGCGGAGAAGATAGAGT
This sequence comes from Lepus europaeus, assembly GCF_033115175.1. Taxonomy (NCBI): domain Eukaryota; kingdom Metazoa; phylum Chordata; class Mammalia; order Lagomorpha; family Leporidae; genus Lepus; species Lepus europaeus. Next base: position 89,620,794 of record NC_084840.1, on the reverse strand, counting down.
GAAATATGCTTTTACTAGATTCCGCACAGCTTTCCCGCTTCTGAAATGAATGCAATTCTTCTGCGAGCTGTCTTCCAGCCCCTGCAGGCCCGGCTCTGGTTCCTTCCCAGGGCCGGAGATGCGAGCTCAAGTCCTCATCAACGTTCACATATGCAGAGGCTGACCCAGTGCTGCTTTCTCTCTCACTCTCTTCTTACTTTTTTTTTTTTTTTTTTAAAGACAAGATGAATTGAGGACATTTTTCTAAACAAATTCTTTTATTACCCTTAAGACAAATCTTTGGAATAAGGCAGTCTGACCCTGTCTGGTGCACGGAGCCCTTCCCTTCCTGCGGGTAAAGACATAAAGCTTGCTAATGTGAGACGCACAATGTCATCGAGTACACAGCAGGGACCACGCTGCTCTTGGCTCAGCAAACACACCACAGGCTTACAGTGAGGGAGCGTCGGAAAGGGGGAGGAGACGCCCTATCTTCTCATTGCATGTCTCCAGGCACTGCCTGGATCTCCCATGTTATTTGCCGAGCACTGTGACAGGTACTAGATAGGTACAAGAGCCATCCACCAGTCCCCCCTTTACCCACAGGGGACCCATTCCAAGACCCCCGGTGGGTACCTAAAACCACAGACACTCCCAAGCCCTATATACACACTGTGATTTTTTTTCTACTACATACATACCCATGATGCTTAATTTCCAAATTAGGCACAGAGAACTTAATAACAATAATAAAATAAATAATATTATAACTTTATAATGGCATGGTAGTATAGCCATTTCTAATATTATGAAATTTATCTTATAATAACATTACAGTAGAATATTATACCATAATAAAAGTTATATAAATGTGGTTTGTCTTTCTGAATATCTGTCTCTGCTATCAGATGGGCTGTCATGGGATCACAAGCCCTGTGTTCAAACAACCTTTATTAAACTCACTAATGGCCCCAAAGTCTAACAGCCAGTGACGATGGGGATGGGCAGGTGTCGTTTGCCGAAGAGAGGCTGCAAAGTGTTTCCTTTAAGTGAAGAGGTGAAAGTTCTCCACTTAAGGAAAAGAAGAAGAAAAAAAGTCGTCTGTGGAGGTTGATAATCTACAGGAAGAAGGAATTTCTACCTGTGGAGCTCTGAAGAAGGGTAGAGACACTGGTGCTGGCTCTGTGACCCCACTGCCCTCCAGGAACGGCCACTGCAGGTGGACCTCAGACAAGGCTGGACGGAAGCAGCTGTGCCCCATGCCTCTGGGGAGTTTATGGCACAGGGAAACAGCTTTCAACTTTCACCAAGCCCAACCAAAATAACTGACATTACATCTGCGGTGCTCGGGAGAGAGGGGCCTGGGGATACTGGGAGGCACCCAAGAGGGGGCTTGAAGGGAGCCTGGGACATCATCTCTGGGGAAAGAGGGTCTGAGTGAGATCTGGACAGAAAATAAGGGTGTGCTCTGGGAGGAGAGAGGAGTTAGTCGCAGCAAACCATGCGTGGGCTATGGCTAAGCCCTCAAGGGCCACGTAGCCAAAACCTAGAGTGGCAGAGGGGCTGCAGGAGTGGACTTGGTGGGCGGCAGCGGCTGCCAGGCCCAGAGGCAGGGCTGAGAGTTTTAAATCTTAATTTCTTGGACGGCTCCCATGAGCTGCTGACATTTTACAAAGGCCACTCTTGGCTGCACAGGTCCCCTTGGCTGTGGCGGGCAAGCATGGATGCGTGGAGACCATTCCCAGCGTCCAGGAATGCAAGATCCAGAGGCAAGAGCCTCGCTCGGGAGTAGGAGGCAGGGGTGACCTCACTCTATGGCATCAAGGGACTTAGAAAAGGAAAGACTGGCAGCTGGTGGATGAGACTCTGGTGGGGAACACACGTGTGGGGCCATCATTCGAACTGAGTTGAGTGCCAGAGGCACCGCAGCCCATGCAGGAGCAGGACCGCGAGGCCTCTCCTGTCCCCCGGGAAGCAACGTAACCACCCCACAGCCGTCCAGCTGGCTTTGCACACGCTCAGCATTTCTGCCTCCAAGCACGCCACTCGCAGTAAGCAGAGGGAGCGCCTGCCAGTGACTGCTTGTTAATGATGACAGAGGGCCTGGCGCCCAGCACGGAGGCTGGCTGTTAGCGGTACAGGAGAAGGTGTGCACAGGGAGTGAAACCCGGGCCTGCGAGTCAAGGTAGTAAAACCGGTCGCTGGGCTGCTGTGGGTTTGCAAATCCATTTTGTTCCAATGATGACTCGGTGCTCGAAGACACACGACTCCACAGAACCCCAGGGAAAGGGGGGGGAAAATTGTTTGTGGTATGGAAAGCAGACACAGCGGGCACCTTCGAAAAGTCCATGGAAATGTCTACCATAAAAAACCTCTGTAAGGTTTCAAACTTTTTCTGCTCCCAAGTAAATTTATCTTTAGGTTCCATCTTCCATAAACCTATCTCAACATTTGCACGTGCGTTTGTGTGTGTGTGTGTTCCCTTAAGGAAATGAGACTAAAGGTGTCCTATGAAAAGCTGATAAATATTTTTTTTTTAAACCAGGAATGGGTAAGGAACTCAAGTTGCCCTATGAATAGCTGGTAAAAAAAATTTTTGTAAAACCAGTAATGGGTAAGGTACAATGTAAGGATTCCATACCCCTTCTTTTTAAGCAGCCACAGGACATGCATAAAAATTGCTGGTTTACCAGACTTTGCTAGTCACTGAAGTAAAGAAAATTTTATGGTAATACAAGTGGTCCTAAAAAGATTCGGGAGTACAAGCCGAACAATTATGACAATTAATCAAGATAGTCTGATAAAATGGCCAGATATGAGGGCAGTACTTAAACACAGAAATAACAAGTCAAACACTTCAATTTTGTATTCATGTCAGTATCAGCAAAATAGTAGTAACCAAAACAACTATGACTACATCCCACAAGATGCGTTTTAGATATGTATACAAAAAAGGGCTATTAAGTTTTACTGAAGCACATGAAAGACCAAAGAAATGAATGGTCGCACCACGTTCCTGAACAAGATAACTCAACATCATTAAAATCACAGTGGGGACCAGAGTTGTGGTGTAGTGGGTAAAGCTTCTGCCAGCAATGCCAGCATCCCATATGGGTGCCGGTTCATGTCCTGGGTGCTCCACTTCTGATCCAGCTCCCTGCTAATGGCCTGGGAAAAGCAGTGGAAGATGGCCCAAGTGCTTGGGCCCCTGCTACCCATGTGGGAGACCTGGAAGAAGCTCCTGGCTTCTGTTGCAGCCATCTGGGGAGTGAACTAGTGGGTGGATGATCTCTCTCATTCTGTTTCTCCCTGTCTTTCCCTCTGAGTTTCAAATAATAAATAAATCTTTTTTTAAAAAAATTTGCAGTCAATCCAAAAGTAATACAAAAATTCATATAAAATAACCAAAATCCCAACAGAATGCTTTAGTTCTAAGGATTATCTAGAAAAAAAGATATGCAAAAATTTAGAATTTTTTAAAAACAACTGTCTGGTCTACCAAACATGCACTAACAGTGACTACACCAGCAAGGACATGGCATGGGAACATTCTAAAATACATCAACGCAACAGAGAAAGATTCAGAAACAAACTCTAACGTGTGAGGGTGTGGAACGTGGCAAAAGCAGCACTCAGACCCCAGTAGGGAAGGGAGGATGAACCCATAGCCAGTGTTGACACACTCACCACCTAGCCCAGAGGGAAAAAGGACAGCCCCATGCCTGCCTTGCCCTCCACATAGACTGAGTTCCAGATGTATTAGGGATCTGAGCATTTCTTGAAAAAGCTATAAAACCGTCAGGAGACAGAAAATATCTGTGTCCTCCTGGAAGGGCTACAGAAAAATCATCCAGCTCCTAAGCCATGAAGAAACAGTTGATAGAATGACAAAAAGTACAAAAGAGTAGACTCAAAAACACATTAAAAAATGAGAATATATCTGTAATTAGTGTAATAGCCACAGGGTTGATTTGCATCATCAAGAGCAAAAAAGCAAATAATTGCAAAGAAAACTTGGCAAGGAATGCAATACAGTGACTACCTGACATATGAGACAACCTCAGGAGTTAGTAATCAGGGATATGCAAATACAAACTAGATGCATTCCCCCCAGCAGAACTGGCCAGAATATTTATTTTTAATTTTAATTATTAAGAATTTACAACAATGGATTTTAACTCCAGGTGAACAATTTTAATACTCTGGGAAGATTTTAGAGTCCACAAAGGCTTAGAATGTATCCCAGATCAATTCAATCAAAACTTCCACAAATGCTACCCGGGCACCAGGGTCCTCTGTTTGTTTGCTTTCATTTTTAACAGCCTTGGCTGATTCTGCCCTGTGTCCAGTGCAGAAAAACACTGGTATATCACTGGTTGAGTACAATTAATGTTTGCTTTCTATAAGCAGTCATCTTTGTTTTATTATTCTTCATTATTCCTTACTATACTTAAAATTTTTCATGTAAGGTCTCTCAAATTTTAGGGTGCACATGTTCTTTCTGTTTAAAAAAAAGTTTTGTGGAAGTATAATTGATATGCAACAAATTGCACACATTAAATATACACAACTTGATGAGTCTGGACATATGCAGAAACTTGCAAAACCACCCACACCCCAAGGTAACACAGAGATCCATCACCCACGAAAGTTTCCTGTGCCCCCTCACCTTTGTACTATGAACACTTAACATGAGAGCTCCCTCCTTAAACCTGTCACACACAGTACCTATTTCTCACTGCAGGCATAGTGCTGCACAGCAGAGTAATAGAAATTACTCGTCCTGCATAAATCACACTTTATACCCACTGAACAGCTCCCCATTAGAGCTATCACAAACTGAAACGTACACAGCACTGCCTCGAACCCACGCACTCCCCCCTTCAAATCCCTCCTACGAGAAGTGTACACATCCAAAGAGCACATTAAAACATTAGCTGCTGCTGTTGGGGCTGGCGTTGTGGCACAGCTGATTAAGCTGCTGCCTGCGATGACAGTGACACATATAAGTGCCGGTTCAAGCTCCACTTCTGATCCAGCTCCCTGGTGACACGCCTGGGAAAGCAGAAGATGGCCCAAGTGCCTGGGCCCCTGCTGACCTTGTGGGAGACCCAGATGGAATTCCTGGCTCCTGGCTTTGGCCTGACTCAGACCTGCCTTTTGCAACCACTTGGGGAGTGAACCAGCAGATGGGAGTAAATATCTCTCTCTTTCCCCTCTCTCTCTCATTCTGTCTTTCAAATAAATACATAAACAAATCTTTTTTAAAAAACTAGTGATGTAACAACATAATTAAATACTATCTAGTAATTACAAGGCCTGAGGCAGACAAGAGAGAACACCAAGGTGGAATACTGAATATAAAAAAGCAAAATACAGCATGAACAGAAGCATCATTTCATTTCTGTATGCGAACAAGGGGGCCTCTGTTTTCTTCTCCTGGGTGGCTTGCCTTTTTTCCCAAGTGTGCATCAGTGTATTATGGGTACTGTATCGTAAGAACTTCAGCCCAGACAGGAGCAGGGATGTAGAAGGGCTACACCTGTTTCGGCCGCACCCTGCAGTCCAGACCCAGCAGCAGGCACGTGGAGATGGCCACACCCTCCTAGAGGGCAGGGCAGGGAAAGGAGGAGCAGTAATGATGACCCTAGCCTTACAGACACACGGAAGATGAATAGTCTCCAAACTATTTAGCTTTCTCAAATTTCAAGGGGAAAAGCACAATTCAACGGGAAGAACCAAAAAATAAATAAATAAATGTTGCTGTGTGTTCAAAAAGCTCACGGAAAATGTGTATTTTTCTTTTTTTTTTTTTAGTTCCATTTTCCCATGGACTTGTGGAAGTACCCCGTACATCAAGCAACACATTCCCCCTGAAAACCTAAACCTATTATACTCTCAGCTCATTACAGAACACTGCTCAGACATTAAGTTTCTTGCCAATCACAATATTGGTAATAACTAGATCAGCACACGTCCCGTCTAATTCTGCCCTGGCTGGGCCAGAATGAAACGTGAAGGGATGAGGTTCTGGCTGCAGGGACGCCCTGTCACTTCTGAGCAGTGGGGCTGGTGGGGGCGGCACTGCTCATCACCGACACCTGATGAGCCTCGCTCTGTCTCTCCACACTGATTTGTGGTCGCCAAGAGGTAAGGGGAGTTCTTTAATTGTGGAGTGCAGACTCCACCTTGGAGGTAAGGAACTTCCCTCTTGTTTCCTCTTTCTCCTTCGTGACAAAAATAAATGGAGATGAATTCCTCTTCCCTGGGCAATCTCTACATACAAGTAACACATGTGTCGAGTAACCCAAGGGCTTAAAACGCGTCCCCTCTCACCCAACAGTATTTATGAAACCGTACATGCAGAGTCTACAGAGTAGAAACTGTTAGATGATGGAATTTGGGGGCCGGTGCTCTGGCACAGCAGGTAAAGCCGCTGCCTGCAGTGCTGGCATCCCATATGGGTGCCAGTTCGAGGCCCAGCTGCTCCACTTCCGATCCTGCTCTCTGCTGTGGCCTGGGAAAGCAATGGAAGATGGCCTGAGGCACTGGGCCCCTGCACCCACAAGGGAGACCTGGAAGAAGCTCCTGGCTCCTGGCTTCGGATTGGCACAGCTCTGGCTGTTGTGGCCAATTGTGCAGTGAACCAGCGGATGGAAGACCTCTCTCTATCTGTCTCTCCTCTCTCTGTGTAACTCTTTAAAATAAAATAAATAAATCTCTAAAAAAAAGATAATGGGGTTTTAGTACCTTATGATGTTGAACAAGTAACTTTTTTGAAACAGCACCAAATTTCTCCTCTTTACTTTGCCATTAAAAAAATTTTTTTTTCCAAATTAACTCACTTCAGTGCAGCAACACATGTCTTAACTCACAGAGTGTTTCTTGGGAAAGTGGGACTAATTTTCCTAACTACCGGAGTTGATTTGAGTGCCTAAACCCGTTTCTCATTTTCAAAAGGTTTCTTTTAACAAGAATTAACTCTACACTAACTCTTCTCTATCTCCTTAGGTAGAAACCACACAAAACACAGCCCTCCAGAAAGGGGTGCGGAGTTCCCTTCTGAGAAGCGCTCCCCGCTCAGGCTCTGACTTGAATGGAGAAATCCAGACCAGGGGGAAGAGAGAAGCGGACAGTGTGAGCACTGCGGGCCTCCTGGGTCCTGCATTTCTTAACGGCGGGACAGAACAACCAGGCAACAGGCTATAAAGATAGAAGGCTGGACGTGGTCCCGGCCCGCAGCCACCTTCTGTGTGGCCTGGAGCGAAATATTTCTCAGCTTTTCCACCAGTGAAACAAGGATCACACTACCTGCCACCCCATACCCAAGCCCGAGTAAGGGGAAAGGAATTTAATTAACTGTAATTGGTCACAAAGAACATCAAATTCCTGCAGTGAAAAAATCACATAACCTCTAATTTCCACTTAGAACTCTTTAACCCATTAAGGGTGTGTGTGTGTGTGTGTGTGTGTGTGTGTGTGAGAGAGAGAGAGAGAGAGAGAGATCAGATCATGATGACCATTAAAACATCGAGCACCCTTCCCCACCTCCCAAAAAACAACAACAACAAAAAAAACAGTCTTTAGCAAAGCTTTCCAGCTGAAAAAATGGCTTTGCCAAGGAACCCCTCGCAGAGAGGAAATCCAACGCAAGCCAGCCCTGAGTGTCTCTGTGGACGCCTGCAGCCTGGTGGCACTGCTGACCACAGTGTCTTTCAGACATCGCTCTGGGGTGCAGCACCAGCCCTGCTAAGCCAAGGGCACCACCAGGCATCTGCCATTTTCATGGCCTGGGAAATTCTCAATTTGTGGACAGAGGAAAAGAACTGTCAAGCTCCCTGGCTCACGTCGAAAGTGACAGCCACATGGCTTTGGTCGTACAGAGTACACAAGCCAGGCTACCCCCCATCGACCACTGTGGGTTGAGGGGATAGGACAAACGTGAGATAATTGCTTTCTCTCTCTCTCTCTCTCTCTCTCTCTCTCTCAGTGCAGCCCCCTTGTCAGTGGCCTCTTGTCCCTTCCCAGATTTATTCTTTAAAAAAATTTTTAAAAATCTTTTGTTTTTACTTTGAAAGGCAGACAGAGAGAGAGAGAGAGAGAGAGAGCGCACGAGTGAGCGAGAGAGAGAGAGAGAGAATCTCCCATCTGGTGAACTCAGGCTCTTGAGCCATCATCTACTGGCTCCAGGGTGCACATCAGCAGGAAGCTGGATCAGAAGCAGAGGAGCCAGAACAGAAACCCAGGCATTTTGATAAGTGATGCAGGTGTTCCGAGTGGCAGCTTAACTGCTGGGCCAAACACCTGCCCCCTATAGAGTCATTCTGTGACCACCTGCCTGTCAGTGCGTTCATTGTCCCCATTCTCCCAGGCGGACTTGATGAAAACCCCAGGTGCAGAAACTCACAGGGAGGAGGGGCAGGCTGAGAAATGGCCCTGCAGGACTTCCCTGCGTGGCTCCATGCCTGTGGCAAGCTCTCGGAACAGACCTGTGCCCTTCGCAGGTGGTCTGCCTCTTGTGAGCTGAGCCAAGAGCCTAGAGCCGAGGCCAGATGGTGCAGACATTGTATCCTCAGGTGACAGCCTAGCAAATGATCCCAGATCCAGCCTCCCAGATCCTTCCAAACTATGTAAAAGCTCATCAATCAGATCCTCCACTTCTCCCCTTGGGTTTACTGATCACATAGCATTCAATTCCACACTCAATGCATGTGGAATTGGATTTCAACAGGCTCTCTGCGCTGTCTTCTGGGGTCAGGATGCTTCCTCTGACATGTATGAAACACAGATCTAGCCACCGCTGACACTTTCAACACTTTACCTCACTCTACTGCAGCACCCACGTGTGTTAATGTGCATAATATAATAATATAATAAATCTGTTATTTCCCAAAACAAACTATCCCACAACCGTCCTATTTCTCGAAGAGCTTCTCCAACGTGCCTTCTTTAGAAATGAGCCAAACCTCACTGTTAGCTTTAGAAAAACTCATGGGATTGGTGTAGAGCACAGACCAGAACAAACCATCTCCTCCCTTCGCCAGAGTGATCGAAAGCAAACCGTTTTCCCTGCGCACTTTGAAAGCAGCCCTGGCTGTGGGAGCAGTGACATCCGTGTGAAGTGAGCCGAGATGCAGCAGCAGGGGCAGCAACGGTGGCTCGGGGCAGGAGTGAGTGCCCAAAAGGAACCGGCAGTGAGCCACCACGTGTGTTCATCAGCGAGACACCTGGCAAGGGACACAAACGAATGGGAAATCATCTCTCCACTAGCATCCCAGTAGCAGGGGGCAGAACAGGAGGGCTTATCAGCCATGGGGGCAAAGAGAGGCTGGAAGATTGATGAGTGAAAATGCAATGTAGTCATTCATTGAAGAACTGAATTGTGTTCTAAAAATCCAGATGAAAAGACTATATATATATATAACTTACAAACCGAAATGAACATATGTCAAAGCCAAATAATTAAATACAAAATCCCTTTATGTAGGGGCCAAGATCTGAGCTCATAGCTCTGGATAAATAATAAGCTATAGTTCACTGACCTGTTTGGGTATTAATGAGCTCATCAAATTTTTTTTTTAAGCAATCACAGACATTGCTCTACTTGGAAAATGCTAAGTAGAAAGTCGGGTCAACATTAACATTTCTGTGCTAGCTGAAGTCTACATCCAAACCATAATTTTATAAATTAAAATGTCAGGTGTATTTATTTTGAGATCACCTAGAGACATTCAATTTTGCGTTTCACAGACTTTTAATATCCTTTTGTGTCTCCATATAAAACATTTATCTGTGTCAAAAACCTTGAAATCATTTGTAGATATATTTTTTCTTTTATTGGCTATGTTAAGAATATTTACCTGTGGGAACTATAAGAATTCCAAGCAATTTACTGTCTGGCCAAAAGTATCACATTTGCACATGATTTACTGATGAATAACTTGTGCAAGCTTGAGTAGCACTTCATCAATAAATGTTTTCCTTAGCTGTTCTGGGACAGAAATAGGGCATCCCTTTTTGGCCTGATGCTGCACAGGCTTATCCTAAGTGGCTGGAAAACTGGAGATCGTTACTCAATCATTAGGCTGTTAGGATCGCTCTTGCCATGTTCACCGGGAGGGTATGGACAAGCATGTTGTCCACTACCTCACTCCGTGCCTGCCCCGTTAGATCCTAAGGGAGAAAATTCCTTCTGCTCTTAGCACCAGGATCAGTTATACTCATTGGCAAACGGTGTGTTTTTATTTTAGGATGGTAAGTCTTTCCCTCGCTGCATTAACTCATTGTGTTTCCCTACTTTGGTTGCTAGAAAACTTTGGAGTGAAGAGCGAGGGCCACCTGCTCGAGCGGATGAGCCTCCCTTTCCACCACACATTTTCTATAACAATCATCAGGCAACAGCAGTAATTATCAATGCCAACTGTTACTGAATATGCTGTGCTGAGTGTTTTCTGTGTGTTCTGTTTCATTTCAGACTCATCAGAATCCCAGCACGGGAGAATGTTTGTTTTTTCCATCATGACAATGAGGAAATTGAAGCCGTCAGAGGTCAGGCAACCCGGCCAAGGCCACGAGCTCACCAGCGGCACGATTCCAACCCCTGCCACATCGCTGCTACATCCAAGATGGTGCTCTTCGGGGCTCAGTGCCTCTGCCCCCTGGCCCACCTTGGGGGTTTCTGTTCCTGAAACTTCTCTAGTCCTTTCACGAAGTGAAATGAAGACCAGGGCTCCTTGGAAGGACATCAAGGGCTCCTACAATTCTTCCCTGCAAAGGCCGTGTCCCGGAGCCAACGCCGAGTGCAGGCTGCCCACCTGAGCGCCGTGGGTGGCAGTCATCTGCTGCCAGTGTTTTTCCCCAGTGCTTTTTAAGAGGTGAGGAGAGGCAATTGTGGGTAGCTCTGTGGCTCAGTAAAGGGGCAAAGGCATGCGAGCGCAGTTGCCCCAGATGCCCGGAGGCTGGGCCCTGGCTACCAGGTGTGCTGGGTAGGCCACTACTCATGCAGTCTCTATGCACAGGAACACCTGCCAGGGGGGCAGGCAGATGTGTACAGCCACATCCAACTGCACTCTTGTGCTACTGCTCCCAAATTCCCTGCAGATATTCATCTTCACGATTCAGGAATCAGAAACTGGAATTCTTGGGAATTCTCAAGGAGTTCCTGCAAGCGCAAGTTAGCCAGTAGCATCTCCAGATAGTTTATTTACATGTTTTGCACTAAGAATAAACCACCATAACAACAATGGGTCATTTCCATAACAAGCAGTGAGTGTGTGTGTGTGTGTGTGGCAGAGTTCTGCTAAGATTGTCAAAGGTAATCTGTTTAAAAAAAAAAAACACAAAAACAAAAACAAAGCTTACACAATAAATGCATGTAAGTGCACAGAGCTTATTATCACTGTAAGCCAGTGTGTGTGTGACACAAATTACGCTGAGATAAATGTAAAAATGGTCCCTACCTGTTATAGTCGGCTGGTAACAGAAAGCAACAAGCCAGGGGAGCATTATCACAAAACCAATGCCAAATAAATAAAAACCGTTCTAAAAGTCGGGCAATGATATGAAAATACTCATTATTTTCAGGATACCATTCTTAAAATAATAGTTTAAAACACACAAAGCATTAATTGCTCTACCCAATCCTATTGATGTTGGTTTTATGGCAAACATTTCCAGACTAAAAAAAAAAGAACTATTTCTTCATTTTGCTTTGATGTTGGTCAAATCATTAAGAGGCTTCTCAAAGATCTCCAAGTTGAGCACTAGCATTTGCTTCTTATAAGCATATGTTTTTTTAAAAAAAAATCTGAAAATATTTTAATTTTTGTAAAGATTTATTTGTGGGACTGGCACTATGGCGTTGTAGGTTGGGCCTCCACCTGTAGCTCAGACATCCCATATGGACATTGCGTGTAGACCCAGCTGCTCCACTTCTGATCCAGCTCCCTGCTGGTGGCCTGGGAAAGCAGAGGAAGATGGCCCAAGTGTCTGGGTCCCTGCACCTGCATAGGAGATCCAGAGGAAGCTCCTGTCTCCCAGCTTCAGATCAGTTCAGCTCTGGCCCTCTCGGCCATTTGAGGAGTGAGCCAGAGGATGGAGGACCTCTCTCCCTGTCTCTCTATCTCTCTATCTGTAGCTCTGTCTCTCAAATAAATAATCTTTAATAAATAAATAAAGTTGTTTATTTGTTCAAAAGGCAGTAACAGAGACAGGAACAGACAGAGACAGAGACAGAGACAGAGATATAGAAAGACCTTCAGCCCACTGCTCACTTCCCAGATGCCAGAAACTGAGAGGTTTGATCCAGGCTGAACCCAGGAGCCAGGAACTCCATCTGGGGTCTCCCATACGGGTGGAAAGGACCTGAGCACTTGGGCCATCATCAGCTGCCTTCCCAGGCTCATCAGCAGGCAGCTGTATCAGAAGTCAGACCTCGACCCAGCACTCCAAAAGGGGATGTGGCGTTGCAAGCAACATTGCAAGCCACTGCCAAATAATCATTATGTGTACTACAACCAGGAAGTTAGGCAACTGTCACCACCAACTAATTCTAGAATATTTACTCCCTAACAAAATAAACTATGTACAAAGTAGCATTCCCTCCTGCCCCAGCCTCTGAAAACCATTAGTCTACTTTCTGTCTCTACAGATTTGCTTACTCTGCACAGTCCATCTAAATGGAGTGGCTTCTTTCACTTAACACAATGGTTTCAAGGTTTATTCATTCATTTTTCTGTGGGTGAATGATATTCCAAAATGTAGTAAAAATTCAGATTCCAGTTTTTTTTTTTTTTTACAGGCAGAGTGGACAGTGAGAGAGAGAGAGACAGAGAGAAAGGTCTTCCTTTTGCCGTTGGTTCACCCTCCAATGGCCGCCGCGGTAGCGCGCTGCGGCCGGCGCACCGCGCTGTTCCGATGGCAGGAGCCAGGTGCTTCTCCTGGTCTCCCATGGGGTGCAGAGCCCAAACACTTGGGCTATCCTCCACTGCACTCCCTGGCCACAGCAGAGAGCTGGCCTGGAAGAGGGGCAACCGGGACAGGATCGGTGCCCCGACCGGGACTAGAACCCGGTGTGCCGGCGCCGCAAGGCGGAGGATTAGCCTGTTGAGCCACAGCGCCGGCCCAGATTCCAGTTTTTAATCCACTCATCAGTTTATGTCCCGGCTGCTCCACTTGCCATCCAGCTCCCTGTTAATGCACCTGGGAAAGCAGTGGAAGATGGTCCAAGTGTTTGGGTCCCTGCACCCATGTGGGAGGCCTGGAAGAAGCTCCTGACTCCTGGCTTTGTCCAGGTACAACCCTGGCTGTTGTAGCTATTTGGGGAGTGAACCAAGAGATAAAAGATCTCTTTGTCTCTCTCCATTTCTCTCTGTAACTCTGCCTTTCAAATAAATAATCTTAAAAAAAAAAAGAAATTTATCACTTCATATAAATTTCATTGTGTGTGTGTGTGTGTGTGAGATGAAAAGATATACTGTCATATACTAAGTTGATCTTCAGTATATGAAGGTAATTGAAAATGAAACTTGATGAAGGGCGGGATGGGAGAGGGAGTGGGAGAGGGGAGGGCCACGGGAGGGAGGGAGGTTGGGGGGGGGAGCCACAACAATACAAAAGTTGCACTTTGTAAATTCACATTTATTAAATAAAAAAATAATAACTATATAACAAACAAAAAAAGAAAAAAGAAAAAATACTTAATATTTTACCCTTTTAGTATTTTTTATGTTCTACTTAAAACTATTGGTTGAGCTGGCACCGCGGCTCACTAGGCTAATCCTCCGCCTTGCGGCGCCGGCACAGCAGGTTCTAGTCCCTGTCGGGGCGCCGGATTCTGTCCCGGTTGCCCCTCTTCCAGGCCAGTTCTCTGCTGTGGCCAGGGAGTGCAGTGGAGGATGGCCCAAGTACCTGGGCCCTGCACCCCATGGGAGACCAGGAGAAGCACCTGGCTCCTGCCATTGGATCAGCGTGGTGCGCTGGCCACAGCGCTCCAGCTGCAGCGGCCATTGGAGGGTGAACCAACAGCAAAAGGAAGACCTTTCTCTCTGTCTCTCTCTCTCACTGTCCACTCTGCCTGTCAAAAAAATAAAAAATAAAAATAAATAAATAAATAAAAATTAAAAAAAAAACTATTATTCTTAGGTGTTTAATTAATGCTATAACTAGTACTCAAATAGTATTTTACACTTTGTGTTTCTGTGTGGGTGCAAACTGTTGAAATCTTTACTTAATATATGCTAAATTGATCTTCTGTATTTAAAGATAATTGAAAATTAATCTTGATGTGAATGGAAGAGGAGAGGGGGTGGGAGAGGGGAGTGTTGTGGGTGGGAGGGAAGTTATGGGGGGAAGCTATTGTAATCCATAAGCTGTACTTTGGAAATTTATGTTCATTAAATAAAATTTAAAAAAAAAAAAAGAAAAGATATACTGTCTATTCTTTTGGAGTGGGTATGTGTGGCAATGTGTTAAGCCACTGCTTGGGATGCCCACAAGTGGAATGCCTGGGTCTCAGTCCTACCTCCATTTCTGATCCAGTTTCCTCCTAATGTACACCCTGGGAGGCAGCAGATGATGGTTCAAGTATTTGGGTCCCTGACACCCATGCGGGCCTGACTACTGATCACTGGTTGATTGAGAAAGACCACAAATCACACCAGAACTGGCAGTCAGCATTGCCTGAGCACAGGGAGGTGGGACAGATGACATAACTGCAGGGCCGGCCATGCCCAGAGGGGAGAGGTCCCGACACTGAGCCAGTAAATCCCTACATTGCAAGAATCCCTACTGGCGCATCACAAGCCTCTCTTGCACATACAAAGGAGTCCAAGACTCTCCTACCTACTACCAGCACTAGGAGTGTCAGTGCTGATCTCAGGACCCTAACGTCACAGTCAGAGGGCTGTGTGGGGTGGCCACAGGGAAGCTGTCCCACTGAGGGACACACACCGGGGCAGCGGTGCCCTGACCTGCAGCACTGGCATCCCATATGGGTGCCAGTTCAAGCCCTGGCTGCTCCACTTCCAACCCAACTCCTGCTAATGGCTTTGTGAAAGCAGTGAGGACAGCCCAAGTCATTCGGCCCCTGCACCCTTGTGAGAGACCCAGAAGAAACTCCTGGCTCCTGATTTTGGATCAGTGCAGCTCCAGCTGTTGTGGCCAACTGGGGAATGAACCTGCAGATGAAAGACCTCTCTCTCTGTCTCTACCTTTCTCTGTATCTCTGCCTTTCAAATGGATAAAATAATTTTTTTAAAAAAAGTTTTTGGCATCAAAATGAATTTATCTTTTACTTCCGTTGTCCACAAGCTTTTTAAAGTACCCCTGTATTGAAGTTATGCTCATGCGGGAAGCTCTGCTCCCATTCCAGCTTCCTGCTGATGTGTGCCTTGTGGGTAGCAGTGATGGCTCGAGGAGTTGGGTCCCTGGCTTTGGTCTGGCCCAGCTCCACACAGACCCAGCATTCCTGGTATTTGGGAGTGAACCAGTGAATGGGATCTCTCTCTCTCTTTCTCTCTCTCTCTCTCTCTCTCTCTCTCTCTCTCTCCCCCTCTGCCCTTCAAGTAAATGCACTAACTAAAATGTAAAAAAAAATTCTTTCTGCTGGGCATATAGAAGGCAGCAGAAGAGAATCAATTTGTGCAAAGCACAGAAAAGTCACTGGCCACAGCCCCAGAAGGAATGTGAAAAGTACCTTCCATTAGCAGGAATAGCATGCCAGACAGAAACGTGGACCATACCAAGAAACAAAAAGCTGTAGGAATTATAAAAATAAGTATAAAATATGTTTTGTATTATTTTAATTCTTCTAAAACATAACATGAATATCTAAACCAAAAATGGCAGCATTTTGAGGGGGTTATAGCTACTTGTGAAATGAAAAATATTACTGAAGGGTAGAGATACACACTGTAAGTCCTCGGGGAGCAACAAAGAAACCGTGAAGAAAATAAGCCTAAGTGATAAATGAGGAATGTAATGAAAATATAGCAACTTTTAAAAGTCGATGATTTCAAAAAGTGCAGAAAAAGAGGAAAAACAAACACAGAACACATGAGATAAACAGAAAAGAATTAGCAAGAAATTAAATTTAATTTAAACTATATCAGTAGTTACATCAAGTGAAAACAATGGAAAGACTTGAATTAAAAGACAAGACAACGCCAGCACCGTGGCTCAACAGGCTAATCCTCTCTGCCTAGCGGCGACAGCACACCGGGTTCTAGTGCTGGTCAGGGCGCCGGATTCTGTCCCGGTTGCCCCCTTCCAGGCCAGCTCCCTGCTATGGCCCGGGAGTACAGTGGAGGACGGCCCAAGTGCTTGGGCCCTGCACCCCATGGGAGACCAGGAGAAGCACCTGGCTCCTGCCATCGGATCAGCGCAGTGCGCCGGCCGCAGCGCGCCACCCATTGGAGGGTGAACCAACGGCAAAGGAAGACCTTTCTCTCTGTCTCTCTCTCTCACTGTCCACTCTGTCAAAAATAAAAAATAAATAAATAAATAAAAGACAGTCATCTAGCTGGATGACAAAAAGACAACCACTTCAAGTCAAGAGAAACTACAAAAAGATAAATATGTGCTAAAAATAGAAGGCTCAGGGGCTGGCACTGTGGCATAGCGGGTAAAGCTGCCGCCTGCAATGCCAGCATCCCATATGGGTACTGGTTCGAGTTCCGGCTGCTCCACTTCTGATCCAGCTCTCTGCTTTGGCCTGGGAAAGCAGTAGAAGATGGCCCAAGTCCTTGGGCCCTTGCACCCTCATGGAAGACCTGGAAGAAGCTCCTGGTTCCTGGCTTCGGATTGGCACAGCTCCAGCTGTTGGAGTCAACTGGGGAGTGAACCAGTGGGTAGAATACCTCTCTCTCTCTGCCTCTCCTTCTCTCTTTGTGTAACTCAGACTTTCAAATAAATAAATAAACCTTTAAAAAAATAGAAGGCTCAGGTTTGGCACAGGAGTTAAGGCACTACTTGGGGTGCCCAAATCCAATACCAAAGGGCCCGGATTTGAGTCTCAGCTCCATTTCTAATGTGTCCCCGGGCAGGCAGCAGGTGATGACTCAAGTACTCAAGTCCCTGCCTCCCACATAGCAGACCAGGATGGAGCTCCTGACTCCTGCCTTCCTCCCGGCCTACCCCTGGCTGTTGTGGGCATCTGGGGAGAGAGCCGGCAGATGGAGGATCTCTCTCACTCTTGCTCTCGCTCTCCATCCCTCTGCTTTTCAGATAAACTAAGTAAATGAGATAATAAATAAATAAATATTTAAAATAAATAAAGAGCTGGAGGAAAAACGTGTTCATGCAAACAATAATAAAAAGAAAATGGGAGTGGCTAGATTAAAATCAAGCAAAACAGACTCCAAAGCAAATAATATCAGAGATAAAGAGAAGTGTGCATAATGACTGAAATCGGGTAGTCGGCAATTCTACATGTATGTTCACCCAACACCAGAACTCAGAACACATGAAGCAGAAACAACTAGAAGAAAAAGCAGACAAGTCCACAAGTAGGAGACTTCAAAACTCCTCTCATGAATCAACAACGTGAGCAGACTGCCAATGCAATGCAGCAGCAAGGATAGACCAGCCGACTCGACCTGAGGGCACTCCTAAGACAGCCACACACCCCCACCAGAATGCACTCTTCCCAATTGCACATGGCAACAGTTTCCAAAGCAGACCTAAACCTCAGCCACAAAACGAGCGCTCAACACATTAAAGGAACTAAAATCATTTTAAAGGCCCACTTCTTTTAACTAAACTAGAAATCATCAGATACACTGTTGTGAATAAACACACTGCATATCAAAATCTATGGCACACAGTGTTTACCACGAAATTTACAGCATAAGACTTTATAGCAGAAAGAAATAAAGATCTTAAAACACTGGACTAAACTTCCAACTTAAGAAATTTAATAAAAAGGGCAAATCAAACACAAAAAATCATAGAGAACTGAAATCTGGTTCCTTGAAAAATATCAATAAAATGATCACATCTCTATCCAGATTGATTAAGGAAAACAAGAAAGAAGGCATATGTGACAAATTTTAGGAATGAAAAAGAGGAGTCAACACACCAAACTCTCCAGATATTAAAGGGTCATGATGGAATCCTGGGCTTGATGCCAGTAAATTAGGTAAGTTAGAAAAAAAAGTACAAATTTATTGAAACACACAAACTACCAAAGCCCTGTAAGAGAAATTGGAATAGTTCTGCATCTATGAAAGAACTTGAACTAATTCATAAATGTTCCAACAAAGAAGGCTCCAGGTACGGATTGTTCCACTGGTGAATTCTACCAAACACAAAGAATTCTAGAAAGGAGAAAAGTAGTGAACACTTCTCAACTCATTTCATAAGGCCACATTACCCAGATATCAAAATCAGACAAAGACGTTAAAACATGACCAACAACCTACATCCTCCACAGGTACAGAATCCCTCAGAAAAACACAAACGGGGTAAAAACATCATGACTAAGTGGGATGGATCCCAGAATTCAACATGAGTTCAATATCTGAAAAATCAATGTATTCACTGATCAACAAACTAGAAAAGCAAAACCATAGGATTTCGAGGCACGCAACAAAATCAGTCTTCCTCATGTCATGGGCTCACTTTCCCCTGTGACGTGGAGGCTCCACTGGAGGCACACAACGAAGTACTCTCCCTCCCGGCCAGAGGCGCGCCAGCAGAGACCTAATGGGGAGTCTGAGCGTCCACCTCTGCCCAGTGGGACTGAAGAGGTCTACACCAGCAGGGCAGTCAACAGGGACCACGTGGGGAGTCTACACTCTCCCCTCCACCTTGCAGTATCCCCAGAGCTGCCCCCGTGGGTGTCAGAGAAGACCTGCTAAAACAGGAGGGGGAGACATGGAGCAGCAGGCTAAGCCGCTGCTTGTGACATTGGCATCTGTACCAGAGCTGGTGTTCTGGAGTCAAGATGGGATAAATCAAGATTACTTGAACACTGTGATTCACGATGCTCACTGTGACAACTGAGATGGCTACTGAGTGAGTACATAGCCCGGGTGGTGCATACAGCATGGACCCACTAGATAAAGGGATGGACGCTTCACGTCCTGTGCAGGATGGAGACCCGTGGAGTGAGTCTGCATGGTGTTACTCAGAACAGCATGCCATCTAATACTTATGAATTATTTATTTCTGGAACATTCCACCTAGTATTTTTGGACCGCCACTGGCCACAGATAATTGAAACCACAGAAAGCCAAACCACAGATAAGGAGGAACTAGTACAAGACCTCAACAAAAGGCAAGCCACATTGTGTCCCGGGATCAGAAAACTCAGTGTTGCTCAGATTTCTGTTTTCCCTGAATTCATCTACATAGTCAATACATCAATCACAATTCCTTCCATCTTTTTATGGAACTGACAAGCTGATTCTAATGATCTTATGGATGTGCAAAAAGACCTAGACTAGCAAACTTGAAGAAAGGACACTGCTGGCAGATTCTGATGTCAAAATTTTCTCTAAAGCTACAGTAATCAATCCAGTGAGGCACCGGTATAAAAACAGACAAATATGAGAGCAATGGAGCAGACTGGAGTGTACACAAACACATTCTCACACATGTGGAACACTGATGCTTTATAAAGATATAAAGATAATTAAATGGAGAAATGACAGTTTTGGGGTGTTTTTTAGACAACTGGTGCTGGAACAAACACCTATATGCAAAAGAATACGAACTTTGACACATATATCATACACACAAATAAAACTGAAGCATATCACAGGCTTAAATGTAAAACATAAAATTTTAAAATTTCTAGAAGAAAATATTAGAGAAAATCAATCTTTGTGATATTGGGTTTGCCAAGGTTTTATTTATTTATTTATTTATTTATTTATTTATTTTTGACAGGCAGAGTGGACAGTGAGAGAGAGAGACAGAGAGAAAGGTCTTCCTTTTTGCCGTTGGTTCACCCTCCAATGGCCGCCGCGGCTGGCGCGGTGCTGATCCGATGGCAGGAGCCAAGTGCTTATCCTGGTCTCCCATGGAGTGCAGGGCCCAAGCACCTGGGCCATCCTCCACTGCACTCCCGGGCCATAGCAGAGAGCTGGCCTGGAAGAGGGGCAACTGGGACAGAATCCGGCGCCCCGACCGGGACTAGAACCCGGTGTGTCGGCGCCGCAAGGCAGAGGATTAGCCTGTTGAGCCACGGCGCCGGCCTGCCAAGGTTTTATTAGCTAAAATGCGATAAAGAAAAATTAACATATTTGACTTCATCAAAATTGAGGACATTTGGTCTTTGAAAGACACTGAGGATGAAAATATAGGACACAAACCAGGACCAAATATTTACAGACCACATATCTGACAGACTACATATGGCAAGAGCACAGACAGATTCTCACAACTCAACAGTAAGTAACCACACAACCACATTCTTTTTTTTTTTTTGACAGGCAGAGTGGACAGTGAGAGAGAGAGACAGAGAGAAAGGTTTTCATTTGCCGTTGGTTCACCCCCCAATGGCCGCCGCGGCCGGCGCACTGCAGCCCGCGTACCGCGCTGATCCAAAGGCAGGAGCCAGGTGCTTCTCCTGGTCTCCCATGGGGTGCAGGGCCCAAGTACTTGGGCCATCCTCCACTGCACTCCCTGGCCACAGCAGAAAGCTGGCCTGGAAGGGGGGCAACCAGGACAGAATCCGGTGGCCCGACTGGAACTAGAACCCAGTGTGCCAGCGCCGCAAGGCGGAGGATTAGCCTGTTGAGCCATGGTGCCGGCCACAACCACATTCTTAAAATTACAAAAGATCCAAATAGAAATTTTATCACACAACCTATATGAAACAAACAAGCATATGAAAGGATGCTTTCAAGAAATGCAAAGCAGTGGATACTTGGTCTGAGTGAATAAAAAAAATCAAACTAATAGCAAGCATTTGGCACAGAGGCTGGATCACTGCCTGGGACCCCTGCATCCTACAGCTGAGTGCCTGGTTGAGTCATAGTTCTCTGATTCAATCCAGTTCTCTGATTCATTGCTGCTTCATGGGAAGCAGCAGGTGATGGTTCAAGTATTTGGGCCTCTGCTGCCCATGTGGCAGACCCAGATGGAGTTTCCATTTTTTGGTCTCAGCCTGGACCAACTCTGGCTGTTGTGGGCATTTGGGGAGTGAAACACAAATGAAATACCTCTCCCTCTCTTTGCCTATCTTTCTGTCTCTGCCTTTCAAATAAAATGGAAATTAATTAATTAAGAAATGCAAACTAAAACCCAATGAGATAACAATACTCTCTCACTAGGTTGTCTAAATATAAGGACTGACCATATCAGCTATTGGCAGAATGTGGAAGAACAGGCTTCTCCTATACCTCCATCAGGAATATGAACCATTACAAGTGCTTCAGAATGTAGTTTATCAATTGTTTAAAAAGTTAAATACACAACTACCATATCACCTTGCCATTTCACTCCTTTATTTTATTTAGGAGCAAAGGAAATATATTATCATACAAGCACTTGTGCAAAAAGTTCATGGCAGCTTCATTTGTAACAGCCCCAAATTTGAAGCAACCTGTATGTCCATCAGCAGGTGCATGGAGAAACAAACTGTGGTATATCCACGTAATGGAACGCTGCCCATCCACTGAAAAAAATCAACTAAAGATAGATGTGAGAGCACAGGCGAATCTCAAAAGCATTATACTGAAGGAAACATAATGTAGCATTATGATCACAGGAGGATCACAGACAAAACTAACAATGACAGAAGAGTGGTCATCTGAGAGATGAAGATTAAATTAAAGTGGATATGAAGGAGTCTTCCGGAATGACAAGAATGTTCCATCTTTACTGGGGACACTGAGTAGATAGCTGTCAAAATCATGATATTCAGGCCGGCGCCGTGGCTCAATAGGCTAATCCTCCGCCTTGCGGCACTGGCACACTGGGTTCTAGCCCCTGTCGGGGCGTCGGATTCTCTCCCGGTTGCCCCTCTTCCAGGCCAGCTCTCTGCTGTGGCCCGGGAAGGCAGTGGAGGATGGCCCAAGTCCTTGGGCCCTGCACCCCATGGGAAGCCAGGAAAAGCACCTGGCTCCTGCCTTTGGATCAGCACGGTGCGCCGGCCACGGTGCGCCGGCCACAGCGCGCCGGCCGCGGCGGCCATTGGGTAGTGAACCAACGGCAAAGGAAGACCTTTCTCTCTGTGTCTCTCTCTCACTGTCCACTCTGCCTGTCAAAAAAAAAAAAAAAATCATGCTATTCAGATGGGCATTTAACCTAGCAGTTTAGTCATGGCTTCCACCCTGACTGCAGCTTCAAAAACTACTATTAGTGGTGGCAGGCATTTCATTGTGGAGCAGCAGGTTAAGCCTCTGCTCGGGACTCCCACATCCCATATCAGAAGGCCTGGAATTAAATCCACCTCTGCTTTCAATCCAGCTTCCTGCTAGCATGCCTAGAAGGCAACAGATGATGGTCCAAGTATGTGGGTTCCTGCTGCTCACGTAAGAGACCCAGATGGATTTCTGGGCTCCTGGCTTTGCCTGGCCCACCCTTGGCTATTGCAGGCATTTGGGGGGTGAACTCAAGGATAGAAGATTTCCCTGTCTTACCACATTCTCTTTCACTTTGCCTTTCAAATAAATAAATAAAACTGGGGCCTGTGCTGTGGTATGTGGGTTAAGTGGCTACCTGCAGAGCTAGCATCCCATATGGGTACCAATTCAAGTCCTGGCTGATCCACTTCTGATCCAGCTCCTTGCTACTGCACCTGGGAAGGCAGCAGAAGATGGTCCACGTGCTTGGGACCCTGCCTTCACAGAGGAGACCCAGAAGAGGCTTCTGGCTCCTGGCTTCAGCTTGGCCCAGCCCTGGCTGTTGCTGCCATTTGGGGAGTGAACCAGAAGCTAGAAGACCTCTCTTATAACTCTTTCAAATAAAAATAAATGTAGAAATAAACAAAACTTTAAAAAATACTATTAGCAATAATACTAAGAGAGAAGATAGTATATTCATGGAACATGACCCAAATTCTATAAAAATAAAGATCAAAAACCAAAACTTAAACAATATGAAAGCTTTAAATGTTAAAGCTACATACAACAAAAAATAAAGTAATGTTTTCAGAAAGACAAGCCATGGTAGGAGCAAGTGGGAAAAATAAACATCAAAGGACAAATCATGGAGGCCCAACATCCAACTAGTGAAAGAGACCAGAGAAGGAAAAAATCATTAAAGTTGTAACATGAAAAATATTTTCCAGTGCTGAAAGTCACCACTAATGAAAAACAAACAAACAAGGACTTGTACAAACCACACCATGAAAATCACAGAAGATCCTAAAGGCTCCAGAAGCCTGCAAAAGCCAAAGCAAACAGGTCTCAGAGAATAAAAGGTCTTTATAATGCTAAGCAAAAATCCACTCCCAAATGACAAGTACTGTTCTAGAAACAACAGCTGAGGGGAGATAGATATTTCAAAGCCTGCTAATCCTCAGTTTCTTCCCCTCCGACATGCCTCTTTACCCAAGACTCTCCACCAAACGACAGGTGCCCTCTGAAAAGGAGGTGTGAAGCTGGCGCCACGGCTCACTAGGCTAATCCTCCGCCTTGCGGTGCCGGCACACCAGGTTCTAGTCCTGGTTGGGGCATCGATCCTGTCCAGCTCTCTGCTGTGGCCAGGGAGTGCAGTGGAGGATGGCCCAAGTTCTTGGGCCCTGCACCCCATGGGAGACCAGGAGAAGCACCTGGCTCCTGCCATCAGAACAGCGCAGTGCGCCGGCCGCAGCGCGCTGGCCATGGCGGCCATTGGAGGGTGAACCAACGGCAAAGGAAGACCTTTCTCTCTGTCTCTCTCTCTCACTGTCCAAAAACAGAGACAGACAGACATAAACAGTGAGACTATACAAGACAGGGTATGCCAACAATGACTGGGACTGAAGCCAGGAGCCAGAAACACAGTCCAGGTCACCCACAAGGGTGGAAGAAACCCAACAACCCAACTACTCGAGTCACCACCTGCTGCCTTCCAGGGTGTGCATTAGCAGGAAACTGGGATCAGTAGCAAAGAAACGACTGGAACCCAGGCCTCCGAGCGTGAGACACAGGTATCCTAACTGGCATCACAGTCTCTACGCCAGTCGTTTACCCCTTATCCCCTTTTGTTGCCAGTCAGCTTCATCCAGAATCTTACTTCACAAACTACTGCCTTGACTGATCTCTCTGTCTGGCATTGTTTCAAAAACCATGAAAGGAATAAAAGCAACACAGTCTTGTGCACGTGCAACGGACATACTCATGAAAACAATCTCATTAGAAGCAACCATGGAGGCTGGCGCCACGGCTCACTAGGCTAATCCTCCGCCTTGCGGCGCTGGCACACCGGGTTCTAGTCCTGGTTGGAGCGCCAGATTCTGTCCTGGTCGCTCCTCTTCCAGGCCAGCTCTCTGCTGTGGCCCAGGAGTGCAGTGGAGGATGGCCCAGGTGCTTGGGCCCTGCACCCGCATGGGAGACCAGGAGAAGCATCTGGCTCCTGGCTTTGGATCGGCGCAGTGCGCTGGCCACAGCAGCCATTTGGGGGGTGAACCAACGGAAGGAAGACCTTTCTGTCTCTCTCTCTCTCTCTAATTCTGCCTGTCAAAAAAAAAAAAGAAGAAGAAGAAGAAGAAGCAGCAGCAGCAGCAGCAATCATGGAGGCCCAGAAAGATAAAACCATCAAAATGCCCAGGCTTTGCCAAGGGCCCAGTCTTGTGTTGTTGGTGCTTTAGCTAAGAGGAACAAAAATGTCCTATTTGGAAAGCAATCTGAAGTATGACAGCTATCTACAGAAAATCCAAAACATTTTTTCAACAGCTACAGTAACAGTACTTATTTTATATAGTGAGAAACAAACTAATAATCAAATGTAACGTTCAAAAATAGGCAAAATCACTCTCCAGTTTCCTTACAGTATAGAAAAGTTTTAATCGACTAATATGCTATGAAAGTTCACAAGAGAGTATTAAAACTTACCTGTTTAAACATTTCCTGAAAATTTTGTTGATTTTGCTCTTAAAAACGTGACATCTTAGGCCGGTGCCACGGCTCAATAGGCTAATCCTCCACCTTGCGGTGCCGGCACACCGGGTTCTAGTCCCGGTTGGTCGGGGCGCCGGATTCTGTCCTGGTTGCCCCTCTTCCAGGCCAGCTCTCTGCTGTGGCCAGGGAGTGCAGTGGAGGATGGCCCAAGTGCTTGGGCCCTGCACCCCATGGGAGACCAGGAGAAGCACCTGGCTCCTGCCATCGGATCAGCGCGGTGCGCCGGCCACAGCGCACCAGCCACGGCGGCCACTGGAGGGTGAACCAACGGCAAAAGGAAGACCTTTCTGTGTCTCTCTCTCTCACTGTCCACTGTGCCTGTCAAAAAAAAAAAAAAAAAAAAGTGACATCTTTATACATCTTACTTTTTCACTCATAATTAATTCCCTTATCTTCATCTGCTCTGTCCTTTGGGAGTAAGAATGTGCTATGGTTAATGGAAGCAGTGGTAGAGCCAGATCCACCCAAAACAACCTGGGCGCAGGCACAGGTGTTCCCTCTGTCCGAGGAACGCATGGGCAGAACACCATCCCCTTCACTCCGTGTCACTCAGTCATTCAGCAAGCTCTTGCCAAGGCCCTCCCACACTCGTGGAGCAGTCTGTTACCCAGCCCCCTGCCTTCCGCAGTCTTCTAGAAAATGCATGGTGGCTTCCAGAGCCTTAGCTGGAAAGATCATAAAAGGCCTGAAGAGTTGCAGGTCCTGGGGGAAAAGCCGGTGTCCGTCACACCCTGCTCTGGCTCTGTGTGCAGCACGGCTACTAGACAGGTCATTTTCCTGGGGCTACCGCGGCCTAACTCTCTGTGCCCCACCTGCTGCCTCTGTCTTTCTCCCTTCCTGTCTCGTTCCTGTCCTCATTCCCCTTATTATTCTCAAATAACAGGCCATATATAATACATAGGTACACACACATCATACAACTATCCATAGAATACACAAAGCCAAAAGGCTCACAGAAAATGAAACTAAAACGTAAGTGTATTTTGGTGCGAAACATTTTTATACCCATGCAGGTTTTTTTCCACGTGTGTCATCCATAACTGGATACACATATGTATATATATAACACATAAATGCACATGTAAGTGTAGTGTGCTTTGCATGTTGCGATTCTTGAACCATTCGATGGCCCTCATCTTTGGTTTGTAAAATGCATGCAAACACCTAGATGTGTCCACACCTAATAAGGCTGGGTGCGTGAGGAACCAAGACTGCTTGCCCACATCTAGAAGATAAGAGAAAATCATTCCTTGTGGGGCTGGCACTGTGGCACAGTAGGTGAAGCCTCCTCCTGCAGCACCAGCATCCCATGTGGGTGCCAGTTCGAGTCCCAGCTGCTCTACTTCCCATCAAGCACCCTGCTAATGGCCTGGGAAAGCAGTGGAAAGTGACCCAAATGACTGGGTCCCTGTACCCACGTGGGAGACCTGGAAGAAGCTCCTGGCTCCTGGCTTCGGATCAGCCCAGCTCCAGCCATTGCATCCATTTGGGGGTGAACCAACAGATGGAAGACCTTTCTCTCTGTCTCTAACTCTGCCTCTCAAATAAATAAATAAAATTTTAAAAAATACATTTCCTCACCTCCAGGAGGGGAAAGCATTGATTTAAAAAAAAAGGAAGAAAATCATTCCTTCATTCCTTCTATCTTTTGTTCTCTAACGATTTCATTCCTCTAGACTATCAAAGCAAACTAACACAAGATCCTGCTTAGGTTGTCTACCTTCTTCCTGAGCAGGGCAATGCCAGTGAGAGAAACACAGAGGCCATGGCACAGGAGATGACGCCACCAGGGGAGGCACCAGCAATCGCCCCAACCCTGACCAGGCCGTACTCACTGCAAGCAGAGCTCTGCGACAGCTGGGTCCCCAGCGAGGGGTGCAGGCAGCAGCCTGTGAGTGTCACACTCATGTGGAAGGGCCTTGGCAGGATGGTGCAGAGCAGAGCCGCTCCCAGCTAAGGGCGGAGACCACAGGGAGACGGGGCATGTGCATCCAGGGCTTGGATGAGTGGCTTCTCTCTGGGGCCAATGCCCACTGCTCAGACTCGGCTCTGTGATGCTGCACTGGGAATCCTCAGAACTGCTTTCCTCCTTGGCCAGGTCAGGCTGGGCTCAGCCAGCAGGAAGCCAAAGTAGATGATGCCCCAGCAGAGGGAGGCAGGACGCACACCTGTCAGCTTGCCCAGCAGCCCCAACAACGGCCTTTACCCCAGGCGGTGGCAGCTGTGTCCAGTCCTGACAGTTGGTTCCAACGTCTAGGTGTTCTTTTCTCCCCATTGCCCCCCAACCAGGGCGGTGTCCTATCTGTAAAGGTCTGGACCCCCGGCTCTGTCTGCTCCCCGAGGACCCTCCTCTGAGTGCCAACACGCAAGCTCTCACTGGCAGCGCCCACTGCTCACAGGTATGGGCCCCAGCTTCATGGATTCCAGGCACCTGGGGCACCAAGAAGCCGGCACAGAGGCCTGAGTCCCAGCTGGGACATGGGGTGCTCCCCACCAGCTTTGCCTTGTTTCCCTCTCTCCCTTCTGCTCTTAGGAGGGGAGCTGCAGTCCTGAGGCCCACCTCACCTCTGCGTCCCTTCCGTGTCTTTCCTCGGTGCCTGCACAACTAAGTAGCATCTGATGATGCTACAGAGGTTTCTGTTCTGTAAAGGGGAGTGGCCACTCTCACACCTGTTACCTAGGAGTCTGGCCTCCACCTGCTATGACAAGGCTTCCTTCTCTGTCCTAGCGTCTGTGGACGGCTCACCAAGAACCCCAGCCCACTGGCTTGTTGGTTGCATTTTGGAAAAAATGACTTACACCATTGAAGAACACTCCTTCTGCATGGCAAGGAATGGGTGAGGTCTCGGCGCTGCGTGGCCTCCCCAGCACCTAACACAAGTCCCTGTGATTCTGTCTCTGAGATGACCTTGACATCCGCTTCAAGAGCCATCCTCTGAAACCAATCATCAAGCAATTAACAGGCTGGCCCCGACAACCAATAGTGTGGGAATTTTAGGCTTCCATTTTGTTAAGTGTTTCATAACAATGCAGCCATTGAAAGCACTCTGAATCTGTAAATATGAAAACTGAACCGGAGCGTACACAACACTGAGGTACGGTCCACAGAGGCCAACCTGTTTGTTCTTTTCCTGAGAGTCACGGTAGCAGCTATCCTGTGGCACAGTCCCTCCATCTAAACATATTTTTTAAAATGTTTAAAAATCCAGTGTAAATGCTTTAAAACAGAATCTACAGGACACATACAAACACATTTCAGTGTACCAGGATGAATGTCTTTTTTGTAACTAAAAATGCAGTTAAAACATCAAGGAATTAGTGATTCACGTTGAATGTAACATTAAATCTATGCCATGTAAAAATTACATCATTTATCAATAACATTACCAAAAAACAGAAAATGAGCAAGTTCTGAGACACACTCTATGCAGTATTTGCATTATAATTCATGCAATGATCTTAAGAGTCTTTGAACATAGCAAGGTCACTTAAGGTCTCCAGAGATGAGTTAAGTCCTACTAGAATGTTCTCACAACAGTAACTAAATTTTTAAAAATTTTAGGACCAGCCTAAATCAATCTGATAAAATTTTATTCCAATAAAACATATGTTGAATCAGTAGCAGTAACTTTCAGAATTCATTTTTCTTGTGCTTTTTTTCCTAAAGTTCTGAAAACAATTTTTGTAACAAATTTTTAGGAGTCTCCTTTTAAAATAAAGGACTCCAAGCAGAATGAACAGATGTAAGAGCTGCTGGCTTCAGCAGTCCAGCTCCCCAAATCTTCTTCCCACCCTCAGGGTGACCACGTTTGGTAATTTTATAAAGAATGTCTAATGCAGTCTTATTCCATTGCATGACACTCTGAGCCCAGGGTGTTCACTATGGAGTCTCTGTCAGTTGGCAGAAAATAGAAATAAATGGAAATTACCCTTGTCTTCTCAGACAATAAACATAGACTAAAAAATCATTTAAAGCCACTTAAATGTATTTTTTCCATCGAGCTTTCTCTGATGACCTAGCTAGAATTTATGTCTACTTCTGATATTTTATTGAACCTAAGAACACTGATGATCTTTAAATGTTCTACCTTGTATCACAACACCTATACCCAGCAGGCTCCCTACCAGGACAAAAGCCAAGACATCTGCTTTTCAACTGTGTAAAATACACACGTACTGAATCCACTGAGAATGGACATGAAGATGAGAAATACTGATGTCCTTAGAAGACGCATCGCTAGAACTGTGAGTACCCGTGCCTGGGGTCCACACCAGTGTTCCTTCCAAAGCAGCCTGCATCTCACAGGCAACAGATCCACTGCCAGTCTTTCCACCTGTTCATACTGCTGTTGCTCTCAGCGGCTGCCGGCGCTGGAGTTGCAAAGGCCAATCTAACCAGTGTCGCACACACACCAGGATTACAATCAGAAACTTCAGCACCAACTCAGGTTAGGGCTGACATAAATGTAAAACATGAACCGCAAGATACCGAACGCAGAATTTGATGAACGTCAGGAAACAATACAAAAGCCCTGCTTAGCATGGGGAAGTTCAAGAGCGATGCAAATCCATCTGCATTGGGTCGAGGAGGGCAAATGTCTGTGGGAGGAATTCAGGAAGCCTGACATGATGGAAACGAAGACAAGTGCAGGGATGGCATGGACGTTCCAACAGGAAATGGACTCCATTACCAGAAGGGCACAAAAGGCTCAGGGCTGAGGTGAGGACTGCATGGGGAAAGGGAGATGAGGGAACGGAGGCCAAGGGACCACACCTGCAGCATCTCAGCTTCTCAGCTTCATGCTGTCATCTCATGAAGATGGAGGAAAATACATCCCAGGTGACTTACAGAGAAAGACATAAACCCAACTACCAAGCTGCAACACACCAGGAAACCTGGGGCTCAAACCAAGGGTTGTACCTCAACCCTTGCAGGAGAAGCAAAATACAATAAAGGATAACTAGCCAGACCAGATATGAACCAGTCTATGTACGAAATCTCTACAGTAAGTTGAATTTAATGGACTTCAGTCATGCATCTGTTAACTGCCCTCTTAAATTCAACTTTACCATCGAGATTTCAACCTTGCCCAGGAAAGTGACCTCAACGTGTAGACACCCTCATGAAGAATGAGCTGAAGATAAAAAAAAAAGCAGTTTTCCTTCCCATCTCATATTTTATTGGGCAGAACTGAGGGATCTCAAAGCTAGGACCCACTGGCGTCATGATTCTACAAAAGCACAATACATCCAACACATCATTACCTCCCATTAGGGATTTCTACTCACAGAGAACATTTACCGTGCATTGATAGCAGGCAACCAAGTGCGTTCCATTTGCATGTTTGGGTGATCGCAAGAACATTTTCTATCTCCACCGAAGAGGAGAAACAGTTTCCTCAGTGCTGAGTGACTAACTCTTCAAGGAAGGCTATGAATCTACAACGGGTGTGGCTGAGAAGAACGGAGAGGGAAATGGCGAAGGGTTCTCTCTCCGCTAAAGGAAGAGTCCACCCTGCTCTTAAAGGAAACAGATTAGTGCCCAGGGTAGCGTGTGGAGCCAGACCTCGCCCTGGCCACAGGGCCAGTGAGCTTTGCAGAGCCATGAGGGTTCTCTCTAAACCACACACCAAAATCAGAAATGGAGCCATCTATCAGTGGTAAGGTAGCAGGTCTCTCACCTTGAAGCAGAGATGTGATGTGAGCATAACATCATGGCCAAGGAGAATGGGTGACGTTTTCATGAAGTCGTATATAGGACTTTTTACTTTCCAAGTTGTAGAATTTTTTTTTTCAAGAGATTATTGAAGGACCCCAAATCTGGGAATCCAACGCGCTCGGGTGGTCGCCCAAAGACCCAAAACTCCAGCCCAGTAGATGCAAAAGCAAGAGGATATTTATTAATACGTTTGCGCAAACGGGCTCCCCAGCACCTCAGGCAGTCCAGAGAGCGAGAGAGCCCTGAGCAGGGGTTACAGCAGTTTTTAAAGACAATAGCCACCTGATTAACATATGTATGCGGGGCGTTTGGTGATTGGGCAAACTCTTGTTGCGATTTTAGTGAGGGAAGGGGTAAATTTATACAATGGTCACAGAACCTTATTGCAACTCTTTTCCGGACTCCTGCAAGTGTTATCGCGTGAGACAGTTACACAGAGCAATTTCACAAGGCAGTTTCCCAAGGTTATTCTGTAGGCAGGTGGAGACACAGTTATCTTAAGGAATGGCTACTGTCAGCAGCCAAACTTTTTAACCCTTGCTAAAATTATTTTAATATTTACTTTTAGCAGGGGTCTTACACTATAACAAATGAGTCCCCACCACCACCACCACAAGATGGTGTTTCTGGAAGTTCCAAAGCTAGACGGCAGTATCACCTTCAGTACACACGTCCAGGATTGTGTCTCTGGCAACAAATAATGAGTGTTTGACAGTCTCCCAAGGCTCCTAATTTAATGTGGGGTGCAATGAGAAATAACAAGGTCTGTGTCTTTATTTTTTTATCTATTCTTCAGCCTGGCCTCACTCCAGCTGTTGGGGCCATTTGAGCGAACCAACAAAAGGAAGACCTTTCTCTCTCTCACCTCTCATTGTCTATAACTCTACCTCTCAAATAAGTAAATAAAATCTTAAAAAACAAAAAAGGAAAGCTATGTTACCTTGATACCAGGTAGAAGTTAAAAATGAAGACACTTAGTGAGATTACTCCTATGTCTCATTACATAAAACACAGAAAATTAAATACTTCTGCTTAGAAACTCATCCATCTTGTCATTTTCATCCACACTCAGAGCCTTGAATTCTCAAATTCACCAGCAACCATAGGCTACATGCAGGAAGGAAATGGTAGGCAATTTCTTGAATCCACAATTGAACCCAAATAACTAAAGTCTTCACTTTTGTTTCTCTAACAGTGTGTTGGTGTCTGAAGTCTTTTTTTTAGAGAACTCACTAGCTCTAGAGGATCATTCATGCTTTGGGACTCTCTAATGTTATTTTATTTATAAAATTTTTACACCACAAGGTTAGTGGTTAGAAATTTTCTTGGCTACGAAACAGTCATGAGAAAGGCAAAAATTAACATCTTTCTAGGAGTTACTTTCCCACTCTGGTTTACTTAGGATAACACACAATTTTTCTAAATAGGCTCTTCCTGAGCAGAAATTACTAGGTCTCCTAGATTTGCATTGCTGTCAATTTTAGTGATTTGGGGGTAACTTTAAAATATTTAGTTATTTTTACATTACTGATATGTCTATAGATTTCTGCAAGTTACTCTATTAAACTGTCATTTTTATTGCACACTGATAGTCCTGACTGCACACATATTAAGACCTGACCTAACTTTTTATTTCTTTTTAAAAATAATTTTTAAATGTATTTATTTGCAAGACAGAGAGAATGTACATTCTCTACTATTCCCTTATTTCACTCCTCAAATAGCTGGGGTTGGGCTGCGCCAAAGCCAAGAGCCAGAAACTCAATCTGTGTCTCTGACACAGATGACACTGGCGCCATCACTGCTACCTCCCAGGGTGTGTGTTAGCAGGAAGCTGGAGTCAGAGTAGAGAGCCAGGTATTGAACCCTGTCACTCGGATGTGGGACACAGGTGTCAACCCACAGGCCACGTGCACACCCCCTAACATGTTTTTAAGTTGCAATGCAAGTGCGTAGGTGTGAGATGTTCCTAGTCCACCACAATGAGTACAATCAGTGGCTCCACAATACCTACCACTCACACTGTCTCACTAGAACAGAAACAAGAGGACAGCGCTTGTTCTTCCCCAACTCCAAATGTCCATATCCTACTCCCAAACCTGTGACTAAGTCATTGGCCACTGCAAAAGAAATGCGGCAGGTGGATAAGAATCTTGAGATGGAGAAAGGACTCTTCTGGGTCACGTGAGTGGGACAGACACAATCACAGGTATATTCAGGAGAGGCAGGGAGGGGTCAGAGGCCATCGGAGAAGGTGAGGAGATGACAGAGCTAGAGGTCAGAGTGATGTGGGGCCAGGAGTCACGGAAGGAATAAAGGGGGCTCTGGAAGCTGGAAAAGGAGACAATGAATCCTCCGTAAGAAGGCTGATACTGTGACTTCTAGCCCTACAGATTCGTGTTAGACTTCTGACCTCCGACCAGCATATACTTCTGTCCCAACTCATACACGCCACTGAGACATAGCAGCATGAGCTGTGCCACTCAAACACAGCGATACTGGAGCAGGCAGGATTCAACAACCATAGGTCTGCAGAGGAGAGAAGAGGCGAGCCCGTGGGCTTTGCACACAGTGATTCTGAATGATTCTCTGTCTCTAAGTTTCCCACGCTCTGTTCTGGAAAAGTCGAAGCACCCCAGCTCTGGGCACACTGCAGGACAGGACTTCCACAAAGGGCATCATTTGTCCTCGACTTCCTGTGGACTCCGCTCCAGGCTAAGGTGCATCAGGGAATGACTGATCTCCTGTCTGCCAAGGACAAAAGCAACTGCCAACAGTAACGAGGACAGACCTCGGGTATCTGGGAAAAGGCAAACAGAGATACCCACCCCCCCCCAAAAAAAAAAAAAGAAAAAACAAGCATGGAGATGCGATGACTGGGGTGACTGCAGGATGCACACACGTGAGGATGAGTCTACGAAGAACCAGGCCACCCGTGCAAGGTGCTGGGCCTGTGTACAGTTAGGAATGACCCGCACACAAGGAACGCTGCCACCTGGTGACCTGGTGAGAGGCAAAACCTTCTCAGGGACCAGTGTCAGTAGCAGATGCTGATCAGCCCAATTCCGAAAAAGCTCATCAAACGTCTACTGACGGTGGCAGAGGGCGCATCTGGAGATGGACATTGTCAATGAGAGGTCAAGTCACAAACAGAAATAAGCAGACTCTCATCAGCACCTGCTGAGACCGACAAAAGGGTCACTTACAGCACAGGAGGCCTGAGAGAATGCATGTCCACAGAAGAAAATCCATCTTCTCAAACGTCTAAGACACCCCTGCCTGGTAGGAACACAAGCACAGACTCCAAGCCCAAACCTTTCTGATGAGTTTGGCCTTACACATGGATGCACAGATCTGAATCCCGTCTGGACAGAGAGCTGCTTCCCCATGTTAAGTAAATGTTTAAACTGTGCACTAAGAGACAACAGCTAAGCCACACAGCGCGTGTCAGATGGAAGCAGTCAAGACTGTTTTTCTTTTTTAAAATATTTATTTATTTACTTGAAAGAGTTACACAGAGAGAGAAGGAGAGGCGGGGGGGGGGGGGGGGTCTTCCATCTGCTAGTTCACTCCCTAATTGGCCGCAATGGCCGGAGCTGGACTGATCTGAAGCCAGGAGCCAGGAGCTTCCTCTGGGTCTCCCACGTGGGTGCAGGGGCCCAAGCGCTTGGGCCATCTTCTACTGCTTTCCCAGGCCACAGCAGAGAGCTGGATCAGAAGTGGAGCAGCCGGGACCTAAATCAGCGGCTTTACCCACCACGCCACAGCACCAGGCCAGGACTGTTTTAATAATGAATTCTTTTGGTTCACGCTCACCTGGGAAGCAACAGGTAATGGCTCAAGCGCTTGCGTCTGGCTGCCTCCATAGTGCATATCAGAGTGCCTGGGATCAAATCTTACCTCTCCTTCCAATCCTGCTTCTTGCTAATGCACCTGGGAGGCAGTATTTGACAGCTCAAGTGCTTCAGTCTGTACCACCCACATGGGAGATCTGGATGGAGCTCCTGGCTCCTGTTTCAGCCTGGTCCAGCCTGGGCCATTGCAGGCATTTGGGGAGTGAACCAGCAGAAGCGAGATCTCTCTTTCTTTGTCAGTCTGCCTTTGAAACAAATAAACTTTACATACAAGAACAAAAACAAATTTGAGACAGAAGGCAAACCAAAGAACTAAAGAGCTCCTTAAATGTACTATGGTTTTGCAGTTCAAAAAATGAAATTCATGGGGCAGGCACTATGGTATAGCAGGTTAAGCCATTGCCTATGACACTGGCATCCCATCTGAGCACCGGTTCGACTCCTGGCTGCTCCACTTACAATCCAGCTCCCTGAAAACATGCCTGGGAAAGCAGTGGAAGATGGCCTGAGTGGTTGGGTGCCCACCACTCACATGTGAGACCCGGATGGAGTTCCAGGCTCCTGGCTTCAGCCTGGCCCAGCCTTGGTCATTGTGACCATTAGGGGAGTGAATAAGCAGATGGAAGATCTTCTCTGTTCTCACTCTCTATCCCCCTCTCTGTAATTCTTTCAAATAAATGAAATAAATCTTTAGAAAAAATAAATTCTCACAAATAAACTCAGAGGGTTTGGCTCCCAGGAAACCATTTTTGTTATGTAAGACTTTAAAAATTCAGACGTAAAACCAAAGAACAAGGTGAGAGAAGAAAGAATACCTGAGCCACAAAACAAACTGAGGCCGGGGGGGGGGGGGGGACTGGCCTAGTAGCTAAGCTGCCCACTGGGATGCCCACATTCCATATCACAGTGTCAGCCTCAAGCTCCACTCCTGATTCCAGCTTCCTGCTGATATGCACCTGGGAAGCAGCAGGTGATGGCTTGGGTCCCTGAACAACCACATGGGAAACCTGGACTGAATTCCCAGCTCCTGGCTTTGGCCCCAGCTCAGCCCTGGCTGTTGCGTGAACATTTGCAATATGAAACAAAAGATCACAGCTCTGTCTGTCTCCCTCAAATAAATAAAATTTAAAACACTAAAAATAAAATGAGGCTGGCCCTCAATATATACATATACACAAATCAATGTGTTTATATTTATTATCTAACAATTAGATATGTAGATATTATGTTCACTAATAACATGTCACTAGGTTTATATAACTTATGTAAATATATATGTTAGCCATGTTCAAGACAGATAAATTGATAATACACATTTTAAAGGGCAGTAGAATTTTTTTTTTTAAATCTCAGATTTGAAAGGTCCTCATTTGAGGACAGAACTGTTGAGAAATCTCTCCTTATACTGAGCAAAACTGACCACCCTCCTCATAGATGCCCTGGAATGGACAGATTTACATACCAGAAGTCACAGAGGACACTGCTGGCATCCAGCAGGTACTACAGATGGCAAGAGATCAGGCGTGGAGCAGCAGCTTCTGGTCACATGGTAACCTGGAGAATGTATCCCCTATCAAAAGAAATTTAATTCAACTTTAAAATTTGGGTACTCTGTTATTCAAGAGAAC
Organism: Lepus europaeus; assembly: GCF_033115175.1. Classification (NCBI taxonomy): domain Eukaryota; kingdom Metazoa; phylum Chordata; class Mammalia; order Lagomorpha; family Leporidae; genus Lepus; species Lepus europaeus. The sequence continues at coordinate 89,584,562 of NC_084840.1, read as the reverse complement.
TATCCTCAGCTTTCCCCTGAGGGCCCCCAGTTTGCAATCCCTGCTTCAGAGGGTTTATGAGGCTCAGGCTACATGATTGGCTCCAAACCCTACACCAATCAGGAGGAACACGTAGAAGATGTCAGATTCCAAAGGCGATCACCAGGCTTGGCTGACACCATAACCTGACTCACATGCTGAGGGTTCCAGACTGGTTTTCCATTCGAGTGGTTCTACAGAAACAAACTTTGCCTTGGGGATGTGAATTCACTACAAACCTAATCATCACCTTCAATACCGCTTCATTCAGAGGGGTGCTCTCTAGATAAGGGTTCCAGGCCCATTCTGGCTGCTCTGGTCAAGGCCACGCCTACTGGGTCCCCAACACCCAAGTCTCAGAGTGGAAAGAGTGAGAAAGAGACAACAGATCCACCTCCTCACTGGAACGTTTTCCATTTTCAGGATTTTAAACCAGAACTACCCAACCCATGTTCATCCTAGAGACTGATTTTTAATTATCTACTTACTCATCAATTCAACAAAATAGTTGGTGAGTTCTAGGTAAAATTAACATCGAAGGATTTCTTGGTACCTGCTCATCCTGAAATTAGTTGCTTTTTAATTTCTCTGGGTCAGGGAGAAAGAATTCAAACAGCTGGGCAGAAAACTCCTGGAGTGCAAACAAGAACTGGAGGGGACTGGCAGCACAGGCTTTGGGGCTGGGGATTAAGTGAGAAAGGCTCCTGTGAGCTGGGCCTCACATCCCTTAGATTCACGCTGCAAAGCTGAAGTCTGCTATCCTGGCTTTCTTGTAGCCATAACATCCACAGCAACGCAAAGCTGACAGGTGAACATGACTCAGCTGTGGGAGTTCCCTGTGTGCCTTTCGAATTAATAAGAAATAGGATAAGAATGTTATTGTGAAATAATTTTAATTTGGGGAGGAATTAACATAGGACATATTAATTCTATTTTAGGACCCTACATTATCAATATTATCAAAAGATTTAAGAAATCCAACTGCTGTATTCCTTGCTAATATATCCTGCCCATAATAGCAACATTCTACTGTAATTCACAATTTTCTTGAGCAAATGTACGAGAGGTAAGAATAAGGGAAAATATTTTTAGCCTGTTTATCTAAATTGGTTATCGACACAGTCTAGCAGCACAACTTAACACAAATTCAAAAGAAATAAATTTCAGTTTGGCAAAATAGGAATTAGACTTTGAAAGATCTTTTAAAAGATATTATATGTAACGTTAAATAAGGGCCATTCTGACGAATTCTTGCATTAATTCAGAACCAACACTTGGGGCCTTTTCCTTGCTTTGTTTTCCCACTTGTTGTTCACGCTGGTCATTCTAGCCTTTCTTCCAGAACACTGGATGCATGGTTTTACCGTTACAAGATAATCAGCTTTTTTCCTTCCATCGTTATTACAAAGGCTCCGAAGAACAAAGATTCAAGAGCCATGACTTGGGAGATTTTACTTTCTGTACTGTATTAAATCTTGAAATCCAATAACAGGACGTCTGCACCGGGGCTCTCCGTAAGGCAGTTTCCTGCTGGGAAGCAATACAAAGATATTGCACAGATGTCTAGTCACCAAGGTTAACAGGAAGGGGACACTGCTGGCATGCAAGTGATGTGGACCGAGGGGGCAAGGCTTTCCTCTGGAGACCAGGACAGGACAAAGAAGGAAGAATTCCGCTGCACCCTCCAGGCAGCCGCTGGCTGAGAAACTGCAGGTAACTAACACCACAGCCTAGAGCCTCTGCAAAATCCCAACCTGTTTTTTCACCGTTTTAATACAGCCCGAATTTTCCAGGTTGTGCCTATCACATAAATGAAAGAAAGGCTGGAGGAATTTTTGTTTTAACTATACAAGAGCTCAGCATTTTGGAACACCACCCCATTGATGGAATCGCTATTGAAGCAATATATCCGCAGCCCGGGAGCCCGCATCTGGAGTGGGTATGCTTACAGTAATCCTTCGTAGGACTGGAGCGCCTGACACTCGCTAGTGTGACCAGCGTGTCCCTGCCCAGGCCTCACTTTCTGACAATTACCCTCCTTTCCAGGTTCCTTCATTATGCAGCCAGTCCACTGCTGGTAAACCACACTGGACAGGTCAGGCGGTTAGCTAGGATCCCGACTCCAAACCAGCCAGTCAGCACTACAAAATATTTGTCATAAAAGAACCATGGATTGGACTGCACAGGGTTGAGAACAGCTGATCTAGGGGTGTGGGTACATGAGTGAAAATGAGATGTACACACATATGCATTCTCTCTGTGCTGTTGCTGTAGGGTCCCAGCGTGTGTCTATGAATGACGGATGACAAGTGCGTTAGATTGGGGCACGTACGCACGCGCTGACGTGTGTGACACTCGAGCTTCCCGGTCTCCCGAGGGCCCAGTGTGAGCTGGGAACGGGCGGAAAGGCTCAGGCGAGCAGCGCTGTCTGCAACCCCAAGGCCAGCACGGATGTCGCTGCTCTTGCACACGGGGTCTGCCTCGTTTCCTCCTCACACCTCCCTAAGTAACGATTGTGAACGGACCCACACCCGCGCCAAACGCTGAGAGAAACTTCTCAGACACGCACGCAGGAGCCGAGCGCACAAAATGTTCTGGTCATGACGGCAAACTTTTCTAGAAACCTAAGCGTTCGCTCACACCTGAGTCTACCGGGATCTTTCCTAGGCCAGGCGCGGCGTCAGCGCGGAAGTTTCTAGAAAGCCTGAGGGCGCCATGACAGTCTGACCTGGGCAATGACACCCCGGGCTAAGCGGAAACCGGCCTTGCGTGAAGTACCGACAGCTTATTTGGCAGAGGGGACAACACACACACACACACACACTCTCACGGGCCCCGCACACGGAGACACGCACACGAGTGGGCCGGCTGTCCACCGAAAAACCAAAACCGGTACCTGTAGCCGGGGAAGTCTGTCCGAGAACAGGAGGAAGGGACGAGGTGTGGCCGGAGAAATGGACCAGTACCTCTAAGACAGGTCCAAGACTGGAATAAGAACCCAGGAGCGACACTGCGAAGTAAGGTCCCGGCGGTCCACCTCCTTGTATGGGGTTTGCCCCAGGGTCCCGGATGCAACAGGTGCATCACGGGAAGGCACGTGGTGTACCTGACAAGCGAGAGGGGCGGGGCGGTGGCTTGTGACTTCCGGCCGCAGACTTCACTAGCTTGGCGCCTCTCCCTTATCAAACCCAGAGGCCAGCGGTGGTGACGAGGGGGCCACCATAGCTCAGGTAAAAAGACGAAACTCGAGACCCCCGCCCGGTTCCCGCCCCGCAGTGCGTGCAGAGCCAGGCTCGGGTCCTGCAACCCGGGCGCGATGGGACAGGAAGGCGGGTGCAGGGAAGCAACGCGGGGCGCCCCGCCGCGGGCCCCGAGAGCACGCGCGTCCGCGAGCCCGCAGGAGACGCCGCCGCCGCCCGCCGCCGCCCCGGGAGCGCCCGCAGCCACGCGGCCACGCCGGGGTCTCCCGCCGACGGCGAGCGCGGGGGCCGAGCGGCGAGGCGGCCGGGAGGAGGCCGGCGGCGAGAGCCCCCGCCGCCCGCGCAGCCCCGCACTCCCCGGCCTCCCCGCGGGCTCGGGGCCGAGGGAGCCCGCGCCGCCCGCGTCTCCTCCGAGGCCCGGGACTGCGCTCGGGGCCGCTCTCCGGTGAGGGCGGCCCGCGGGGCGTTCTCCTCAGGGTGACGGGACCCGGCTGGGCCCGCGCCTGGTTCCGTGCGCTGCTCCGGGCCGTGCCACAGACCCCGCCGCCGAGAGTGCGGGAGGCGGTGTTCGGGGCGCGGGCGACGGGCGCCGCGGGAGGCGGTGTTCGGGGCGCGGGCGACGGGCGCCGCGGGAGGCGGTGTTCGGGGCGCGGGCGACGGGGGCCGCGGGAGGCGGTGTTCGGGGCGCGGGCGACGGGCGCCGCGGGAGGCGGTGTTCGGGGCGCGGGTGACGGGGGCCGCGGGAGGCGGTGTTCGGGGCGCAGGCCCGGGGCGGCGCGGGTGACGGGGGCCGCGGGAGGCGGTGTTCGGGGCGCGGGCGACGGGGGCCGCGGGGACCGGGGCTGCCCCGGACGCGGAAGGCGACCGCGCGCAGAGGCTCGGGGTGGCGCCGGTGTTCAGCTCTCAGTGGTCTCCTGCAGGAAGTACCTGTTCTCCCCTCCTCTCTCAAGGGAGGCTGGGAGTAGAGGTGTGGGAGTGGAGGTGACTGGTGTGGCTCTCTCCCTGGCAATCCACTCATTTCCCTTCTCCAACTGCAACATGGGTAATTGACTTTCTAGTTACTACCATTACATTTTAATTAATTGATTTGAGTGGTAGAGAGAGAGAGAATACTCCCATTCGATGGTTCACTCACCAAATGCCCACAATGGCTGGGGCCAGCCCAGGACTGAAGCTGGGAGTTGGAACTCGGTCCAAGTCTCCGTGTGGGGGACAAAAACGCAGTGACTTGCATCATCACCACTGGTTTCAGGGTCTACTCAGGAGTCAAACCCAGGCACTCTGATGCGGGACTTGGGCACCTTACCTGGTGTCTTAATCTGTAGGCTAAATGCTCTCCTTGCTTGCACAACTTTAGATCTCAGTGAGACTGAGACCTCGCTGTGGCATGGATCATCTATTCTATCTTGAACTAATGAAACAATTTGCATGCCTTTTTTATTTTTCAAATGTATTTATTTGAAAGGCAGTGTGATAGAGAGACAGAGAGACCTTCCATCCACTGGTTCACTCCCCGAATGGCCACCCCAGCAGAGGCTGAGCCAGGCTGAAGCTTGGAGATAGGAACTACTTCCTGGTCTCCCACATGGGTGGCAGGAGCCCAAGCAATTGGGCCATTCTCCTCTGCCTTCCCAGGCACAGTATCGGGGAGCTGGATCAGAAGCAAAATAGGGGCCAGCACTGTGGTGTAGCAGGTTAAGCCGCCACCTGCAGTGCCAGCGTCCCATATGGGCACCGGTTCGAGTCCTGGCTGCTCCACTTCCGATCCAGCTCTCTGCTATGGCGGGAAAGCAGTAGAAGATGGCTCAAGTCCTTGGGCCCCATACTTGCGCGGAGACCTGGAAGAAGCTCCTGGCTCCTGGCTTTGGATTGGCGCAGCTCTGGCCATTGCAGCCAGTTGGGGAGTCTCCTGGCTTTGGATTGGCGCGGCTCCGGCCATTGCAGCCAGTTGGGGAGTGAACAGCATATGGAAGACCTCTCTCTCTCTCTCTCTCTCTCCTTCTCTTTCTGTGTAATACTGACTTTCAAATAAATTTTTAAAAAAGAGGCCGGGCCATGGCTCAACAGGCTAATCCTCCACCTGTGGCGTCGGCACACCAGGTTCTAGTCCTGGTCGGGGTGCTGGATTCTGTCCCAGTTGCTCCTCTTCCAGGCCAACTCTCTGCTGTGGCCTGGGAGTGCAGTGGAGGATGGCCCAAGCGCTTGGGCCCTGCACCCCATGGGAGACCAGGAGAAGCAGTTGGCTCCTGGCTTCAGATCAGCGCAATGCGCCAGCCGCAGCGGCCATTGGAGGGTGAACCAACGGCAAAGGAAGACCTGTCTCTCTGTCTCTCTCTCTCTCTCACTGTCCACTCTGCCTGTCAAAAAAAAAAAAAAAAAAAAAAGAAGCAAAACAGCCGAGACTCTAGTATAGCATGTCTGGATAATAAGCAGTGGCTTAACTACTGCACCGTGATGTTGGCCCCAATTCTCACATTTTTTTTTTTCAAGATTTATTTATTTATTTGAAAGTCAGAGTTACACAGAGAGAAGGAGAGGCAGAGAGAGAGGTCCTCCATCTGCTGGTTCACTCCCTAGATGGCTGCAAAGGCCAGAGCTGCGCTGATCCGAAGCCAAGAGCTTCTTCCGGGTCTCCCACATGGGTGCAGGGGCCCAAGGACTTGAGCCATCTTCTACTGCTTTCCCAGGCCATAGCAGAGAGCTGGATCGGAATTCTCACATTTTTATGCATATGCACACATTGTGAATGGTTATACAGCAAATCAATAATATACACTGTCTTAGAAATGCCTTGTTTATATACCTCTTTTATTTTGATATAGTACAATGAACCTGTGTTCCCACTGTAAAAAAATTAAGGTGATATGAAAAACCATGGCCAAAGGAAATATAAGTAAATTTATATATACATAATTAAAATTAGGTCATGTATTAGATATTGATGTACAGTGGATTGTTTTATGTATCCAACTTTTGATTCTAAAATTGTGAAATTATCTTAAACATTTTGAATTGAAGCACTTCACAGAGAAAAGATGTTTTTTCCTTGCTTGTTATTGACATGTAATACAGTTAGTTGGCCTTTTGGTTGGAAAGCTTTTGCAAGAAAATAATCAACATTAGAATCTCGGAATTAAATTTTTGGTGCGACACAGAAACATGCCATGAGCTTCACACATTACATGAAAGAAATCCTAGAAAAATATATTGTACTCACAGTTTGAAATGATGAAGGCAATATGGAATTCACTGTGTTTAAAACCTACATGCTGCATCACCACAATCCAGTTAAGTGTGGACATTGTACAAACTCCAAGAACCTACTAAACTGACAGTGGGAAAGACAATGTGAGAGACTGAGATAGGCCAAAACAACAAAGTGTGGGGAAAAGAAACACAAGAGTTGAACTGGCTTAGCAGAGCTAAGCTTAGCTGAAACTGGATAGCTCGAAGCAGGCAAAGCCAACAAAAATAAAGCATTTGCAAATCACAGAGCCTGAGAAGACTCAGACCTTGGAGGCGTCTCTGAAGGCCTGGGTACAGGTGGGCTAGAAACAGGAAGACAGCTTAAAGATCTCATTTAAGGAGTAACCGGACCCCATGTCTTCTTCCCCCAAAGAAAGCTTTCTAACTCGAACACCAGGCACAGCTGAGAACACTGTACTGATAGCATGAACACACTGAGTGCTGAGAGGCAACAGCCCTGTCTCCTGGTTACCTTTCTCCCCCTGGCAACCCGGCTTACACCTTCAGGAAGAAGATCCAGCCTAAGCGCGAGGATCTATAGATGCTTCAGTTTCAGAGTCCTTCCCATCAAATATTCGGGTGGTGGTGGAGTAGGGAGAGTATTTGTGTAGAGTAGGGAATAACAGAATTACAACCTCTTCTTCCAGAATGGGAAGTCAATAAAAATATCTAAAAAAGAAAATAGCAATAGCAGCTAAAGCATGAAATTTCAAAACACAGAAACATTGATACAATACTAAAGAGAATGATGAGAATTGCTGTTCATCAACAGCCAGGAGAAAATCAAGGCTTCAGAAAGAACCAAGGCCAGCCACTTTCTAGCCCCATTATCCAGGCCCAGCCATTGGTCACAAAGGCTAACGTCAACCCACTCCAGGTGAACACAGACCATCAGAGGAAGTGGAGCTTCTTAGCTGACAGTCAACTCTTGCAGCAATGATACCACCTGACAGACTGCCTCCAAACTCAGTGGCATGCATGTGTTAATACTCACTCTTGAGACTCAGTTGCTGTTTGGCTGGGCTAGGCTGGTCCTGACTGAGTGACTCTGCCTTAAGCTGTGTCTTCTGGTCTTGGTTCCAGGCTGTGAGTCTGCTGCATCTCTCACACTCTGGAACCCAGGTTCATGGGCAAGGGCTCCCTGTGGCATGTCCTTATTACAGTGGATCCCTTCCACGGATACCCCCAAGTTTCTGATTGTATTGTACCCACTGACCAAAACAGTCCTATGGCTAAGCTCAACGTCAGGATGGAGGTTCTTGTTTGTCCATCACGAAGCCTTGACAAAGATATAAATAAATATGTGACAGCACCAAAAGAGAGTAAAGAAATTATTGGAACAAATATTGCGATCTGATAAAGCACCCTTCATCATAGTATTCAACGTTCGTCACATGTGTTCTTGGGTAGGTCATCATTCTCATTACATAATCATGTTCCATCTCTAGCAAGAATATCCAGGATGATCTGCAAAATGAGTGATTAAGTGTTTCCAATTGGCTTCTTTTTTTGTGCTATTTTAAATTTTTTTAATAAATTGTTGTATTTAGAGTCTTGCTATTTAATTCTAAGCTCTTTGTCTAAATAAGAAGAAACTGCAGAATACTGTGAAGCGTGTTTAAACCCATTTTATGTCAAGTAGCACTTGTTCTGAATCTTTAGAAAGTAGACTTAGAGCAAAATGCACTGGAATGTAGAGAAAGTTATTTGATATAGAAAATGTGTAGTCTAGCCAAGAAGTGATTACCCCAGAAATCCTCATGGAGAATAAAGGATTTAATGTGAGACTTGATATTTTGGAAAAACAAACTGAGGATTAATAATATCCGGGTGATGTCTCCCAATAACACCAAAGGAAACACTGAAGACGTCTTAAAAGAATGGCTTCCAGATGCTTAGTAAATCATGTGTCCATACCAAATGAGACCATGGCAGGACAGGATATTTCTTATTTTGAGAAGAGAAGCATTCTTTGGGTGACTAGTGGTGTTTTTGCACTTTGACTCTGTAATATCATCAGAGAGATAAAAGCCAAGAGCGTTACCCTTTTCAAATCATGAAATGATGGGTGAGCTATTTGCAGTGAAAATTAGTTTTATCACTCAATGTGATTTATCTGTAAGAAAAGAAATAAGTTAGGGCTTATGGTGAGATGACTTGTTTATTTCATGGACTGGAACATAGCTCAAAGTCTCATAAAGTTGGAGGACGATTGTGCAAGAGGCAGTAGGACAAGAAAACTGGGATGATGCCTTGCGCACAGGAACGTTCTTAGATAGGAAAGTTGTTGGAGGAATCTGGACATTAGAAATTGATTTCCTATGATCTGCCTACACTCACATACTCTTGGAGAAGACTTGATGCATACCCATTTGGAGATCACTGTTTGGTTCATTGACAGAGATCTTCCATCCCTGTCTTCTCTCCCTTCACAGTCTTGGCAACTTGGATTTGCATGGATCAAGAATTGTGCCATAGGCTACTGGCTTTCAGAGTTGGCATCCTAACCGTTCACTGAGGTCACTGACTTTGAGTTTTCCACATTGAAATCCTCCTTTGACTCTCTCTGTGGTCGGCTTCCTCATCTCCATAGTACCTGGCAAGAATTTGTGCTTGAGCAACTCTTCTCTGGGTCTTGTCACTGGGCTGAAAAACAGCAGCAGCAGCAGGAACACAACTAGTTTCTAAGGAACACAAACACCTCGTAATCAGATATTATAGAACAGAAACGAGAATGTGTATATTCTTTGGGGGATACCCCTTTTAATCAATTAAATTTTCTATAGAGGATATTAAGCACAAATGGGCCATTTGGCAATTTCCCTGGATATTAAGTGCTTGAAGTAGAAAAAAAAGGGATGGGGGGGAGGAAGGAAGTCTAAATGAACCAAACTAATCTTCTAATCTTCTATTTCCTTCCTAACTGGCAGATTACGTGAAAGTAAGAGGCAGAAGCATAGATTAATAAACCATATGCAATATATTGCCAGTTGTCATTTGAGGAAACTACTTTCTCTTCTGTGCTGTTGACTTCCTAAGTGTTACAATAACATTTCAGACACACTTGGGGATTAGGAAGGCCATGATGATTTTTTGCCTCCTTTGCCAAAGTGTCTACTTCCTTGGCTTCTATACATTTCATTCTGTATCAGCTAAGAGTGGGATCTGCTGTGAGAAACAGAGACTCCCAAAACAGTGGCTTCCATAGACAGAAATGGATTGTTCACAACAGCCTGGAGAGAAGAATTGGGGGCTGCCAGAAGTCTCCACTCTGCCAAACCCTGAGGGACCAAGGCTATTCCACTGCATATGGCCCCAGGTCCTGGAACTGCTCCGTCTGCAGCCATCAAGAGCATGTGTCAGCCAACTGGAAGAAGAAAAATAAGAAGAAAGAGCAAGGTTCACAAAATGGCTTTCTTTAAGGAAACACCACACGGCAGTTCCACTTATCTGTCGGTGGCCAAAATTAATCATGTGGAGTGCTTTTGCTTTTTATATTTTGAAGCTACCTTAATAGGTGCATAGAAGTTTAAAGTTGTTACATTTCCTTGGAATTTACTCTTATTGTAATTATAAAATATCTCCAGTTTTTTTCTAGGAATAGTTTCTGCCTGAAAGTATATTTTATCTGATTTTGTGTTTTCCTCCAATATCTTTTGCCACATTTTGCTTTAAGCTGTTCTGGGAGTTTATAGCTATGTGGATTGGAACACAATGTAGCTGAGATTTTAAACAGTCTGACTATCTTTGTGTTTAACAAAGGTATTTGATTCATTTGCCTTATATGTCATCTTATTTGTGCTATTTGTCCTATATGTTCTTTTGAAAAAAACACTTATTTATTAAAAAGACTGAGACAGAGATATCTTCCATCCACGGTTTGACTCCCCAAATGCCCACTACTGCCAGGGCTGGGCCAGGCCAAAAGCCAGGAGCCCAGAACTCTTACCTGAATCTCCATAGGTGGCAGGGGCTCAAGCACTTGAGCCATCACCCGCTCCCTCCCAGAGTGCATTAGCAAGAAGCTGGCTCTGAAACTGAGCAGCCTGGATTCAAGCTGGCACTCAATGTGGGAGGCAGGCGTCCCTGGTGGCAGCTAAGCCTACTGTACCCCAACATCCACCCTTTACCCCATCTTTTCTATGACTTTTTCTCTCCTCTGTTGCTTCCTGCTTGGATTGAGTGTTTCCTTCTAATTCTATATTGTCCTCTACCGTTCGGAAGTTATGTACTCTGATATTTTTTTAGTGTTTACTCCCCCCTTCAAAGTATGCATTATTAACTTATCAAAGTCTCAAATTAATCAATACCTTAACCTATACCTCCTGAACATTATCCTCATCCCTATGAAACTTGGATCCCCGTTTGGGATAAAATGCCAGTATGATTCTGCATATAGATTCCTTTTTTAACCCCTTAAAATACTATTACTTTTATGTTATTTATATTCATCTATTTATTTTCCAGTTTCTCTTAAAATATAATTATTGAGGGATGACTGATGTACCATAAGCAGCAAATACTTGGGTTGTACAATTTGATGAGTTTTGACATATACAGAGTAATCGCTATCATCAAGAGAATGAACACAGTATCGTCTGCTTTTGTAACTCTTCATGCTTGCCACTCTTTACTTTGGTGGTGGTGATGGTGGTGGTGTTTCAGACTGGAACACAAATCTAAATCCTGTTCTTGGCTACCAGTGGAGGTCTGTCTCCACTCCTGTTTATATCTCAGCCTTTGAATATGAGATCATCTTCCATCTATCTCTAGCATGCTCTTTAGATTTTCCTTTGGCAAAGTCTGCTCATGGTGAACTCTCCTCACTTTTCAATGGCTTGAGTATGTCATCATTTTGGCTTTGTGCGGAAAAGATAGTTTTTCTGAGTAGAAAGCTTCAGGTTGAGAAGATTTTTTCCTATGCACATTGAGTGTGTCATTCCGTCTCCTGGCTCCCTTTGTTGCTGTCAAGAAATGAGCTTTTGTTGAGCTCCTTGGAAGGTAATAGTTCTCCTTGCAGGGTCTTCCTCGTCTCTGATGCTCTCCAGTGTCACTGTGATTTATCTGCTTGTTGGTTTTCTGTGTATGGATCCTGCTGGATTTTCACTGTGCTCTTGAATCTGGAAGATTGTTTTTATCAGTTCTAGAACACTCACAACTATTTTATTCTTAATACTTCTGTCCTGTTTTGTCTGTCTTGTCCTCGATCTTCTCATAGACACATTTCCACTCTAGCTGCTATTTTTCATAATCTTCTTGTCCTATATTTTGCATCTGTGCACATTTGGGATAATTTTTTCAGGCCTGTTTGTCTTTGAGATCATTAATTCTCTCTTTAACTTGGTCTCATCTACTGTTAACCCCATCCTGGGAGTCTTTTGTTCATTTTAGTTATTTTATCTTAATTTCTCATGCTCCATCTGGTTCCTAGTTGAATCTGATTGATCATTCTATATAGTTTGTCATATTGTATGCAAACTTTAAAACCTTTTATTTAAACATGCCAAACATTATTTTATAATATGTGTTTCATAATATCTGAAATTTTTTGAGTTTTTTGGGGGTATCTCTATTCTTATCTGTTATCGTAATAATTAGTTTCTTTTGTATTTTGAATGATTTTTCAGCTGTGAGTTGCTCATTTACTTTGGAAATTTATTTTCCTTTTTTTTTAATTAAACTTTTATTTAATGAATATAAATTTCCAAAGTATAGCTTATGGGTTACAATGGCTTCCCCCTCCCAAAATTTCCCTCCCACCCACAACCCTCCCCTTTCCCGCTCCCTCTCCCCTTAAATCCTTAGGGCATTCTCTGGGAAGAATAAGCTTCCTTCAGAGAGGACCAATATATTTGTTAAAAGTAGGACTGCTGTGGCAATAAAGAGTGGGTATTTAAGACCAGGCGTTCAGTGCAGTGGTTTAGATGTGGGTTGGGACACCAGCATCCCATGTTAGAGTGCCTGGTTGCAGTCCTGGGTTTGCTCCCAACTCCAGCTTCCTGCTAACGAGTGCCTTGAGAGGCAGCAGGTGATGGCTCAAGGACTCGGTTCCCTGACACCCATATGGGAGACCCAGGTTGAGTTCCTGGCTCCTGGCTTCAGCCTGGCCCAACCCTGGCTTTTGTACCTGGGGAGTGAACCAGAAGATGGGAGATCTCTTGGTCTGTTTCTGTCTGTCACTTTGCCTTTCAAATAAATAAAATTGTTAACTTTTTTTAAATTAAAGAAAATTAAACATTTTATTACATGCTACACATGACTTTTCCAAGAGATCCTATCTTTTTATTTAAGATTTATTTATCTTGAAAGCCAGAGTTATAGAGCAAGAGGGAGAAACAGAAAGAGATCTTCAACCATTGGTTCACATCCCCAGATGGTTGCACCAGCAAACACTGGACCAGGCTGGAGCCAGGAGCCAATAGCTTCATACCGGTTTCCCACATGGGCAGCAGGGGCCCAAACACTCAGGGCATCTTCACTGCTTTTCTCAGGCCATTGGCAGGAAGCTGAATTGGAAGCAGAGCAGCTGGGACGAAAATGGTAGTCATATGGGATGCCGCTTAACCCACTGCTCCATAACGCTATCCCCAAGATCCTATCTTTTCATAGCTTGCCAATATAATCCATGCCCTTGAAAGCTTGGATGTTATCAATCTTTAAATTTTGCTGATGAGAGTATTTTTATAGAATGTGCTAATATATGCCTACTAATGAGACTGAACACATTTGCTTCCGTCTTATCTTCTGTGGGATGATTGATCATTTACTTTGCCCATTTTATAATTTTCCTAGGCCATTTTCTGTAAGTGCCTTTTGAACTTAAGAACTTTAATATATTTCTTTTGAAGACTAGGAATAACTTTTCAAATATAAATATCAGTCAGAATATATTAGTATTAATTTATCACAAACAGTGCTTTGCTTGAAATGTGTGGATCTTCTGGTTGAAGCAAAAAAATCTATTGGTTATTGGTAATTCTATATTGTTATAAAATATAAAGTAAAATTTTATATTGATTTATAGTAATATATTTCATTGTGAAAATTACTTGTAATTTTTAGGCTTCCTCACTCACTTGTTAAAAGTGTTGAAGAGTCACGTAATAGTCATAGTAAAAAGATATTTCTAGTCAGATCTATTAGAAGAATGCTTTTTTCAGACACTTTAAAATGTTTCATAGTAATTTTTTTCAAGATTTACTTATTTATTTGAAAGGCAGAGTTACACAGAGAGAGAAGGAGAGCCAGAGGCAGAGGGAGAGAGAGAGAGAGAGAAGTCTTCCATTTGCTGGTTCAGGTTCACTCCCCAGATGGCAGCAAGGGCTGGAGCTGCGCCGATCCAAAGCCAGGAGCCAGGAGCTTCCTCCAGGTCTCCCAGGTGGGTACAGAGGCCCAAGGACTTGGGCCATCTTCTGCTGCTTTCCCAGGCCATAGCAGAGAGCTGCATTGAAATTGGAGCAGCCAGGACTTGAACCAGTGCCCATATGGGATGCCAGCACTGCAGGCGGTGGCTTTACCTGCTATGCCACATTGCCAGCCCCTCTTACTAATTTCAAGTGTATAACCTATACAAAACCTTCCCCAGATAGTTCTGTCTTCCTCATTTATCTAGAGCAGTTGTATGTTACATATAGAAACTATTTTGGGGGGGGGGTATTTTAGCAACATCAGAATTTCAAGCTCATTTATTTCTATTTTGGAAAATATTGTTTCAAATGATTATTCAAATATCTTCTGTTTCTTATAAAAATCATCCTTGGCTTCCTCAAGTAATTCAGAGTTTTGTATGGTAAGACATGTGACTGTTAGCAAACATTAGCCATGACTATTAATGATTTTACAGGTCTTCACAATGTAGGAAGAATGGGTTGATTTTGCATGGAATAAACTAAGCAGTAGGACTTTTTTTTCCTCCCATAGAAATGCTTTTCTTAGTAGAAAGCATATTATACAAAATGATTCAACAATAGGATTGTTTTTAAAAAAAACTTCTCTGATTTCATAGAATTTAAATATTTCATTTAATCCAGGAATATCCAGGACTTCACAAATTCAGGTTGCATCAGCATTTAGAGGAGGAATGTGGGATTGTCTTAAAAATCAAATTTATGGGGCTGGCGCTGGGGCGTAGTGGGTGAAGTCGCTGCCTGCAGTGGCGGCATCCCATATGGATGCCGGTTCGAGTCCTGGCTGCTCTGCTTCCAACCCAGCTCTCTGCTATGGCCTTGGAAAGCAGTAGAAGATGGTTCACATCCTGGCTTCTAGCTTTGGATTGCTTCAACTCCAGCCATTGTGGTCATTTGAGGAACGGACCAGTGGATGGAAGACCTCTCTTTCTCTCTACCTCTACCTCTCTCCGTGACACTGTCTTACAGATAAATAAAACAAATATTTAAAAAATCAAATCTCTATTTTAAGACAGAAAACTGGTTAGTCCTCAATGGGCTAACAGTTAGCAGGGGAGTGGAAGAATGGCATAGCAGTTAAGATGCACTTCAGATGGCTGCGTGCCCTATCAGAACGCCGGGCTTGAGTCCTGGCCCTGCTTCCTATTCCAGCCTCCTGCTAATGCGCACTCTGGGAGGCAGTAGTGATGGCCCAGGAAGTTGGGTCCCTGCCACCCACATGGGAGACCCGGACTGAGTTCTCAGCTGGCAGCTTCAGCCTGGCCCAGCCCTGGTCATTGAGGGCATCTGGGGAGTGAATCAGTGGTTGGAAAATCTCCCTCTGTCTCTCTAACTCTGCCCTCTGTCTCTCTCACTCTGTCTTTTTGTCTCCCTCTGTCTGTGTCTCTCTCTTTCAGCCTCTCAAATAAAAATTAAAAAAAAAAAAAGAATCAGCAGGACTTAGGAATTTTCTAAGTAAGCTACTAATAAACATACTAACAACATAAATCCATCTAATTCAGGATGGATCCAAAAATTAAAGAAATGAAAATAAACTCAGTAAATTTCATATTTTACTGAAAATCTGAACAAACCATTTTAAACATTGTTCGACATTTAAATATCAAGTACTCTTTCTTATTTGTTACTTTGAGAATGTATTTAAGTTACAACCATTAAATTGTCATTTTAAAAGCTCAGATCTATTTGGTCATTAAAATGAACAAGGCCAAATGGGGGAAATGAAGATGATTCTGGAATGTCGGTTCCCTGTTCAGTGCAGATGTCACCTGAAAGAAAAAATGACCCTATATATTGGCTTTCTCGTGACAAGCTCCTGACTGGCAAGCAAGATAACCATCAGACTTCTCAGTAAGTAAAACTGTCTTTAACACGTGTTCAGGAGAAATGTTAGTCCTCCCTCTTGCATTGCTATAACCAGATAATTTGGAATCTGATGTAGGAGTATCAAAATTACCTGCCTAAATGGTCCAACAAACTTTAAAACTTGCTACACTAGGGAGCAGGGTGTCAGCTAGATAGCAAAAGAAATCGAGATCAGAAGGGAAGTCAACACAGCAAACAAAAAAAGAATTCAGGAGGACTTGCATAGGAATCAGGTCAAATCAAAGGTAGGAACTTGGGCCCCTCGAGTCTGAGCACCCAGATTGGAGGGAAGGGGGTGGGGAGAGTTCATTGGGTTACACTTTTATCCTGGACACTGAAAAACCAGAGAGACCCTAGGCATAGGAGAAATAGTACAAGAGAGCCTTACTTTGTGGTCTGCAGCTAGGCAAATGCTTCAGCTTCCTCGAAGCAGCCTAAAACACGTCTTAGATGTCTCAGTCTTAGTATAACTGGAAAGTTGAGCTCCATAGCTGACCTCAGATTTTATAACAATAAATGGATAAGTCACATGATGTGCTGTGTGTGGGATATACAAGACTTTATTACGATTTATATATCATGAAGACAACCATATGGTTTTCTTTTTAAAAATCTTTTTATCATCTATGCTAAATATTTATTAGAAGCAACTTCTATGACTATTTCAATCCAAATATTAAACATGATCCGTGCAGTACTTGGCATTATGTGAGCAAAGTGTCCAGTCTCTGTAATTTCCTTCGGTAAAGTATTTAACTTAACTTTACTTGAATTAGTGCATAAAAAGTTCAATACAGCATGAAATTCAATTAGCAAAACTACATTCTGGGAAATAAGTGCTTCAAGCAGTAAATGCTGTCATCTTTTCTTTCCCCCAGGTTATCATGTATAATCAGGTTGAACTTGTAGCTTTCAGTTTTCCAGTAAAAATAATTCAATCTGATCAAGAACTAAAATAGTAACAAAATGCAAAGGTTGAAGAAGTCTATGTGTCAGTCAGTAGCACTTTCTATACTTAGAAATTAAAAAGCGGCATCAATGGCCCTCAACTCCCTTTATTGTCATATATGTTGGTCTCCAAACACACCTGTGTGACAAGTGCACTGAACTTGCAGCCTGAGAGTGGAATCCTAAACATTTGCTGCAGTGGCTGCAATCATGTGTCCACAATGAGAATATGGCAGGTCTGTCTCTCCATCTTGCAGTTTTGTTAGTAAGTACACACGTACACATGGACATCAAATTTACAAGGCAGGATGCAAAATTGTGTATTCACTGATCACAGCTATGTGAAAAACACAGCTGAACACAATGAATGGTTAGGAGTCCACTAAACTTGCAGTAGTGGCTAGAGAACCATGGGTGTTTCGTTTGATTTTCCAAATGATGTGCCATGTGGTTAAACCACCTCCTCTCCTTCCCAACACCCCACCACCATGGGCCCTGGACTTGCTGCTCCAGTCTTTGGTTCCCAGAATGCCACACCCTGTCCTTCAAGTTTCTCTCTCTTGAAACTCTTCAGGAAGTTAATACTGATGTCACGTGGTCAAACCACACAGCTTTTAAAAGCCAAAGGGAAAAGAAATGATAGTGGGTATGAATACTCACGATGTTTGTGTGAGTGCAACTCTGACTTTCAAATAAATAAATAAATCTTTTTTTTTTTTTTGACAGGCAGAGTGGACAGTGAGAGAGACAGAGAGAAAGGTCTTCCTTTGCCGTTGGTTCACCCTCCAATGGCCGCTGCGGCCGGCGCACTGCGGCCGGCACACCGCGGCTGGCACACCGCGCTGATCCGCAGCCAGGAGCCAGGTACTTATCCTGGTCTCCCATGGGGTGCAGGGCCCAAGCACTTGGGCCATCCTCCACTGCACACTTGGGCCATAGCAGAGAGCTGGCCTGGAAGAGGGGCAACTGGGACAGAATCCGGCGCCCTGACCGGGACTAGAGCCGGGTGTGCCGGCACCACAAGGCAGAGGATTAGCCTATTGAGGCACGGCACTGGTCTAAATAAATAAATCTTTTATAAAGTGATGAGAGATACAGCAGGTGTCATAGCAATGTGTTAAACTGCCCCTTGGGACACCTGCATCTCATAGCAGAGTGCCTGGGTTTGAATCTTGGCTCCTCCATTTCTGAGCTGGCCTCCTGCTAACATGCACCCTACAAATCAGCAAGTAATAGCTGAAGTGCTTGACCTCCTGCCACCCAAGTGCAAGATCTGGGCTGGAGTACTGGGCTCTTGGCTTTGACCTGGCCCAGCTGAAGCTATTGCTGGCATTTGAGGAGTCAGTCAATGAATGGAAGGTCTCTCTCTTTTGCTCACTCTCGCTCTGCTCTCACTTTCAAATAGCATAAGAACAAAACCTTTTTAAGAACTTAAAAAACATGAGGCTGGCGCTGTGGCGTAGCTGGTAAAGCCGCAGCCTGCAGTGCCAGCATCCCATATGGGCACCGGTTCTAGTCCTGGATGCTCCATTTCTGATCAAGCTCTCTGCTATGGCCTGGGAAAGCAGCAGAAGATGGCCCAAGTCCTTGGGCCCCTGCACCTGCATGGGAGACCCAGAAGAAGCTCTTGGCTCCTGCCTTCGGATTGACGCAGCTCTGGCCATTGCGACCAATTGAGGAGTGAACCAGTGGATGGACGACCTCTCTCTCTCTCTCTCTCTCTCTCTCTCTCTCTCTGCGTCTCCTCTCTGTGTAACTCTGACTTTCAAATACATAAATAAAATCTAAAAAGAAAAGTGTGTGTGTGTATTTTTTTTTTGAAAAGCCAAGGTACTCAATAGCCTTTAAAGTATTTTCCAGAGGATGAAGTGTACACTATCTACAAAGACCAAGATCCTCAAGAAAAAGACCTATATGTCTATGGCAGAGTTCAGCTGGCCCAGAGGCATGGCTCACTGTGAGTCTCCTGGTGCTCGCCAGGGTGTGGACTGGAGAGAGGGCTGTGTCCATGTCATTCCTCGGAGACCAACAGCACTGGGGCCTGTGTCACTGATGCAGTTGCCACCGTAGCCACAAAAGCCAGGAGGTCCCACGTCTGCTCCCCGTTGCTCTGTTGTGAACCCCACGGAGCAGCAGCACGGCCAGGGCAGGAGCAGACTGGCACCCGCCCCAGAGGGAGGGTCTGGTCTGGTGATCCTGCCAGGCTCCGCAATTTCCAGTGCTCTGGTGGGCCCGGTACTTTCCCATTTCTTGCTGAGAGTCCAGATGGACCTCGTTTCTCCCTGGAGTTCCCCCTCCAACGTGACCTCTGTTCTTGGGTTTCTTTCATTCGATCCCTCTGAGATGTTGAAACATCAACCCTACGCTTTAGCAAACAGCACCTGGCCAATCTCATCTTGTTTCTCTCCGAAGCAATCAAAAAACACTTTAGTCTACAAGATTTATGACAACGTTTGTATTTTTTTCCATTTTATACGTCTGCTAAATTCTATTTTTTAAAGCCTTATAGAGCCAGCCACTGTTGGAATCGCCATGTCTAGAAATGTTAACTTCTCTGTAAAAATAAGGCCACTCAGATCTTGTTAAACTGATGTTGTAGTCATTGTGTCCTAATGCCCACGTTCATTCCAAAGGACTTATAAAATGAAATCATCAAAAACTTCCCAGCTGCACAAGTCTTTTGAAATGGTTCTGTCATAACGGAGTCTGTGTTACACATTACAAAAACATGCAAGGGGGCTTAAAGATAGTTTAACCAAAAAAGACCAGAAAGGGAGAAGAGCCAGGTGGCTTTTTAAGCGTGGAACATAATAAAACAGTGTTTGGAAACTATTAGGCCAAAATGTAATAACTAGAAAACAAGAAAGTGCATTTAGAAGTTGAAGTGTAGCTTCGAGTCATAAATGGAATCACCTTGGAGAATGCAAGGCAGGACAATCTTCACCGGAGCACGTACCCAGCGGGAAACACACAGGCGAGAAACCTACAGACACAGAACAGACATGGCAGCAGCATCTCACCGTGTGCCGCACCCGTCAGGGTCCACACGGGCTGGGAAGCCCCTGTCCCACCTGAGCCAGCCTGAGGCTGCCAAGAGCCGAGGTTATCAGAGAGCAGCACCGTGGGACAACTCTCCTGCATCAGATGTTGCCTGGGCAGATCCGGGAGGGCTTTGAAATGTATGTGCAAAGATGTGTATTAGGAAAAAACAGCACATGGAATTCTGTCGGGGCCAGTGGCCCTGGCCCGACATGAGATGCAGCAGGCTGAGGCTGTCCCTTATCTAATCCTGTTTCCAAGACTTTTCGTCCCATATTCCTGCAGGCAGGCTGTGACTTCTGATGAAGGTTTATGATGTTCTTTGCTCTATCTGCAGAGCTTGTACCCTGATCATTGCTACTTTGTAAACTTGCTCTATTCCTGTGCTATGCATGATTGCACACAATGAATGTTATCTGTATGGGGTCTGGGGTATATATCCTTGTCTTTCTGTGTGCTCGGGGCTGGAGACTGAAGGGTTTCCTTAGGGAGACTGCCTCCAGTCCCTCATCGCCGGGCCCCCTACTTTGGCTTGGAACACGATGAGGCAATAAACATGGTGATGAATTGACTGAGTGCTGCGTGTCTCCATGTGGTTTGTTGGGTGGCCTCCGACAGAATTCAAACATTGTTTTTGCATCCAAATAAAGTATATCTTCCTTCGAGGTCTCCATGAACTTTTTGGGAGAAATATCCTGGTTTCTCCCCCTTTCCTCCACTTTGTGATGTACTTGGGTCTCCCTGGGCTTGGCAGAATCTGCAGCGTTTGGTCCTCGAGCGAGACAGAGCAGACCATGGATGCCAGGGCGACCCAAGCCGAGGATCAACACAAGTGCTGTCTGTGCGTGCAGATGCGTGGCCCTGTGTTCTGGTAAGGTCGTGCCTCGGGCGGGCCCTGCCTCAGGCCGGGTTGGCCCCGGGACCCTCTCCAGCTGTGCAAACCCCCCGCTCATCACCAGCAGATTCAGATTCTCCCCGGCTGCTCCTTGCCATCTTGACAGCGTTGCTCTGCTGCAGTACTTAAAGTCATATTTCATTTGATTCTCGCACATTTTTTAAAGGGCCCGTTTGGCTTGTCGTCTGGGTGCTCTGCTGTCATTCAGCCAGTGGTCTTTGGGCAGAGCGCACTGCCAGGCAACAGAAGCTGGCTAAGTGGAAGTCCAGCTGGGTACCTGTGCCAGGCACTAGGAGAATGAGGGGACTTAGGACAGCTCTGGAATGGGCCCACCCCAGTGTGAAGAGCATAGGGACTTGCATTTCTCAAAACTCCACTCAGGAAAACAAGCACTTTATCTACTTGGTTTTTTTCCACATAAATTTTAGCTGCAGTGCACCCACACATTTAACATTTCAACTTCTTTTTTAAATGCTTAAAAGATGGAGTAAGAATTCAAATACCCAATGAAGAATATAAGAATCCTTTTAAATGATTGTAATTCACACCAATTTTTATAGCTTGAGAGCTGTTTTTTAAAGAATTTTTTGACAGAATTGCACGCGCGCGTGCACACACACACACACACACAGATCTTCCATCTACTGGTTCACTTCCCAAATGGCTGCAATGCTGGGGTTGTGCCAGGCCAAAGCCAGGAGCCCAGAACTCCATCTGGGTCTCCCACGTGGGTGACAAGGACCCAAGTACCATGGGCCATCACTGTTGCATCCCAGAGTGTGCTGGCAAGGTGGACAGAAGCATAGGGATTGGGGCCAACGCTGTGGCGTAGTAGGCTAAGCCTCAGCCTGTGGCTGTGGCATCCCATATGGGTGCCAGTTCGTGTCCAGGCTGCTCCACTTCTGATTCAGCTCTTTACTTATGGCCTGGAAAACAGTGGAAGATGCCCCCAACTACTTTGGGCCCCTGCACCCACGTGGGAGACCCAGAAGAAGCTCCTGGTTCCTGGCTTTGGATCAGCCCAGCTCTGGCAGTTGTAGCCATTTGGGGAGTGAATCAGAGGATGAAGACCTTTCCCTCTCTCCCTTTATCCGTAACTCTACCTCTCAAATAAATAAATAAAATATTTTTTTAAAAAAATATGGGGGGTATGGGACATGGGCATACCAAGTGGTGGCTTAACCCACCGCACCACACTGTCCACTCCAAAATGTCCTATTTTTATAATCATAGATCATTGATTCCCATAATTCTGTTACACTTAAACTATGTAATTGTAATAAGCATAACTGGCATAGATAAGTTTGAGAACAAAGACAACATTTGCTAGCCACAGGTGCATGAAACTGGATCAGAAGCAAAGAAGCCAGGACTTGAACCAGGCAGTCTGATACAGGATGTAGGCATCCCAAGCAGTGACTTAACCACTGCACCAATGCCGGCCCCTAGGATATACCCAAGTCATTGTTTTTGTTTTTGTTTTGTTTTGTTTTTATTATAGCAGCCCAGACACTCCTTGTCGTTTCATGGTTGCATAGTTCATTTCTTACCAGACTTGAATTAAATCCAGTATCTGGATGGGCCACAGTTTAGCCATTTGCCTACTAAAAGACATCTTGGGTGCTTCCAAGTTTCGGCGATTATGAATAAAGCTGCTATAAACATTTGTGGAGGAGGGGGACAGTGTTGTGGTGCATGGGGTACACTATCACCTGCAGTGCTGGCATCCCATGTGGACGCCGGTTTGAGTCCCAGCTGCTCCACTTCTGATCCAGCTCCCTGCTAGTGGCATGGGAAAAGCAGTGGAAGATGGCCCAAGTATTTGGTCCCCTGCCATCCATGTGGGAGACCCAGGTGATGCTCCTGGCTCCTGGCTTGACCCTGGCCCATCCCTAGCCACTGTGGCCATCTGGGGCATGAAGCAGCAGAAGGAAGATCTCTTTCTCTCTGTCTCTCTCTCTCTCTCTAATTCTGATTTTCAAATAAATAAGCAGAATCTTTAGAAAAAATATTTGTGGGTAGAATATCTGTGCACATAAAAGTTTTTGACTCATTGTAGCAAATACCAAAGGACATAACTTCTGGATTATAAGGTAACAATTGTGTTTAGTCTTGTAGGCAACTACCAAGCTGTCTTCCAAAATGTACCTTTCTGCATTCCCAGCAGCCAGGAATGACAGATCCCGTTGCTCCACATCCTAATTGGCCTTTGGCGTTATCAGTGTTCTAGATTTTAGCCATTTTTCTTTTTTTTTTTTTTTGACAGGCAGAGTGGACAGTGAGAGAGAGAGAGAAAGGTCTTCCTTTTGCCGTTGGTTCACCCTCCAATGGCCACCGCGGCAGGCGTGCTGTGGCCGGCGCACCGCGCTGTTCCGATGGCAGGAGCCAGGTGCTTTTCCTGGTCTCCCATGGGGTGCAGGGCCCAAGGACTTGGGCCATCCTCCACTGCCTTCCCAGGCCACAGCAGAGAGCTGGCCTGGAAGAGGGGCAACCGGGACAGGATCGGTGCCCCGACCGGGACTAGAACCCGGTGTGCCGGCGCCGCAAGGCGGAGGATTAGCCTAGTGAGCCACGGCGCCGGCCCTAGATTTTAGCCATTTTAAGAGGCATAAAATGATGTCTCATTGTTTCAGTTTGCATTGCTCTGAATTTGACATGGAGCAACTTTTCCTGTACTCATTTTCCATCTGTATTACTTCACTGGTGAGGTGTTTGCTTGGGTATTTTGCTCAATTTTTAGCTGCTTTGTTCATTTTCCAAATGCCAAGTTGTAGGAGTTCTTTGCAGATTTGGGGCAACAGTCCTTTATCGGAGGTGTCTTTTGCAAATAGTTCTCCCAGGTTTGTGGCTTGTCTTCTCATTTTTGGAAGAGCATCTTTCACAGAGCAGAAGATCTTAATGGTAATGAAGCCCTGCTATCAATTATTTATCTCATAAATTGGGCCTTTGGTGTTATAAGATGTTCAAATTTTTACTGTTGAGATTTTTTTTAGAAAAATTTATTTATTTATTTAAAAGACACAGTGACACACACACAGAGAGAGAGATATCTTCCATCCACTGGCTCATTCCCCAAATGGCCACAATGGCCAGGGCTGAGCCAGGTTGAAGTCAGGAGCCAAGAATTTCATCCTGGTCTCTCATATGATAGCTGGAGTCCAAGTCCTTATGCCATCTTCCACTGCCTTCCCAAGCACATTAGCAGGGAGCTGGATCAGCAGTAGAGCAGCTGGGACTTGAACTGGCACTAAGATGTGGAATGCTGGCATTGCAAGCGTCAGCTTAACCTGCTGTGCCACAACATCATCTCCTGCAGCTGAGACTTTTGAACTTTCAAATATTCTTTCTGCTCCCTTTCCTTCCTCTTCTTACTGTTGGACTCCTAGTACACCTGTGATGGTCCCACAGGTCTCTGATGCTTTGTTCATTTTATTCTAAGTTTATTTATGAGGGAGGGAGGGAGGGACAGACAGAATATCTTCCACTTGATGGTTCACTCCCCAGAATGCCTGCATAGCCAAGGCCAGGCCAGGCTGAAGCCAGGGGCCTGAAGTCTGTCCAGGTCTCCCTGTGGGCAGCACAGGCTCATAGGCTATTTGGTCCAACATCTGCTGTGTCTTAATGTGCACATTAGCAGGGAGCTGGCTTGGAAGTGGAGGAGCTGGGATTTGGATCAGGCACTCTGATGTGGATGCAGACATCCCACGAGGGCCTGACCTGCTACGCCACAACACCTGCTCCAAGTAAGCACTCTAGATTGCTGCGAGTCTTTGCCTGATGTGTAAAGTTCTAATAACATTCAGTCTGACAGTTTAGCCAGTGTCTTGTGGATTTCCAGAGGTCCTTCATGTGCCATTGCCACGATGCCTCCTCCAGGACTATTTTTACGCTGATTCACTCCACTCAACTATAACCACACACCTCTCACGCTGGTTCACTCCACTCAACCTGTAACCACACACCTCCCCTCCTACCTCAGAAGAAACTGAGTAGAAATTAACCACAGCATTCTTCCTCTGACTATCAAATTCTTCACCCTCTCCCGCTATGATAGAAGGGATGTGTTTACTCCCAAATCAAAGCATGACTTCTCTGCTAAGGCTTCCCATTGCCTTCTGTCTCAACTCAGCTTAAATCCCAGAGCCCCTGTCTTGGCCTAATGAGCCTTCCATCATCTCTGATCTAATCCCCTATGACTTTCACCTTGCCCACACTTCTCCTGGCTATGCCTTGATCAATGAGACGCTTCCACTTATTTCTTAGGAGTCCTTATGCAAGAGAGCTTTGAATACCTCCTCTCTAACTCAGGAACCCTCTGCAACCTTGTATTCTTGTCTGCACTCCATTCAAACTACCTGAGGTCACCGAGAAGCATCTCACTGCCAGGACTTAAGTCACAACCTGACCTAACTTGCGTTTGGCCAGCATTTGGTGTGGAGGTTGGGGCACTCCCTCCTTGAGCAGTGAGTGGCACTGAGCGGTTCTCTTGCAGGTTCCCTGGTGTCTGCTTTGCTGTTCCTTTTCTTCTGTGTCTCTCTCTTAAACACAGGCAACTCTCAACTGCATTCCAGGCTTCTCTTCCTTCTCATTCTATATATTCTCTGTGTGGTTCTCTATCCTTGGATCACCTTCTGTACGGCGAGGACTTCCAAATCCTCAACTTCAGCCTGGTTCTTTCTCCCAAAGCTTCAGATCCACATGTCCAGCTGTACCCGCTTCCTGCACAGGCTCCTCAAACTTAACCATATGTAAACTTGAGCTCACTTCTCCCCACCCTCCCCACCCTGTTCCAGGCCCTCCGAAGCACTATGCTGCTAGCCACCCTCCCCTCACAGCCTGCAGCCCCCACCCCTTGTGCCTCCTCTGCTAATGCTCATGCCACAGCTCTCAACATCTGTCTACTTGGCTCCCTTGCCTTGGCCACGATCATCTCATCAGCCTGATTTCTCTCTCCCCTTTGCTTTTTTTTTTTTTTTTTTGACAGGCAGAGTGGACAGTGAGAGAGAGAGACAGAGAGAAAGGTCTTCCTTTTTGCCGTTGGTTCACCCTCCAATGGCCGCCGCGGTTGGCGCGCTGCGGCCAGCGCACCGCGCTGATCCGATGGCAGGAGCCAGGTGTTTATCCTGGTTTCCCATGGGGTGCAGGGCCCAAGGACTTGGGCCATCCTCCACTGCACTCCCTGGCCACAGCAGAGAGCTGGCCTGGAAGAGGGGCAACCAGGATAGACTCCGGTGCCCCGACTGGGACTAGAACCCGGTGTGCCGGCGCCGCAAGGCGGAGGATTAGCCTATTGAGCCACGGCGCCGGCCTCCCCTTTGCTTTTAAGATCCTTAGAGGATGTCAGGAAGCTGGTTGTGACCTGACTCTTGTTTATCTCGTCAGTTTCATCTCAGGCAGCACCCTTGGACACCTGGGGTCTGGTACTGTTGGGCTTCCTCCATCTTCCTCCATCTTTGCTCCACTGAGCCTCCACGCAGCCACCTCTCCAGTGAATTCTGCAGACTCAGGACGCCTTCCCTGATGGCCCCCGTGGGGATTAGTTGTCATACTATTCCACAAGGGGCTCTGTGAAGCAGACTTGAATTGTGGCAGAAAAGTGATTGCTTTGTGGAACTGAAAACCTGGGAAGGGTAGGTTAGGGCATTCTGCATTCAGATTTGTCCCTATTACTAGATCCAACAAGTCAAAAAAACTCAGGTCTTGCTCATGGAATGGTGATCCCTGTGATCCCAGCTCTCACCTCCCATAAGAGACATGCCCTTCTGGACAAGCACATCTTGGGCAGAAACTGCCCTCAACCCTGTGGAGGTGACCATGGCTGCTTGAGATCAATGGTTCTCAGTGTGTGGGCCCAGGCCTGGGGGCAGCGCCTCCCCTGGGAACTTGTTAGCAAGGCCTCACCCCACATCTCACTCTTGAGCTGGGGCCCAGAATCTGAGTTTTTAACAGAGTCTGCCTTTAAAAGCAATTGGAAGAAAGGTCAGGACTTCGTCAGGAGTTCCCAGATGACCCCTTGTCCAGCTGTCTTGCAGGGAGTTCCTAGTACAGCTGGCTTGTATCCCGAATAGAGAACCTGTCTGAGAGTGTAGCCAGTCCACGGAAGGAAACCCAGGGAGCCAGGCCAAGCCCTGTGCCTCAAAACACAAAGAGCCAAGTCTTGATAATGTTGCCATAGTCCCAACATCATACACCAACTCCGGCCAGCTCCACCCTGGGCTATCCAGATACGGGAGCAGAGTGCTTTTTAACTGAAGCCAGTTTGGCCTGGGTACCCTGACACTTAAGACTGAAAGAGGGCAGATGTTGGGTACAGCAGATCAAACACTGGTCAGGAGGCCCACATCCCATATCAGAGAGTCTAGGTTTGAATCCTGACTCTGCTCCTGACTCAGGCTTCCTGTCAATGCACACCCTGGGGTAGCAGCTCAAGTACTTGGGTTCCTCCCACCCACATGGGAATCCTGGATTGAGTTCCCAGCTTCTGGCTTCAGCCTGGCCCAGCCTGGGCCAATGTAGGCATATGGGGAGTGACCCAGCAGATGGGAGATTGTTCTGCCTCTCAAATAAATAAACAATTTAAGTTTTATTTTTTTTTAAGCTCAAGGAATTCCAGGCAATATAATATGCAAATGATATTCTATGCCAGTCAGGGAAGGTAAGACACTAAAAAAAAAAATAGCTACTTAAAAATTAGCTAGACCAACTCTGAGAATTCATTATTCCCAATTTATGAAGAAAATTAAGGCCCCTTGGATACTCCTACCAACACTCTCCTTCCCATCTCCACTCTAGTCCTCCATGTGGGAGTTACCTGTCCCCACTGCTCTTGAACCTCCCCCTTCTCATGTTACTCCACACATGCCCTCAACAGCCAGGACTGGGCCAGACTGAAGCCAGGAACATCATCCAGGTCTCCCATGTGGGTGCAGGAACCCAAGCACATGGGCCATCTTCTGCTGCTTTCCCAGTGGGCAGGGAGCTGGATTGGAAGCTGAGTAGCTGGGATTTGAACATGCTCCAATAGGTGTCCCAGGCAGTGGCTTAACCCACCAAGGGGCCACAACACCAGTCCCTTCTTTGATGCCTAAGAGAACCTGGCACCAAGCTTTTGTTACACTTGGTCTGTCTGTCTCCTAGCAGGTATCTGAAGCCTGCTTTGCATGTTCTCACCAGCTGAAGAGCTCAGTGTATGAAGTTACAAAGCTATATTCCTTCTTTAGAAAACCTATCTCAACTATCAGCCACACAGAGCTGCTCTTCCAGAAACCACAAATGGCCTTGCATCACCTTCAGGGGCAAGAAACCTTTTTTTCTGCTAAGGGCCATTTGGATATTGATAACATCATTCACAGGCCATACAACATTTTCAACGTAAAAATTAACCTGCTATAGATCTATTGGATTTCAAGTCCTGCCTGCATGTGCCTTGGCAGGGTCAAACTCTGATCTAAAGAAATTTCCACGATTCCTCCCACCTTTCCACAGATTATTCAGACAGAAGCAGAGGGCAGAGGCAGAGAGATCTCCCATGCGTTGGTTCACCTGGCTGCACATGCCTACACTGGCCTGGGACTTGGCTAGGACAAAGCCAGGAGCTGGGAACTGTAGGCAGCCCATAAACAAGTCATAGACAAGTCAAGGTCAGTCTTGGCTTGTGGAATTCCTGGGAGGAAAAGAAGTCACCTATTCCCATGCTTCAGGAGAATGATCAAACAAGAACACTCCGCCAAAATTAACTATGTTATGATTGTGTTGCAGAAGCCTGATAAGTTGCTTGCCTGTGTTGTTAACTTCTGTGTTGCCTTGAGCTGCAGCTGGTTATGTATAAAATATCACTGAGACGCTGGAATAAACGAGCCTTGATCAGACTTTTGTCTTGGCTCCATTCTCTGCGCCCTTGTCCCTCTTTTCATTCCCACTCCCTCCTTCAGGTTCTGTTCTGCCGCGGACCGGCTCTCGCGGAGTCTTAGACCGAGGGAGAACGAGGGAACGAAGAGCCAGGAGAGTCAGAAATCGGCGGGGAAAATGACAGACAGACACACACGTTATGTGTATGTTACTGCTGTGATTTATTGTAGTAAGGCTTGGGTTTATATAGTAAAGAACAATGCTGTAGGCAAATGTAAAACTTTTATCACAAAGGTTGACAAAATGAGTTAAAACAATGATGTTATATGAGTGGTTTTATGAGGAACATAGTGGGGACATTGTTTTTAGACAATTTACGGAGGATGAGAATTGACCTTTGACTCAGTTTCACATACTGAGGATGAGAATTGACCTTTGACTTAGTTTTACTTACTGAGGATGAGAATTGACCTTTGACTTAGTTTTACTTACTGAACTGTTTAGGGGAATAACTGTCTAAGGTTTTGCTTGTCCTCTAGGTACCTGGAGATAACCTCTGAGTAACCTTAACATTTTTCTGTTACTACAATGGGAACCTAATGATATGTTTTGACTTGTATTCCTGGCTTACGGGAAACTTTTTTTTTTTTGATTTTTTAGTTTCTGAGAATTATGAGGGTAAGCAGTAAAGTGTAAACACAGTTGGTAGATAATGCATAATGAGATCATCAGCAGAGCAGAGACACGGTGTCCCCCAAAATTTAGCAAGGACAGTCTTCGGCTCCCCTAATGTGAGTCGGGGGTCATTACAACCGCGGACTGCACAGGAATCGCCTGAGGCTCCACTTCGACAAAGCGCTCACCCCAAAAACCCTGCAGCTTTAGACTTCCGAAGTAGCAACATTTTGCCACACGGGTATCACAGCTGTGGGCGTGGCAATTCCTCCCTTTTTATTTTTAAAATGAAGCTTGAAGACTTTTTGTTGGACGCTTTGTAAAGAATTAAATA
Source organism: Lepus europaeus (assembly GCF_033115175.1). NCBI lineage: Eukaryota > Metazoa > Chordata > Mammalia > Lagomorpha > Leporidae > Lepus > Lepus europaeus. Next base: position 89,555,087 of record NC_084840.1, on the reverse strand, counting down.
TGTATTTTAGAATTTTAGGAAGAAAAATTATAATTAGCAATACTACTAATGCCACTATTTCTATATAAATGAGGTAGTTTTTTTAATTTATGGGGTTTAAATTTTTGATTTTTGTTTTTAAACTAGTAGTTATATTTTGTAAATTTTTTATTTGTAGCCTTGATTGACTAGCAACAGTAATTTTTTTTGTAAAGCGTTTAAATTATGCGTAACATCATTATCATGTCAGACACCCTGTAAATGTGCTTTTACTTTTTTTCAAGATTTTGAAGAATTATATGGTAGTGGAGTAACACAGATTGACTTAAAGTTACTATGACAACGAGTAGAAAACATTGTAACACTTTTACAGGTTTTCTATCCAGCCACCCCACAGGTTGCACAATAGGTGGATTAAGAACATAAGCCCAATATGAAGTCCCCTCAGTCTTTGGAGTTGAAATTAAGGCAAGAAAAGCCACAAAAAGATAGGAAGTTGTGTGAGGTTTTTTTTGTTTAGCGAGAAGCTCTTTGGTTTTTTGAGTTAGGTGACGGACCATTGTCCAGGTGATTTTTTGTCTCTGTTGGATTATTTTTAATTTTTTTATTTGATGTTTTATATGTTTTTTTTTTTTTGTTTTTTCCAGCGTCGCTGCCTGCGGCGCTGTGTCGGGGACCGCCCTGATGAGTCTATTTGGGATTTAGATGGGGCAGTCGGCATCCTGTGGGAAAACACAAGCATAACCTCGTCCCGAGGTGATTAGCACATTTGGACCTTTTTACATTTTTGTTAACAGGTCTTTTTAGAGGACTTTGGGCAGGGGGGTTTTATAGACCTCCCTGTCCCAGTGTCGTAGGGCCGCTGTAAGGCCCTTTTCATCAGCATTTAAATGATTTAAAACAAACAATGAATGAGACAATATATGATGGGGTGAGAAATAAGAATTAGCAGTTTGAAGGCGTTTTAATTGTAGTTTTAATGTTTGATGAGTTTTTTTAATGATTGCCTGTCCTTGAGGATTATAAGGAATTTCTGTAATATGAGTTATGTGCCATTGGGCACAAAAATTTATAAATGCTTTAGAGATATAAGTTGGTTCATTATTAGTTTTAATTTGAGAAGGAATGCCCATAATTTGAAAACACTGAATTAAATGTTGAATAACATCTTTTACTGCTTCTCCCGTTTTAGCAGAAGCATGCACAAAATGAGAAAAGGTGTCAACAGTCACATGTACATATCCCAACTTACCAAAAGAAGACACATGAGTTACATCCATCTGTCAAATAATGTTAGCTTTTAAACCTCGGGGATTTACACCCATTTTTGAAGGATGATGTACGGGGGGACAATGAGTACATTGCTTTACTATTTGTCTTGCCTGTTCTCTAGTAATAGAGAACATTTTTTGCAAAGAGGCTGTATTTTGATGGTGAATATTATGACTTTTTAATGCCTCCTGCACTGTAGCTACAATAGGCTGGGTATGCATATCTGTTATGGCATTTTCTTCTGCCAGAGGCCCTGGCAATTTACTATGGCCTCTTATATGTCCAATAAAGAATTTTGTTGTTTTTTTTTATTAATTTTTGTAATTGTCTTAATAGAGTAAGAATGGGTGATTTTCCTGATAAGAGAGCTGTCTCTAAGGCTGGAAATAAATTAACCACATATTTAGAATTTGAATAAAGGTTAAATGGTTGTGGAAACTTTGTAAAGGCCAATATGACTGTTTTAATTTCCGTTTGTTGGGCGGAAGTCTTTTTACCACTTTTAACATACACACCGTGCTCTTTAGAATAAACCACAGCACAACCTGAAGATGACCCATTAGTAAGAATATTTTGAGCTTTAGCTAAAGGTTGTGGTGAAAACCAGACTGGAAATACCAATTTTACGTGTCTTGCAAATTTTATGATAGGATGTTTTGGATAATGATATTTTATCTGCCCTGCATAGTTTTGTAGCGCTATGACCCAATCTTTATTATTTTGCATTAGCTCTTTTACTTGACTTTTATTGTAGGGTGTGACAATAGTGGCTGGCTCCTTGCCAAACAATTTTTTAGAGCGAGCTCTACCTTTGGTAATTAGTAAAGCACATAAATAAGGATAATCTGTAAGCATCTTTGTCTGTGTATGAGGCAAGTGAAGCCACTCCAAGACTCCCTCCTGCCATAGGCAAGCTGTAGGCGTATAAGCTGTTGTAAAAATTAAAAGACACCAGGGCACAACATAATTTATTTGATGTACTCGTGCCTTAGATAAGGCTTCGTTAACTAATTGTAATGCCTGTAATGCCTCTGGCGTCAATGTCCTTAGAGACTTAGGATTAGAGTCACCATGCAAGATGGAATATAAGGGACTCAATTTTCCTGTAGTAATCTTTAAATGAGGTCTTAGCCAATTAATGTCTCCTAATAATTTTTGATAATTATTTAATGTTTTTAGCCTATCCCTTTTAATTGATATCTTTTGTGAAACAATATAATCATCTTTTATAATTTGTCCCAAATAATTTAAAGGTCGATCTCTCTGTACCTTATCAGGGGCTATAACCAAGCCATGAGCAGTTAAGGTTTGAATAGTATCATACAACAAATCATCTAGTATAGCAGAATTTTCATGAGCCAATAATATATTATTCATATAATGAATTATATATGCAGTAGCATATTTTTTCCTTATTATTTGTATGGCCTTATTGACAAATTTTTGACACAAAGTAGGAGAATTTTTCATGCCCTGTGGCAAAGTAACCCACTGATACCTTTTATAAGGTTGTTTAAAGTTTGATGAAGGCACACTAAAAGCAAAATGTTTACAGTCTGTCGGATCCAATTTTATAGTAAAGAAACAATCTTGTAGATCTATAACAATAATTTTTTATTCTTTAGGAACAGCAACCGGGGATGGCAGTCCAGGTTGCAAAGCACCCATGTCCTTCATGGCTGCATTGACTGCTCTTAAATCTTGTAAGAGCCTCCATTTACCTGATTTTTTTTTTATAACAAATACTGGTGTATTTTAAGGACTTTTTGATTTTACTAAATGTCCTTTTTTTAGTTGTTCTTGTACTAGCTGCTCAAGAGCCTGTATTTTTTTTTTTGTTAGGGGCCACTGACTCACCCACACAGGTTTTTGAGTCAGTCATTTTATTTTATTTGTTACCAAATTTTTTGCAGTGGCCCCTATATAAAATGTTGTTTATTTAAATTTTTAATGTTTTTTCTTTTTACACCGAGGACACAGCCCCGGCGGCCCTTGTTTTTTAGCATCCTCCTTAGGATGTTTGCATTTCCTTTGCATATGTCCTGGTTGACCACAGTTATAACAAACATCCATAGATGATGATTTGGCGCCTCCTCCATATGTTTTCTTAACATATGTACTGAACTTCTGACCTTTTATAGTTGCAGCATAGGCCATTCCCTGGACTATAGCTGGTGAGGCATTTAAACATGCTTTTACATAATCTTGAATAGTTCCTGTCTTTCTAATAGGCCGAATTAAATCCTGACACAATGGATTAGCATTTTCCCAAGCCAATTGTTTTAAGAGCATGTCTGTCCCCTCAGAAGGGGGCAGCATCCTCATTACTGCTTTTTCTAATCTGGAAATGAAATCCTGATAAGGCTCTTCCATTCCCTGTCTAATACCTGTCAATGTTCCTGGTTTGGTTCCTGTAGGGGGAATGTTACGCCAAGCGTATATTGCATTGTTGGTTATTAACTTTAAAATGTCTTTTGGAATTTTTTGCTGAGTATTTAAGGGGGCATATTCCCCTGACCCCATAAGCATAGACATTGTAGGCTTAGGGCCTCTTTTTTTGATACTTTGGTTAATAGTTTTTTTTACACTTATCCTCATACTCTGTTCTCCAAAGGATAAAATCCCCAGGATTAAGAGTAGCCTTAGCTGTTTGTATCCAATCATAAGGGGTCAGTCATAAGCTGGCTAGCATGTCCACAATTTGTAAAGTGTAAGGCGCGGTAGCACCACTAGTTTTTACCGCACTCTGAAGTTTTTTGAGCGTTTTTAAAGGCAGGGGTTCCCAGGTAGGTTCTTCATCATTTTCAGAGGTCTCTACAACAGGAAAGATGCCAAAGGCAACATCCCCATTTTTTTGAGTCTTAGCTATGGCACCTTTAAAGCCCATTGGAGGAGTGGGTAACGGAGGAGGGCGCCTTCTAGGCTTGGAAGGCTTCTTTATCATAGATTGCATAGGAATAGGAGGAGGCCTATGGTGGTCTCTATAATCATCCTCCTCGTCCTCCTCTCGTTCTTCATCCTCCAGTTTTTTCCAATATACTTCGCTATAATTATCATTTTTTTTATCCTTTTTTATGGCATTATACACCATAGGAGGTGCAGAAGCCATCAAAGGAGTACGCTGCCTGGAACCCCCTGGACCACAATTTGGTATTTTATAATTTGTAGTTTTTCCTGTATCAGAGGCTGTCTCACGGCACAAGCCTTCAAATTGCGTGGTTTCCGCCAAAAGTTTTCTAATTTGGTACCAAAGTTGATATGCTTGTGGGGGCAAGGTTTTTTCCCCTTGGTTTCGCACATACCTACGCATTTCTTTGCCAACCTTTTTCCAATCCTCTAAGATTAAAGAGCCTCCCTCCAGGAACCAAGGACTAACCATTTTGAGAAAAGAAGTAAAAGTTTTTACTGTTCTTACCGAGACAGGAAATCCGGATTTAGTCAGCATTTTCCGTAGCATGACAACTAGCATCTTTTCCTTCTTTGACAATGAATGCCCCATGGTTCCCAAGATTACTTACGCTTAACCGGTAAACTTTCGCCGGCAGGACTGCAGATCCTTCGTAAGAGCCGTTTCTAACTCTGAGGAAAGAAAGAGAAAGATTACCTGTCCTTTAGGTCCCTGTTCAGGCGCCACCTGCCGTGGACCGGCTCTCGCGGAGTCTTAGACCGAGGGAGAACGAGGGAACGAAGAGCCAGGAGAGTCAGAAATCGGCGGGGAAAATGACAGACAGACACACACGTTATGTGTATGTTACTGCTGTGATTTATTGTAGTAAGGCTTGGGTTTATATAGTAAAGAACAATGCTGTAGGCAAATGTAAAACTTTTATCACAAAGGTTGACAAAATGAGTTAAAACAATGATGTTATATGAGTGGTTTTATGAGGAACATAGTGGGGACATTGTTTTTAGACAATTTACGGAGGATGAGAATTGACCTTTGACTCAGTTTCACATACTGAGGATGAGAATTGACCTTTGACTTAGTTTTACTTACTGAGGATGAGAATTGACCTTTGACTTAGTTTTACTTACTGAACTGTTTAGGGGAATAACTGTCTAAGGTTTTGCTTGCCCTCTAGGTACCTGGAGATAACCTCTGAGTAACCTTAACATTTTTCTGTTACTACAATGGGAACCTAATGATATGTTTTGACTTGTATTCCTGGCTTACGGGAAACTTCTTTTTCTTGATTTTTTAGTTTCTGAGAATTATGAGGGTAAGCAGTAAAGTGTAAACACAGTTGGTAGATAATGCATAATGAGATCATCAGCAGAGCAGAGACACGGTGTCCCCCAAAATTTAGCAAGGACAGTCTTCGGCTCCCCTAATGTGAGTCGGGGGTCATTACAACCGCGGACTGCACAGGAATCGCCTGAGGCTCCACTTCGACAAAGCACTCACCCCAAAAACCCTGCAGCTTTAGACTTCCGACGTAGCAACATTTTGCCACGCGGGTATCACAGCTGTGGGCGTGGCACTGTTCGACAGGTGCGGCTGGCCCGCATCAGGTGGGGCCCGAACAGGGACCTGAATACGAGGGACAGAAGTGAGGAACCCCGCCAGAAAGGCTGCAGCGACAACACAATAATGAGAGGAAGACGGTAAGGACCCAATACAGCTTGCCTCCGGATAGGTGTGAAAGGGGCAATTATGGGACAAGCACAAGGTAAGCAGGCCGTGATAAAGGCTATAAAGACTCCATTACAGACGCAGGGAATAGGGTTAAAAAAGGCGAGCCATAGAACAGTTCATTAATGCTATAGGAATAGTCAGTCCTTGGTTCGCAGAAGAAGGAGTCGTGGATGAGCAACATTGGGATTTGCTGGGAAAAGATTTAAATGCGCATTTAAAGAAACAAAGCAAGCCGTGACAAAGGCTGGAAAAACTTTCTTGCAGATGTAGAGAATAGGGTTAAAGAAACAAACCCATAGAGTAATTTATCAGTGCTACTAAAAAAATTAGTCCTTGGTTTGTTAAAGAGGGTGTTGTGGGTAAAAACACTGGGAGTAAAAAATATAGATCAGTGTACACTGGACACCCCCCACCCTGCATTTAAATATTTCATTTAAAGTAAATGTTATCTGTTATAAAGTTAATATTACTATGTGAAATGAGAAATTGTGGTGGCAAAGTGTCCGGACTACCCATTCTGTTTTTGTATTATTACTAACTCTACCCTATTATTGATAGAAATGCTTGGACAGATTATGCTTGGTTTGCTTTATAAAATAATGTAAATCAAAATATGCCGCAAATAGTTAAAATTACACAAACCTACAAAAATACAACAATTACAGATAATAAGAGGCTAATTCCCTCAGATATGTTTCAATTTATCCTTAAAATACATTGAATATTATTGTGTTTGATTACTGGATATATGCTTGTATGAGAAATTTTTATTGTATTCTTATGATGTGTTAATTATGTCTACCTCTCAATGCAACCCTAGGGCCAAATGTAAGGACAAATTTTTGGGATGGAGAGGCTTGTATCTAGGTTCGGCTCTGGTAGACAAGTAACTTTGCTGCCGGATGACCTTCTCCTGCTCCTTGGGAGCCTGGCCAGTTCCCGAGGAGGGGGATAAAGGAATGTTTCTAATAAACAGGTGGGCATGCTTCATGTCTCAGCTCTCTGGCCAAGATCCGGGACCGGACGCACTGCTTGCCTAAAATCTCAGCAATGAGCCACCCTTGTCCTTGGGGGCTTTAAGAGGGAGCCGGAGCAAGCCTCTGCTGCTGCTGTTTCATCCCGGGGGAACACGCAGTCAAGCTGAACGTTAAACGTGCCCGTGATGATTACTGATGATGTTTAATTCTCAGTATGGATCCTTTTCCAGTGCTGTGTGAAGATTGCCTAGTGATGCCCACAGTACTGTAAATTCTACAAAACATAAGTACAACATGGACATGGATCAATTGGCTACTGTGACTGAGGTGTTCTGTGACAGTTCCTTTGATGAGGAATTAGCAAAACGGATTCACTTAAAAACAGGACATTCAGGACCTGCCGTTCTACATGGTATGTCATTATAAAAATAATCAAGGAGGGCTATGCCCAAAAAATAAGGGTGCTATAAATGTGGACAGTACAAAAAATTGTCCAAAAGTCAAAAATCAAAATAAGACTCCTCCTGGAATTTGCCCCCGGTGCTAAAGGGAAAGGCATTGGGCCAAAAATGTCACTCCAAAACTGATAAAGAAGGTAATTCATTAAAAAACAGAGTTCAGGAAACTGGAAGTGGGGCCAGCCTCAGGCCCTTCCTACAGGGATCAGTGGACCGTCTTGCTATAGTATCATTAAAGCAATGGAGCCGTGTTTATTGCAACATTCTGTTAATCTATGCTCCTTTACCATCTTTCCTCTAAATAATTTTAGTGTGCCCTACAAGGCTTGCAGCGTATATTCTTGCAGATTAAACTAAAAGTAACTAAGTCTGTGCACAGCAGACAGCTGAAAAATAATTTGCTGTCACAAATTGGCAAAGTTGGCAGGATCTGCAAGTATACAAAACAATGCCTTTCTTTAAAAAGAAAACTGAAGTTACATGTGTAACCTGTGATGTTCCTGGCTGGAAAGACCCTCAGTTGGCCTCTTTGGCAAAGGAATGGGCTCTCTGCTCAGGATTGAGTGAGAATTGGAATGGCAAGTTACGGAATGCACAGCCTCCACAAGTTATTGAGGTTTGCAATCGGTACCAGTAGAAAAGGGGAATAAACTATAGGCTTTGGGGAGGTGAGGATGGATTTTGTTATCTGCATACTGATGCATGTGCAAACAATTAAAAAAGCAGTACAGGATAAATGTAAATTGGGAAAAAGAAAATGCTGCCCTTTGGAGTCAAACCGCTAGGTAGTGGTAGGAAAATTATATCAAGCCCCTGTACTGCTGCCAGGGCCAACTAAGGTTATTCAGTGTAAACAATACAAAATTCCAGGTGGACATGAGAAAATATCTAAAACAGTAAAAAATTATATTAATGCTGGAGTGATGATTCCCATAATCACTAAAAGAAATTATCTAATTTGGCATGTTAAGAAATCAGGTAAAACCTGGAGAATGTGGATTACAGAAGGTTTGAGTAAGTTACAGGAGGTTTGAGTAAGTTACAGAAGGTGTGAGAAAGTTACAAAATGTTATAGGAAAAAGACATTTTTGGTTATAAAACTATTAGTCTATTTTCTTTGACATAAAATCAAAATCTGATCCTCTGTTAAAGCAATGAGTTAAAGTAATCTATTATGTTCAAGTCTTAATGTCTCTGTTAAATTCTAACTGTTTAAAAATAGCTACGAAAAGAGCAATGGTAAAATGGAGGGATCCTATTACCAATCAATGGAATGGACCTGATCCGGTACTGGAATAGGACGCGGGCTCCTAAGGGATGGATTTTTTTTATGTAGAAAATATGCCTTCACATCGTTAGCCTCTGATAACTTCTGCAATTGCTCCCTGGGCTGTGTGGTCCCAATGCTAACATCTGTATTTACAGCGGCGGATAGAGCGCGTCGGCAGCATGCTTCACCTGAAGACTATAATGGCAACGTCATCCTAATAGGACAGGACACTGCCCTTGCCATGGCTGTATCAGTAGTCGGTGTTCCTGGACTGGCCTTTGGAAATAACCGTGGACTGCGAAGGCTTGCATGTTTAGTGACCAAAACAATTAATCTTACTGCTACTGGACTGTCCAATATAGCTAAAGAATTGGATCAAGTTCATTCAGGAGTGCTTTTAAACCGCGCAGCTATCGATTACTTGCTGTTAAAAGATCATATAAGTTGTAAATCTGTACCTGGGGGATGTTGTTTTAACATTACTAACAATGTGTCATATATAGAGTCTGTCATTGATAAACTTAAGACTGAAATGCAACATATGTTTATTACTAACCCCCTAACATTTGGAGGGTTTCAATGGATTCATTGGTTATTAATGCTGGCTGGACCATTACTGCTTTTCCTACTTTGTATGGGATGTTTTCCGTGTGTTCTGCATTTTATGCTGACTTCGCTATAGTCTGTATGGACTGACATTCATCATTTAAAACTTCGTACCAAACCTCCTTTGTAATCAAAAATAATTGATATTTGGCTGTATGTTTCATCTCTCACCTAATGTTGGGCTGGAATGGTACTCAGAGACGGGTAAGACGCTCAGCATCCTGTACCAACCTAAGACAGGGCTCTAGGCCAAGCTGCCAGAGTTACCGATGACGGGTAAGGACAGAGATGACTGAGGGCAACCTAAGACAGAGGCCATTCTCAATTAAATAAAAAAGGGGGAGATGTAGGCAGCCCATAAACAAGTCATAGACAAGTCAAGGTCAGTCTTGGCTTGTGGAATTCCTGGGAGGAAAAGAAGTCACCTATTCCCATGCTTCAGGAGAATGATCAAACAAGAACACTCCGCCAAAATTAACTATGTTATGATTGTGTTGCAGAAGCCTGATAAGTTGCTTGCCTGTGTTGTTAACTTCTGTGTTGCCTTGAGCTGCAGCTGGTTATGTATAAAATATCACTGAGACGCTGGAATAAACGAGCCTTGATCAGACTTTTGTCTTGGCTCCATTCTCTGCGCCCTTGTCCCTCTTTTCATTCCCACTCCCTCCTTCAGGTTCTGTTCGACAGGTGCGGCTGGCCCGCATCAGGGAACTCCATTCAGGTCTGCATGTGGAGCACAGATAGAACTACTTGAGCCATTGTCACTGCTTCTCAGGGTCTGCATTAGCAGGAAACTGGAGCCAGGAGCAAGACCCAGACATCAAACCCGGGCACTCCAATGTGGGAGGCAGGTGTCTTAACCACTAGGTCAAACACCTGTCTCAGCTGAATCCATTAATTTAATATTTAGGTCAGTATTAATGTACATTATTTTATTTAAACCTCTTAGTTTTTTTGGGAAAACTTTAAAACTATTTCAGCAGTCTGTTCATACCAGTAGTGTCTCTGAGGATACTTTTATGCTGCTACATATTAATCGCACCGAATTATAACATTACATCAGGTTGAGTGGTGAAATTCAGGAGGTGCAAAATCGGTGAGACTTGAATGGAAGTACATGTGAAGCAACAACAGCCTATCCCATTATACCTAAGAGAAATTGTGTAATATCACTCTGCTATCCTGAAATAAAAATCCACAGTTAATGTACTCTGCTGAATTAAAAAAAATGCCTCATTGTAATGGATGGGAAAGTTAATGAAAATCTATTGAAAATGAAACCATGCATATTTTCACATAGACATGCTCAAGTAAGTCTCCCTAGAAGACAGTAGCTATCAAATGCAGATAGTTACTGTGCATGCCAGGGTGGGGATGCGTGCAGACATGCCCAGTTGAAGACCTACACACCACAAAACCGTTCAGGAAAAAAATGAAGTATAATCTTCCTTTGACTTACATGCTAGTGCATTCCTGGGAAATTCAGTGTATAGCATAACCTAGCTCATGTTACTTTTCCCCCAGTTGCTGGAATCAATGTTTATTTTTATTGATTTCTCAGAAAAAAAATATTAAAGAGAAAAATTTTCTGAGCTCAATTTTACTCATATTCTGCAGATACTGACAGTGCCAATGTTATTTTCTGGATAGTTTGCAATTTCATCTGCCCAATGATCAGCATGTTTGAACATTAAATTCATTCATTTCTGTTATTCATTTCTAGTTCTATTTGGCTGTGAATACAAAACATAATTTACAGTATTTAAACATTTTGGAATTACGGAAGTTCTGGTTTAGCCTATGTTAGGATTCTGATTTGTAAATGCTCAACGGAGCTAAGTGTTTGGAGCAGTGGTTAAAGATGCTAATTGGACATCCAGTCCTACATCAGAGTGCCTAGGCTTGGATCCTGGCTCTACTTGATTCCAGCTTCCAGCTAATGCACACCCTGGGAGGCAGCAGGTGATGGCTCAAGTACTTGGGTTCCTGTCACCCACATAGAAGACTCTCCTAGAGTTCGTCTATGGCTTCAGCCAGACCCAGCCCTGGCTGTTGCAAGCATTTGGGGGAGTAATTGGTGGATGAAAGAGCTCTCTCTCTGCCTTTTAAATAAATGAAAATAAAATTTAAAACATTTTCAAAATGCTCAGTGAGGTATAATCTGAGGTTTCAGTTCAAATCACTCATCTCAAACCATAAGATCAGCTTGAGGAACCACATTATTCAGACCCTCTATAACCATTTTTCTTTAAGGCCTAAGACAAGTCTTTTGCAGATTACCAAATAATGTGGTTTTGTTGACCATGTTTCCCAATTCTTCCTTTCTGCCTCAGTGCTCTCCCTTTTGTGGCTTACACTATTGATTGACAAAGAGTGATTTTTGACCCAATTAGTGGACATTAAATTCTTCCTTGATATCATTATTTTGCCTCCTGCTTTTGGTTTGCTTGCACTTGCCTGGCATTTGGTTACCAATCTTATTGAAACATTTGGTTTTCGGAAATAGTTGGTTAGTTTCAATTTTTGCTGTTGCTGAAATCTCTTAATTCATGAATTTAGGCCATTTATATTTGTTGTATGAGACACATTTGATCTTGTTTTTGTCATCTCACCTTAAGGATTCTCTTTCTGTTAAATGTTCATTTACTTTCAAGTACCTGAAAGACAGAGACAGGGAGGGAGGGAGGGAGGGGGAGAGGGGGAGAGAGAGAGAGAGAAAAGAGAGAGGAGAGAAGAGGGGAGGGGAGGGGAGAGGAGAGAGAATGAATCTTCCTTCCACAGGTTCACTTCCAAAATGTCAACAACAGCCAGGAACTCCACCTGGGTGTCCCACGAGGATGGCAGAGGCCCAAGCACTTGAGTTGCCATCTGTTGCCTCCCAGGCTGCATTAGCAGAGAGCTGGATCAGAAATGGAGTAGCTGGGGCTCAAACTGGCACTTGAATATAGGGTGTGGATGTCCCAAGAGGTTTACTCTGCTGTGCCACAACACCCATAACAGGGAAAATTAAAACTTTTTTTATATTTACTTTCAGTCCCACAGGTGATTGCTTTCAAATTCTTAAAAAGAATTCACTTTTTAAATTTATATTTATAAAAGTTATTTTAAAAAGATTTTATTCAATTTGATAGGTGGAGTTACAGAGGAGAGAAAGAGGAGAAACTCCCACCTCCTCACTCACCCCCTAAATGGCTACAATGACTGGAGCTGGGCCAGGCCAAAACCAGGATCCCAGAACTCTGTCCTGGTCTCCCACATGGGTGGCAGTGACCCAAGCATTTGGGCCATCTGCTGTTTTCCCAGGCACATGAGCAAAGAGTTGAACTGGAAATGGAGCAAGGGGGGACTGGAACCAGCACCCATATGGGATGCCAGCATCATGGGTGGGTTTACCTACTATGCCACAGCAGAAAAGTACGATATCCTTCTTCTATCCTGCTTTGTTGGTATTTTCTAGATTCCTAGTAATAATATACTCATTACTTTCGCTATATACCATTTTCTTTAATTTTTACAATAACCATATTGATTTATAGCCAGTTTCCAGAGTTACCTAAATATATTTCTATTTAGAACTTTTCTATGTGAGTAGAGCTGATGATTGCAGACAGGCTACTCACTGTTAATTAGCAAAATGCCTGGCATGGAGCAAGGACTCAACAAATGAACATCTGGCATGAGTATGCCCAAGGGGAATTAAGCAATTAAAGAGGCGCTACCACGTTCAAATGGTAGACTCAGCTAGTGTTTGGCCAGCCTTTCAATTTTCTCAGACAAGACATCCCAAGGGGCCAACAAAGTTGGAACACAATCATGATAATCTGTAAATCAAAAACCATTAACAACTTTCTTTCAGACTTGGATTTTAAGATTAAACTTTTATCCAGAGGGAGAGGGAAAAAAAGTGGAGTCCAATAAAACAAATATCTATAGTGTGTCTTGTTTGGGCCCCTAATATATTAAAGAGTGTTTTAAAGACCAGGAATTGGGGTGGGGGACAATCCTGGCTATTTCACTTCCAATCTGGCTCCCTGCTGATGCTCCTGGGAAAGCAGATGCAGATGACCCAAGTGCTTGGGCTCCTGCACCTACTTGGAAGACCCCGAAGAAGTTCCTGGCTCCTGGCTTCAGCCTAATTCAGCCTAGGCCATAACCAGCAGATGGAAGATCTCTCTCTCCCTCTCTCTCACTCTCTGTCTGTATCTCTGCCTTTCAAGTAAATAAATCCTTAAAGAATTAAAAATAAAAATAGGCAGAGTTAGTGAGAGAGAGAGACAGAGAGAAAGGTCTTCCGTTGCCGTTGGTTCACCCCCCAAGTGGCTGCTACGGCCAGCACATTGCAGCCAGCGCGCTGCGCTGATCCGAAACCAGGAGCCAGGTGCTTCCTTCTGGTCTCCCATTTGGGTGCAGGGCCCAAGGGCCTGGGCCATCCTCCACTGCACTCCCGGGCCACAGCAGAGAGCTGGACTGGAAGAGGAGCAACCGGGATAGTATCCAGCGCCCAACCGGGACTAGAACTCAGTGTGCCGGCGCCGCAAGGCAGAGGATTAGCCTAGTGAGCCATGGCGCCGGCCCTAAAAATAACTTCTAAGATCAATCTCATTCACAATAGCACAATAGCACAAAATAATTAAATACCTTGGGATAAATTTAATCAGTGATGTCAAAGATCTCTATGATGAAAATTATACAACATTAAAGAAAAAAAAATGGAAGACACGAAAAAATGGAAAAATCTCCCATGTTCATGGACTGGAAGAGTCAATATTATCAAAATGTCCACACCACCAAAAGAAATTTATAGATTCAATGTGATCCATATGAAAATACCAATGACATTCTTCTCAGATCTAGAAAAGAATGAAGCTAAAATTCATATGGAAACACAAGAGACCCTCAATAGCTAAACTAATCTTATACAACAAAAACAAAGCTGGAGGTATCACAGTATCAGATTATAAGACATACTACAGGGAAGTTATAATCAAAACAGCCGAGGGGCCAGTGCTGTGGCTTAGCAGGTTAACACCCTTGCCTGAAGTGCCGGCATCCCATATTGGTGCCGGTTCCAATCCCAACTGCTCCAGCTCTCTGCTATGGCCTGGGATAACAGAAGATGGCCCAAGTCCTTGGGCCCCTGCACCCACATGGGAAACCCAGAAGAAGCTCCTGGCTTCGGATCGGTGCAATTCTGGCCGTTGGCAGCCAATTGGGGAGTGAACCATCAGACAGAAGACCTCTCTCTCTCTGCCTCTCCTCTCTGTGTAACTTTGACTTTCAAATAAATAAATAAATCTTTAAAAAAAAAAAAAAAAGCCTGGTACTGGTGAAAAAAAAAAAAAAAAGATGTGTAGACCAATGGAACAGAATAGAAATTCCAGCAACCAATCCACACATCTACACCCAACTTATTTTGACAAAGGAGCAAGGTCAATCCCTGGAGCAAGGACAGTCTCTTCAACAAATGGTGCTGGGAAAACTGGATTTGCATGTGCACAAGTATGAAACAAGAACCCTACCTTACACCTTACAGAAAAATCCACTCAAAATGGATCAAGGGCCTAAATCTGTGACTGATACCATCAAATTACTGGAGAACATTGGGAAAACTCTGCAAGACATTGGCATAGGCAAAGACTTCTTGGAAGAGACCCCAGAAGCACAGGTGATCAAAGCCAAAATTGACAAATGGGATTATATCAAACTAAGAAGCTTTTGCACTGCAACAGAAACACTTAGCAATGTGAAGAGGCAAGTGACAGAATGAGAGAAATATTTGAAAACCATGCCACTGATAAAGGGTTAATATCCAGAATCTATAAATAGCTCAAGAAATTTGCACTATAGAAATGATCCCCGGAACTACAGTCTTAAGCTCAAGAAATTCAACAATAGTAAAACAAACAGTCCAGTAAGAAATAGGCAAAGGACTTGAACAGGCAATTTTTAAGTGAGGAAATTCAAACGGCCAACAGACACTTGAAAAAATGCTCAGGATCACTAACCACCAGGAAAATGCAAATCAAAACCACAATGAGGTTTCACCTCACTCCATTAGAATGGTTTTCATATTGAAATCAACAAACAAATGTTGGCCAGGATTTGGAGAAAAAGGTAGCCTAATCCACTGTTGGTGGGAATGTAAACAGGTACACCCACTGTGGAAGATGGTATGGAGGTATCTCAGAAATCTGAATAGAGACCTACCATATGACCCAACCATCCTACTCCTGGGAATTTACCCAAAGGAAATGAAATCAGCATATAAAAGAGTGATCTGTACTCCCTTGTTAATTGAAGCTCAATTCACAATAGCCAAGATGGAATCAACCCAGATGTCCATCAACTGATAACTGATAAAGAAATTATGGTGTATATATACACTATGGAATACTACTCAGCCATAAAAAAGAACGAATCCTGTCTTTTGAAACAAAATGGATGTAACTGGAAACCATTATGCTTAGTGAAATAAGCCAGCCCCAAAAAGACAAATACCATGATCTGTGGCAACTACTAGAGTACCTATAAGGTAATCTATAGAAATGAAATTGACATTGTGAGATTCAATGATTGTTTACATTACCTTGTTTCAATTGTTAAGGAACAGTTTTTTTGTTTTGTTTCATACTATTTGTTGAACTCTTTACTTAGTGTAGGGTTAATCTTCTCAGTATAAATCAAACTGAAAATAGATCTTTGTAAAACTTAAGAATGGGAATAGGAGAGGAAGGAGGAAGAAAGGAGGGAGTGTGGGTGGAAGTGAGGGTAGGGTGGGAAGTATCTCTATGTTCCTAAATCTGTACACAGGAAATACATGACATTTTTCTACCTTAAATAAAATTTTAAAAAATTATTTGAAAAGCAGAACCAAGGACAACGAGATGGATGGATGGAGATAGATAGATAGATAGATAATGAGAATGAATGAATCTTCCATCCATTGGTTCACTCACCAAATGCCCACAATAGCTGGGACTGGACCAGGACCCAACAACTCCACCTGTGTCTCCGACAAGGGTGACAGGGACGCAAGCACTTGAGCCATCACCTGCTGCCTCCCAGGGTGCACATTAGCAGGCAGCTGGATTGGAAGTGGATGCAGGACTTGAACCCAGGCACTGATGTGGGATGAGGGTATCCCAAACGGCAGGTGTGCCCACCCCCACATCCCATGCTCTTAACTGCTACAAGACCTGTATTAATTAGTTTGCTTGCAGAAGCAGTGGAGTCTGTTCTCACGTGTTTGTGGATGAGAAGTTTGGTGTTGCCCATCTGCAACTTATAAGGATGAGGGTTGTGCAGCACAATGACTCCTGAAGGTGCAGAGGGTGCAGGGGTATCCCCCTCAGGGCTGGTCAGGACCATCCCACTGTGTTTCTCCACACGCTCCAACACTGTACTGTATGGGGGAAGAGGAAGGCTGGCGAGCTCTGTGTCTCCAGTGACCTTGATGCCAGAAGTGTGTGACAGGAAATGAAACAGGAAATTCAGTTTTCATCATGGCAAGTTCAAATGAATCACTTCCTACCGCAGTACAAAGGCAAAGTTGCTCTGTCACAGCAAATAGTGTAACCGAACAAATTAACAGTGTAATAGAATGGAATAACGAGTGGAAAAATAATTAAGTACATATATCGTTCCAAGATACTTTATTAAGATCAAAGGTTTTCCATTACATTTACTTATAAATCCTCACTACTCAAAAAGGAAATAAATAATAAAAATCTGTATCTTCAGGAAGACTTTAACAACATGTTTTGTAATTCTGAGAAGTTTACATACTTGTCAATTGTGAGTTATTACACTTTTGACACATTTCAATCATTCCACACTCTCAGGAGATTCCAAGAAAGAACTCCCATATTGCTTAGTCAAGTCATGGTTAAAAAAAATCATAAAGTTCAATTTCCACTTTTTATTTGTTTTTCACCAATTCTAATTTGTCAAGTCACGGGAGCACAAAATTTCCTTCTTGGTTCTCAGTTTTCATTACATGGCTTACGAAAGCCAGCACCCCTGTTTTTCTCAAATAGTGGCTGCCACTCTGCCTTGGGAGCTTGCTGCTGGGGCAGAGGGCACACTGCTGATCTCCATGTCAGAGAAGAGAGCCATGGGAAGGAAGTACCGGTTCTGGGGCCTCTGCTTTGGTTATCAGCAGGCCCTCAGGTCTGGCCAGGCCACACTAAATTTTAATGAAATCTCTCTGCAGACATGAAGATGGCCATATGTGAACACCATGGATAAAGCTATGTCTACTACCTGATTTCTCAAACTGCCAAAGTGCTTTCTCTTTATTATTTAAGAAAATATTGTTCTCTAGATCTGTTCTTAAACAAACAAAAAAAAAAAAAAAAGGGAGGAGGCCTGGATCGTCACATTTTGGCAAAACCCCATCACCACCACAACCACCACCACCAGTACTACCAAAAAGGACAGGTTCCAGTACCGTCCCACTTCTCTAGCCTCCAAGGAAAGAACCAAAGCGATTATCTGCAAGTGAAAATTTTCAAAAGAAAATCACTGTCGATGGTCGATGTTTAAGGAGAAAGAGTCTGGACTGCCTACATTACTCAGTGGATTGCCAAAATCATTCACTCGCTGCATGCACCCCCATTCTTTGTACAGGAAGTTCTTGCTCTATAGGAAATTCTCATCTGAGTTCAAGAACTGAAATGTTCCATCCCAAACAAAGACATGTGCTTTTCTTAGATCTGCTGTACAATTCGATAGCTTCATAGTCAAGGTTTGATGACCTTCCTCCTCACTTGCTGTTTTTGAAACTAAACTACTGTTGCTCATAAACTTAGAACTCATTATTTGGATGCTGTGGTTAAGTAACATTTGCTCTGATCACCTGGTGATATTCCTGAGAATGCATCTCAGGCCACAGGGGGAGTTTCTGAATGTGTTTGTCGTAGGTGAGCTGGCAGGTCTCCATACATCGAGTCATAACTACCAAGTACCGAATGCACTTGTGGCTCTGTCTGTGCAAGGCAAGTATTTACATGGAATGCTGACTTCGAGTTATAAAACTAGTATTTTAAATTATGACATCTTTACATATAATCAATTTGTTTTATGAATAGCCCGTCTGAAAATTAAAAAAATATGCCTTTCAAATAGTTCATAAATATATAAAATTTCACTACATTCTATTTTTCTTTAAACATGACATTTAAGCTCTCTTTACAGATCATCAAAAATAATCTTTTTTCTGTTTAAAAGTCACAGATGCAATGCTCTCCTGTTGGCAGCATGAATTCTCTTAAAGAGCATATGGATATTTCTGATATTTTAAACTATCAGATTAGCTTGCTGAAGATCAGTAGTATCAAAGAAAACAAGAGATCTTGATGTTTACCACCTAAGAGTCTTTCTTGAACTTCTGACTAACAAAAGCCAACGTTACAATGGTGTCTCATTGGTGTTAACGATCGCTTTGGTGAGAAAAAAGTTAATGTTACATGAACAGTTTTCCAGGATCTTACTAAAATTTAAATGTATGGTGATCCATAGTACGTATTTGAAAAGTGATGACATTTTCTTTAGCCATATTGTATGTTTCAGAATGGGAATCACGTTCTTCTGATTTACTGGGAAAATTCAAAGTCAGTTAAAAACCCACTTTGGGGGCTCCAGAAAGGGTCTCATGAGCATTTACAAATGAAAATGTCCCATGTCATCATCTCTTGCCCCAAAGTACCCATCGTTCTTCCTAAGGCTTCCTAAGCCTTAAGGAAGGGTTTTTAGTTGCATACACAATGATTTTTTTAAAAAATCTATTTTCCCTTATTGCATATTTGCTGGTATGTACTCATCAGGACTTCCCAAGCTACTAAGCCGAGGCCACTCACTCAAGGTCAACGTTTGGTGACTCCTTCAAAATGCACACACTGTGAACGTGCTGTGTATGAAGCACTGGGGGACCTATGCGAGGCCTCTGCCTTCCTGCCAGCCCCGACTGAGTCACGTGGAGAGCAGCAAAGCTTCTGCGTCTGTCTGGAGCTGCCCGAGGCCACTCAGGTAAGTCTTCCAGGGCTTAACGTGCAGACTGCATGGTGGTGCCCATCTCTGAGCCCAGATAAAGCACTGAAGTCCCGTATTATCTTAAGTCTCCAGCTACATCTCTTTAAAAGGAAAAAAAAAATCTAGCCCAGACAGAGTTCTACAGACTACAAGAAGGTTTCAGAGTTTTGCTCGGAATACAGTACTGTGCAAATTCTGATTTTGACTCTTAAGACTCACACACTGTGTTTCAAATAAGCATGTAAAAGATAGACACAAAACCGGCATTCAGTTTTAACCCAGATTGTACAGCTATGACAGTGACACAGATTAAAAAAAAAAACCCTACCACCAAAACGGTAACTGATTTAACCATGCACTCAATTAAAAAACCGATTATGGGGATTTTCCTAAGTTATGAATGCAGCCAGCTCACAGGGACCCAATGGGTATCTGTCTCTAATTTGTCAAAAGTTGTTTTTAGCTCATTAAAGGCCGTGGTGAGGTCATCATTTATTATAATTTTGTCAAAAAGATGGCCATATTGGCTTTCCATTATCTGTGCAGATTTGATCATTTCTTGAAAGTCTTCTTCCTACAAAAGGAAGTATTGGAACAAAAAAAATCAGTTAACCAGGCAATGACATCACTTCCCAGCCATGCAAACATCCTACAACTGGTTGATCTACTGGTGCTCTGTTCAGTGTTCAGTGTTTCATCTCAGCCAGAAATAAAAATTACCCTCTTTAACCACAAGTTCTTCACAGGCCCTCAATTCTGTAACTACCTCTCTGATCAGCTTGTAACTAAAATCCTCCTCATATGCTGAATTTAAGAGGAGCAGTCGCTAACTCATTATGTGTTACAGGGATATGGGGAAAAAGAACTGGTGTTGATGCCGTCCCTGGCTGCATTATTTATGCTTATTCATAGGAAGGAATTTAGAACATAAGCTACTTTTCCCAGTTGGATGCATTTACGGAGGGTGGTTGCCATACCCTTCCAATCTCATTACGAGTGTCTGAGGAGCCCTCCTGTTCACATTTTGAAGCCAGGAAGTATTTTGATTGGCTGTGTAGAAGCCATTCTAGTCATTAACACATCACAGGCACCAATTCCAGTAATATTCATTGTGGAATATTAATATTAATCGATGTATCCTATACCCCAAATGGTGCTTTTACTTTTATTGTGTCAAATATGATTATCAATGCAAGTTATTAAATAACAAGACACGCTATTAACAATTTTCATCTATATTACAAATGAGTTAAAAGTAACTGACTTTGGTCTTTTTAGATTTAAAAGTAAGACTGGTCTGAAAATAATTAGCCTTTTTATATAAATGTTTGGCCTACAAAAATCTAATATGTATGCATAACAGACAAAATATTCATAGTAGCAGACAAAATATTCATAATAGCAGACAAAATATTTTCGAGTCAGTTTAATACGAAGAGCTCGGAGTGGACATCTGGCACAGTGGTTAAGACACTGCCTGGGCCATGTCCATCCTATATCCCATGCCTGAGTGCTGGGGTTTGAGTCCCAGCTCCACTGCTGAGTCCAGCCTCTTGCTAACGTATACCTGGAGAGGCAGCAGGTGATGGTTCAAGCACTTGGGTCCTCCGCTACTCATATGGGAGACCCAGACCAAATTCTCAGATCCTGCCTGAGGCCCAGCCCAGCGCCAGGTAGGACAGGCATTTGGGGGAGTTGGCAGGGAAGATCTTAACAGCAGAAGAGCCATTCACGGAAGCACAAAATGCAATTATGATGCAACTGTTGAAGAAGTATGTACCCAAATCCAATTCTACACTTTGCAGAGTTTTGGACCACACGTTCACCTGTGACAGCCTTGCCGGGTGGCAGTGGGCTACTTCCCGGGACAGCTGTGCGTCCTTGCAGCATGTGCCTGTACTCACCGTAAAGGGCTTTGCAGCTGCCTGGTCGTCTCTGCTGGAGATGATCTTGGCGTTCTTTCTCGTCACCCTCAATCGCTCTATGGACGGAGGCTTTATAAAGATCACATAGGGCTTGAACTCGAGCGTCCTTAGGTGCTTCACTGTCTGTAAGGGAGAAAACCACTTGCATTTCTTCATAACACCAATGGTTACCGGATTTGCTTGCTCAGGAGAAAATTCTTTTACTGAGTATGTTCTATTGTCGTAGACACAGGACTCCAATAAAGACTGACATTGAGGGGCCTGGTGCTGTGGCGTAGGGTTAAAGCCACCACCTGTAGTGCCAGCATCCCATACGGGCACCAGTTCTAATCCTGAATGCTCCACTTCTGATCCAGCTCTCTGCTATGGCCTGAGAAAGCAGCAGAAGATGGCCCAAGTCCTTGGGCCCCTGAACCCGCGTGGGAGACCCTGAAGAAAGCTCCTGGCTTCGGATTGGTCCAGCTCCAGCCATTTTGGCCATCTAGGGAATGAACCAGCAGATGGAAGACCCCTCTCTCTCTCTCTCTCTGCCTCTCTGTAACTCTGCCTTCCAAATGAAATAAATATTAAAAAAAAAGACTGACATTGAGCAATAAATTTACTACTATGATAACTCTGAAATAAATAGTATGCTGCTTAAATATTGCAGAACTGAAAAGTTGGTACTTAATGGGTTAAACCATTAACTGCACATACCAGAATGGCATACGGTATGATAGATAATTAGATACGTGTGGTGCTCAGCTCACCTAAGTTAGGATTTTCACCTCCTTAAACATAATTTTTATTAACAGTCAATAGACTAAAAATAAATACTTTTTAATTACCTTAGTGTGAGGGGGTACAGGTGACATTGCAGAAAATGCATATAATGTGCACAGATCAAATCAGGGTCCTGAACTGTCCCTGTCCTCTCCATCACTTTGTGTTTGGGGCCTCCAAGCCGCTCTCTTCTATTATTCATAGAAAACACAGTAGGTTTCTGTGACTTCCACTCACCTCACCAGGCCCTTTGTATTCCTTCCATCTTCCTGTGTGTGGGAGAGAATTCCCTAGACTCAGTAAGTCTTTTGATATTATTACCCAGAGGGTCCTTGATAACTACCTGTAAAAAAACCTCCTAAAAAAAAAAGGCTGGAGAGCTGAACTTGTATTTGAAAATATTTTTATCCCCCCCCCCCCCCCCCCCAATCGTGGCTCAGCAGGTTAGGACATCATGAACCATGCAGGCATCTCACAGGGGAGTCCTGGCTGCTCCACTTCCAATCCAGCGCCCGGCTACTGCTCCAGGCAAGGCAGCAAAAGATGGCTTGTGTACTTGGGTCCCTGTCACTACTATGGGAGACCTGGAAGGGGTTTCTGGTTTCAGCCTGGACCAGCCAATGTGGATTTTTGGGGAATGAAGCAGTAGATGGAAGATCTCTCTTTCTCTCCCTCTATGACTCTGCCTTTCAAAATAAATAAGTAACTAAAACTAACACACAGAAATATCTAAGAGTCGCCTTACTTGACAAAAGCAAACACAAACGAGAGTTATAAACCCAAACACAGGTCTTGGGTGTCTTCTCCACCCCCATTTGCTAATAACCCGACAGGCATTTTTGTCACCAAAGATGTCTCCATGTACCTTTAAATGCTTTTATCATCCTGGCAAAGTGACACAGAAGCTGAAACATGCGCAGCCTGCAGACTTGGTACACATTAAGTGTGCCGGTGACATGCACGAGGTCACACATGTCAAGGGCAAGGTCACTGCGTACTTACATGGGGCTGAACATCCAGCAAGCAAACTTTGTTCTTAGCAAGGACAGACCGCACCGAGTCTATGCTTGTGCCATAGTAGTTGTTTTTATATTCACCGTATTCAATGAACCTACAGAAAACGAGAGATGCATTGGAGCCCTGTGTGAATTAAAACAATATTATAGGTGGCAAGGCATCATTCATAGGTTAAAGCTATTTTGGCTGAACATGCAATTTATTTTTTTATTATGTTTAATAAAATAAATATAGCCAAGTACTTCAGAATGTCAACTTAAAAAAAATCTTCAATTTTATATTTCCAAATCAGTAACACTTGCTTGGATTACACTTAACGCAGAAGAAAAGTACTTCAGTCCAGGGGCACTCTTATGCTTTCCATCATCCCCCGTTTCAGAACTAATGCGACGTAATAAAACAGGGAGTAAGCCAGACAACAGAGACTCCTGAAGTTGCGCTGCACGTGACCGAGGAGCCACACAGGCCCTCAGAGCCACGGGAGCTGGGTGGTGGCTAATGGAACAAGGACAGCCAATTACGTGCTATAAAAACACAACGGCTGCGCCAAGGGCGCAAAAAGCATTTCGATGTTTCAATAAAATCCCACAATCCTGCACTAAAATACACGCTGCGTCTGATATCCTAAAATATTCATGCTTAAGCAAATGGAAAACCGGGGGGGAGAAGGGGGGACAGGGGGACTTAAGAGCTTGCTGGAGGAGACAGCACAGGCGAGTACCAAAAATGGAACTGTGTTTCCAAGTGTGAAAGAGCCCATGTGAGAAGAGGGGTACTGTAGGAGACTCTGGGATATAGGACCTGGTGGCTCATTAGTTGTTGTTGTTGTTTTTGACAGGCAGAGTTAGACAGTGAGAGAGAGAGACAGAGAGAAAGGTCTTCCTTTGCCGTTGGTTCACTACCCAGGTGGCCACCATGGCCAGCGTGCTGCGCCGATCCGAAGCCAGGAGCCAGGTGCTTCCTCCTGGTCTCCCATGCGGGTACAGGGACCCAAGCACTTGGGCCATCCTCCACTGCACTCCAGGACCACAGCTGAGAGCTAGACTGGAAGAGGAGCAACCGGGACAGATTACGGCGCCCCAACTGGGACTAGAACCCGGGGTGCCGACGTCACAGGTGGCGGATTAGCCTAGTGAGCTGTGGCGCTGGCCCGGCTCATTAGTTTTTAAAACACAATTCTATCTAAATTATATGGTTAGATTTGGGTAGTGGCCTAGAGGTCAGATACAGGCAACCTCTCCGCATGTTGGTAACTAATTCTGACACACGCAGGGCAGCAGAGAAGCAGCAGCTCAAGGTTATATACAGTAGACATGAAGATGGGACACAATTACTCCCTGGATTACCATGATTTTTTCAAGTCGGTTTCAATTCTGCAATAATCAAAACACATCTCAAATGAAGGGGGACCCTTGGCTTTCTATAACTGGATAGACAGGCACGTGCTTAAAAGTAAGCCCAAGATTTCTAGAAGATTCCACGTACTTGTTGTTTTGGACGTCTGTCTCGAACAGGTGCTTGGAGATGAAAATGTACTCAACGCCGTCACTCTCCTGGCTTCTTCTTGCTCTTGTGGTATCTGTGATTAAATGCAGAAGAGTTTAGAAAAGCCTGAAGAAAATACTGTAATACAGACCACCACATGTACTTGGTTTTCTTAAATGGGATTTTTAAACCGTTCAAAAGCAAATCAACAAAGAAAAATATAAGACCGTGTCAAAAATTTAGACTTCCCACTGATATTAAAATTACATGAATGTGAAGATGGATTAACAATTCCATTGAATTTCTTCATGACTTTGAAGGTTATTATGACAATTAAATAAAAGTGGTTATTACCTTAAAAAGCACATGCTGATTAGCTTTATTTTCTTCATTTATAATTTCTTTGAAAGGCAGAGTTACAGAGAAACAGGGAAACACACACACACACACAACCCAGAAAGAGAGAGAGAGAAAGAGATCTTCCATCCCCTGGTTCACTCCCCAAATGGCCATAGTGTCCTGGGTTGGGCCAGATTGAAGTCAGGAACCTGAACTCCATCTGGGTCTCCCACATGGGTGCAAAGTCCCAAACACCTGGGCCATCTTCCACTGCTTTCCCAGGTGCATTAGCAGGAACCAGGTTCAGAAGCAGGACCATCTGGGACTAGAACCCATGTTCACATGGAATGCCGGAGGTGCAGGCGGTGGCTTAACCTCTGCAGCACAACACTGGCCTCTGATTATCTCTATTTATTGATCCTGACTCCCCCGCCTAGTCCACTAGGCTGTGAGGCAGGCTCTAGAGCTGCTCCCTGCCTGGATGCACGGACCTGGAGGGGCTGTTCGTCCCCTCCTCTGCAGAGGTGCTAGAGCATCTTCTCAGGACCCCATGCATTTCTAAGTCTTTCAGCAGCTGGCTGAAAAGACAGGATTAAGAAAATGAAAAAGCAGAGCGGGTGTTATGGCACAGTGGATTAGACCGCTGCTTGCAATGCTGGTATCCTACACTGGAGTACTTGCTCAAGTCCCAGCTGCTCCACTTTCGATCCAGCTCCCTGCTAATGTGCCTAGGCAGTAGAAGAGGCCCCTGCCTCCCTTGTGGGAAACCCAGATGGAGCTCCTGGCTCTTGGCTTCAGCCTGGCACAGCCCTGGCTGTTGCAGGCATTTGGGTAGTGAACCAGTGGATGGATGACCTCTTTGTGCCTCTCTTTTGAAAAATCAACCAGTTAATCAAGAAGCAGAGGGGGGGGAGGGGGAGGGGAGGGAGAAGGGAGGGGGAAGGGAGGGGAGGGGAGGGGGAGGGGAGGAAGAGAAACCTGAATCAGAATGAAAAGATTAACTTGGGGGGTTTCTTTGAAGAGTACCAACCCAACAACCTTTCTGGAAATTTCCAACTTCAGAAGCACATGTCATCTTAGTAGTTGGCCCAAGTCAGGAACACCAGAGCCACCCCAGAGGGCCACATCCACATCTTGGCCTTTTTGATATTTATCACCTTCCAAAGAAATGTTTCTACTCCTAACTGGGTGACCATAAAGGGCTGCTGGCTCACACAGGGGGAGGAGCATGAGATGCGCTTTCATGAAACCTGGTTTAAATTCAAGTACAAATTGGGGGCTGGCGCTGTGGTGTAGCAGGTTAAGCCTCTGTAGCGCTGGCATCCCATAAGGGTGCAGGTTCCAGTCTCAGCTGCTCCACTTCAGATCCAGCTCCCTGTTGATGGTTTGGGAAAGCAGTAGAAGATGGCCCAAGTGCTTGGGGCCTTGCACCCGCGGGGGAGGCCCGGAAGAAGCTCCTGGCTCCTCGCTTCGGATTGGCCCAGCGCTGGCAGTTGTAGCCATTTGGGGCGTGAACCAGCAGATGGAAGACCTCTCTCTCTCTCTCTCTCTCTCTGTAACTCTGCCTCTCAAATAAATAAATAAATCTTTAAAAAATAATTTAAAAAGAATCCAAGTGCAGCCAACATCCACAGAACCCGGAAGGGGTCAAAGACTCCTGCCTGTGCGTGTCTCCTTCCCTGCCAAGTGGACACAGTGTCCCCTGCACGGCCACCTCTGCTGGCAGGGCCATGTGAGTGAAGACAGGGGCACACAGTGGGAAGGCATCAACTCATTTTGCTCTTTGTAATCTGCTCTTGTGTCTCCTAAGTTTCTCCTCTTCACTGCTGGTCACCTGTAAGCCAAACGACTGTTGCACAAACGGTCCTAATTACTGAGGACACCACGTCTGGGCTTTGGTAAGAGAAGTGAATAATTAAAGGGGGAAGGGAAAAAGGGAACTAATTCCACATTTTCCTTGACTTTCATCTCTGCTGCTACAAACCAGCAGTCGTGTAACTTAGGGCTGAAAATGATTACAAACAACAATTTGGAAAAAATGTAGTAACAAGAAGTAACTGGACGCAACAGAATATGGTGATTTTAAAGTTGAACTCTTCCCAAACTAGAGAACATTGCTAAGGGCACAAACGATTTAAAAAAAAAAAAAAAAAAACAGTACCGAAACCACTTGAAAAAGCCAACATTTCAATTTAGCCTTTCAGACAGCTTTTTCTAACATCAACATATTAAGCAGTCAAATGGCATTTATTCTGGAGATCAAAATGTCTCAGGCATCACATTTCATTTGTAAGAATGCCTACGAAAACTGCTTTTACAAAAACAGATTTAATTCTGTGTCCTGAAAAGCCACCGACCAAATCTGAACTATATGGCCTGTTGAACACTATCTGCTAGTCTGTGCCTACCAAAAGTCATTAAGAAAAGTTTCTAACGTAAGACGTCTCCGTCGGCTCTCTGTGGTTTGGTCATTGTGCTCCTAAAGTTGGTGACATACTCTGGAAAACATTAGCATTTATTTTGGGAAACAGAATAGTGAGACTTCTATTTCAAAGATCTGTAAACAATAATGTGAAGTTGTATGTGTGCTAAAAGTCACCATGAAAATCTACGAGTAAGGTATTGTGAAAACAGATGTCCTGCCAATGATCTGTGCAATCCAGGGCAAGCCCCATAACTGCTCAGTCTCAGTTTCTTGCCCTGTAAAATGGGCACAACTCACGGGGCACGGTCACACCGTAGTGCTGGGTGTCACTGATCAGCAGTTTCCGCTTCAGCTCATTCAGCCCCACTCCTACAGGACCTGGAAGAATCACAGAGATCGATTACCACACACAGCACCACACACACATTTCTACACCTGACGTGAACCTGTAAGACTGACGGCAAACAGGTCCCCGACCTTGCCTCCTAAGTAGAGATCATTTCTAGTTGTCCAAGAGGCCAGGCGCGGGCTGGTGGTGTTGGTGTTGTTTTTAAATTACTTGTAGGGCAGAGACACAGAGACTCATCTTCTATCCACGGGTTCACTCCCAAGATGCCTGCAACAGCCAGGGCTAGGTCAGGCCAAAGCCAAGAGCCTGGAACTCAATCTGAGCCTCTCAAACGGGTGGCAGGGACCCAAGTACCTGTGCCCTTGCAGGGTACACACCAGCAGGAAGCTGGATGGGAAACAGAAACGTCTGGGCTCAAACCCAGGCACCCCACTAGGGGATGTGGGCATCTCACATGGTACCTTAACTGCTGTGCCAAGTGCTCACTCTCTCTCAGAAATCGATTTCTCTTGCTGTTTACTTTTTAAAGTCTCTGTTGTTCCCTCAAAAGTTGGAAATATTTATGCTTTATAAATACACACAATTATTGAGTATTAAAGCAAAACTTTTAAAGATGTTGAAGGAGATGGGTGCTAACTAACTTGACTTGATCATTATACATTGTATATATGTATTGAATCATCATACCGTATCCCATAAACATATGCATTTGGAATGAAAATTAAGAGATTTTTTTTTAAGAATTATTTATTTTAAAGTCAGAGTTGGGGGGGGGGGGGAGAGATCTTCTATCCACTCCCCAAATGGTCACGATGGGTGAAGCTGAGCCAGGCCAAAGCCAGGAATCAGGAGCTTCTTCTGGGTCTCCCCAACAGGTGCAGGGGCACAAGCACTTGGGCCATCTTCTGCTGCTTTCCCAGGCCATTAGCAGGGAGCTGGATCAGAAATTAAGTAGCCAGGACCCGACTGGTGCCCACATGGGATGCTGACATCGAAGGCAGCAGCCTAACCTGCTATGCCACAGTGCCAGTCGCAGAAATATTAATGTTTTAAATGAAGCGCACTTAAAAGAGTATCTGAGTCCATTCCCAAGTAAGGGCAGCCACAAAAGCCTAAAACACCGTTGCACAGCCAGAGCATGGAAAAGCTCAATTTTAAATATCTTTAGATTTTAATAAAAGAAAGCCTTTTACCCGGACTTGACTTTGGATGCAAAGTCAACTATGCCTTTTGAATGTTCAAGATCTTGGCTCCACTGTGTATTTTCAGTTGGTCCTCAAGCATCTGAAAACATGCACAGGCCTCACACGTTTAAATCACCCGGCACATGCACACTGAGCCTGCGTACTGAGCGAGGCATTTAGTAAAGGCTGGGGATGATCAATGGTGATAAATGAACTCTGATTTCGAAGGAAGTCACCTGTTAACTGGGACCACAAAACTGCGGCCAAGCAAAAAAAGCAGTTTTTTCACAGAGGAATCAGAACTCAAACATTAGAAAGACAGAGGTCCCAAATGCCTGGCATTCCCTTCACATCTGCAAGCTTCTCACAGCTCTGGCGGGGCGCGTGGGGGTGGGGGTGGGGCCTCTGGTTTTCTCTTGCTTATCTCTTCTTTCTACATGGGTGAGTCGCGAGGGATCCTTGGAAACAGTGAGGTTCTCTCCCAGAGAAGGCAGGCACGTTGTAGGTGGATACAATAGAGTAGGGTGTGAATTCCGTGTGCAGGGCAAAGTCTGAGCACAGCTGAAGGGGGCAGAAATTGGGACCCACTGTTGGACCGAAAAAACACCTGCTCCCAGAGGGGAGCTCGCCCGCTGCCACCTCCCGCCTCTCCCTACGCTGTGCTCAGGCACCAATGCACTGGCAACGTTCTCTTGTTGTCTAAGCCAACAGCTCTCAGCCCTGTCTTTTATAATAAACACTCCATAACATCCCTTTTATGCCCTGAGATGGACTTAATGACTAATGGAGCTTACTAACACACAGCACCCCCTCCAAGTTAATATATTGCCCTAACTGTAATATGGGAGAGCCAGAAAAGTAATTGATAATAAAACAATAGGGATTCCGACACGGAAATGCTTGGCACGCCTGGAGCAGAAGCCCGAACCAAGCCCGATGTCTGCACCTGCTTGTTATTAATACATTTGGATTTAAAAGGGCAGGGGCCCGTTCAGTGCAAAAAAGGAGGGCAGTGAAGGCACAGAGGAGCTCAGGTGAGTGTCAGGACAAGGACTGCACTTGGATAGAAACCACGGATCAGACGTACTTGGCTGTGATCAGGAAATAACCTTGGGGCTGGCGCGGTGCGCCAGCCGCAGCAGCCATTGGGGGGTGAACCAACGGCAAAGGAAGACCTTTCTCTCTGTCTCTCTCTCTCACTGTCCACTCTGCCTGTCCAAAAAAAAAAAAAAGGAAATAAGGGTAATGTGTCAAGATTCTCAAAGTGAAGACAGGAACATAAATGGCCCAAGCTCTCTGCCCCTACCGCAGAGTTAAATACTCTCAGGCAGTGACTCAGCGCTTTAGGATCTATAGAAATCCTGCTGAGTCACCACTTTAGTGATGACTTTTTAGCAGAAGGAAGACCTCAGCACTGGCTCCAGTCACTTCCTGAGCCTTACTTCCTGCCAGCACCGTGGGTAATGTCAGCACCCGTATGGAACGCCCTCCAAAACACCAGCTTCTTGCCTCCCTGATGTCTGCAGTCATGTCGACCCCTAACCAGGCTTCATACTAAAATATCAAACACACGCCTCCCAGTGTAACACCAAATCCCTGATCTTTTTGGGTCTCTCACTGAGACATTACTTGTGATTATAAGGACTTTATTTCTTTATATTAAAAACAAACAAACAGGCCGGTGCCGCGGCTCAATAGGCTAATCCTCCGCCTTGCAGCGCCGGCACACCGGGTTCTAGTCCCGGTCGGGGCACTGATCCTGTCCTGGTTGCCCCTCTTCCAGGCCAGCTCTGTGCTGTGGCCCGGGAGTGCAGTGGAGGATGGCCCAAGTGCTTGGGCCCTGCACCCCATGGGAGACCAGGAGAGGCACCTGGCTCCTGCCATCGGATCAGCGCGGTGCGCCGGCAGCAGCGCGCCTACCGCAGCGGCCATTGGAGGGTGAACCAACGGCAAAAAGGAAGACCTTTCTCTCTGTCTCTCTCTCTCACTGTCCACTCTGCCTGTCAAAAAAAAATTAAAAAAAAACAAACAAAAAGTCCAAAAGCCCTCACGGCTTCCCTTCCACGGGACATCAGGACTTTTCTTCTACCTGCTGGTATCTTCAACTCTGTTGCTTTTCCAAACTTGCCAAGGAAACTCC
The DNA here is from genome assembly GCF_033115175.1 of Lepus europaeus. Classification (NCBI taxonomy): domain Eukaryota; kingdom Metazoa; phylum Chordata; class Mammalia; order Lagomorpha; family Leporidae; genus Lepus; species Lepus europaeus. Next base: position 89,524,234 of record NC_084840.1, on the reverse strand, counting down.
CATCTATGCTCAGTCTATGGCCCCTCCGCACACCCCTACCCGGGCTAGTACAGAAAACCCTCAAAGCCAAGATAGCAGCATGCGGGTCTCCACACACAAGCCAATCGTCTCACCTGCTTCCACAGCGAATCTGCAATTTCCCAAGCAGGTAGATTTCTTAGAGGTCCATGCAATGGCAACCTCCCTCCCCTCCCATTCTCCTGGCTACTCACACCTGGGAGCCTGCCTTGTTTCTTCACATACCTTTACCATTAATTGTCAAAGGATGCTGATTTGATCTCCTAAATATCATTCAGACCCTGCTCCATGATGCCACCAGCTTTTTTAAGTTAAGTTACTCAGTTATTTGGAAGGCAGAGCAACAGAGAGAGCGAGAAAGACCGGGGGTGGGGGGAGTGAAAGGGAGAGAGAGACAAGAGACTGATCTTCTGTCTGCTGGTTCACTCCCCCAAATGCCAGCAACACCCAGGGATGGCCCAGGCCAGAGCCAAGAGCCAAGAAATCAACCTGGCTCCCATGTGGGTGGTGGGAGTTGACACACTCAGGCCACCACCTGCTGCCTCTCAGGGGTGCATGAGCAAGAAACATGGAGTAGCTGGGACTCGTGGTGGCTGTCCCAAACAGTGGCTTAAACCACCAGTTTAAACAACATCCTAACAGCTCTCTCACATCTACTCATCAGCCCCTGTGTACTTTATTTACTTGAGAAGCAGAGCAAGACACATAGAGACAGACAGTTCATTCCCCAAATGCTTGCAACCATCCTGGCTGGGCCGGGCCAGCCTAAGCCAGGAGCCAAGAACTCAATCTAGGTGGCACATGGGTGGCAGGCGTCTAATCGTTTCAGTGTCACAGCTGCCTCCCAGGGTCTGCCTTAGCAGGCACGTGGAGTCTGGAGCCGGAGCCAGGACTCGAACCCAGGCATTCCGATGTGGGACGTGTGTGTCTTAATCAGAGCATTAACCGACAGGCCAAAGCCCACCCCTCTCCAACCATTTCCTTCCAGCGACGTCCAGCGGCAGAGAGGTCATTTTCTTTTGTTCTTCTCTTTTTTTTATTTTTACTTATTTATTTGGCAGGTAGAGTTATAGACAGTGAGAGAGAGACAGACAGAAAGGTCTTCTTCCATTGGTTCACTCCCCAAATGGCCTCTATGGCCGGTGCTGCACCGATCCAAAGCCAGGAGCCAGGTGCTTCCTCCTGGTCTCCCACGCAGGTGCAGAGGCCCAAGCACTTGGGCCATCCTCCACTGCACTCCCGGGCCACAGCAGAGAGCTGGCCTGGAAGAGGAGCAACCGGGACTAGAACCCGGCGCCCATATGGGATGCCGGCGCCGCAAGGCGGAGGATTAACCAAGTGAGCCCTGGCACTGGCCCCGGCAGAGAGGTCATTTTCAAAAGCCACCCTCCCGTTGGTCTTTAGAGTATCCTGTACAATTCCTCCATCAGACTTTAACACTCCCATCCATTGGATATGACATCAGTCTTCCCCATCAGACAGGGGTGCTGTGAGCGCAGGAATCATGCCATTTACCACGCTCCCAAAGCCCGTTCTCAATAAGCATCTGATGAGCAGATGGGTCCTACCTCAACTGCATCAGAGCACATGGAAGCCAACAGGGGGATACCTCCATAGTTGCCCGTGATGTTCTGCTTCTCCACCCCGCTGGGCCAGCCTCTGCCCTTGTGTTCAGTGGGATCCCTCTGAGACCTTGTCTTAGAGGTGTCTCTCCATAAGTGCACCTCTTGCTGCTAGCTCCTTTCCTCAGCATCAACACGGCCTCTCCCATCCGAACACGAGAACGACAAAGCTCCCCAGTTTCCCTTAACCTTAAGCTCTCCTCCAGCTTCGGCTCGCTCCCATTCCCACCATCCTGGCTTAGGCAGCCCCGCTTGTACTTCTTGTGGTGTGTGCAGAATCAACTGTGACTCTTGCAAAAGGTGCATATTCATTGCATGCCATGAGCCACACTCACAGCTCCTCTTTATCCTTGCCACTCCTTCCTTTGCAAGCGACATCAATTTCTCCTGCTTTCTGGAATAGGGCATGATCTCTATATCTCAAGGTGGTTCAAGGACTGGCTGCTCCACTTCTGACCCAGCTCCCTGCTGATGCACCTGGGAAGGCAGTGGAGGATGGCCTAAGTGCTTGGGGCCCTGCACCCACATGGAAGACCCAGAGGAAGCACCTGGCTTTGGCTTGGTTCAGCCCTGGCCATTGTGGCCATTTGGGGTGTGAACCAGCAGATGGCCGCAACAGATGGAGCCGGACTGATCTGAAGTCAGGAGCTTCCTCTGGGTCTCCAACAAGGGTGCAAGGACCCAAGCACTTGGGCCATCCTCCACTGCTTTCCGTCCATAAGCAGAGAGCTGGATCTGAAGAGAAGCAGCCAGAATACAAACTGGTGCCCATAAGGAATGCCAGTGCCACAGGCAGAGGCTTAGCCTACTATGCCACAGCACTGGCCCATAAAGTATATCTTAAACCATTTTTATCCAAAAAAGAAAGAAAACTCCTGCCTTCTCTTCACTTACCCACTTCTTGCTTATTGTTTGAGATTCAGCTTTGATTTACTTTAAAGGAATCCTCGCAGTCACACTAAATGTGGGTTAGATACCAAGTTCAAATGTTTTCTTTATTCCCACTCGGAAGAACTTACCACACTATCTCACAGTCGCCAGCTGTCCTGTTCCTCTAACAGACTGAGCTCTGTGCTAGCAAAGATGGTGTCCGCCTTGCTCCCCAGTTGTCTTCCTCACTGGCAAACTGTAGTCACTTGTTAGCTTATTTATTTAAACCACACCCACTTGCTGGGCTGTTGTAGATGTCGAACTACTGCAAGGAGTGGGAGTCACAAGACACATGCACCTGTGATGCCTGGGTGTGGTGGGCAGGTGCCACGCTCAAGGTTAGCCACAGGAGTCGGTGGAGCTCACACTTGAACTTGGCTCTCTTTCTCATAAGGAAATGACTCCACTGAGGGATGGAAATCTCATTCCCCAAACTCAGACCAGGAGTGCAAGGTTCCAGAAAGGACGGGCCTGGGCTCCTCTGGGAAGGTCTCCCCACCGAGGGGACATCTGAGACTGCAGGAGGAGACGAGATCTCCAAGGGACAGCTCTAATGGCACACGGTATTTAGCGACTGACTTCGAGATGTCGGGCACCATGCATGGGGCCGGGCGCCAAAGGTGCAAAAAATATTTAAGCAGTTTCTAGGACTTACTCTGAAAGAGGCAAATGACATCAGAGTGCAGTTACCCTCTGTGGATAGAAGAAGCAGATCTTCCTCTCCTCCCAAAGCAGCAGCAAGCAAAATACAGCTCTAGAGCAGAAATGGAGCAGCCTGGTCTTCCACGCCCCCCACGGGACAGAGGATCAAAGGAAGTGATGTGAACTGATCACTGTATCAGCCCTGGAGGGCTTCCTGGAGCGGGAGGCACTCTGTGAATGAGAGGCCTACGTTTTTAATTTCATGTACTATCTACGCCAAGGGAAAAAACAATGAATGATGGTTTATTTCTACACTGAAGAAAAAAAGCAACATGCTTTTGAATGACTGGGAAAAGGCAGGCCACCTCCAGCGTGATAAATTGTGAGTATATGCGATGGTGGCCACACGGGACAATTTCACAGCCTGACCCTCACACCCTCAAGCTCATGAGATGTGTGCTTGCATAGTCAGTCAACCATCCTCACTACCAACAGCACTTCCCCCATGGGACCCGTACACCACTTCTGCCATCCACACGGGAGGAGTTCCAGCTTCTCCCTGACTTTGCCAGATCAAGACTGAGATCCCTGTCCCCGACCCGTGAGCTCCTTCCATGGTTAGCCACATGCTCACAATGTTTGTACTTGGCTGGTTTGGTATTCAGAATGCAAAAACCTATGCAGGTACTGCAAGAAGTTCACGGGAAAGAGGATTACAGGATAAAGTAATTTTAGTGCAAACAATTGCAAAACCCAAGCCTATGAGGGATCTCCGCAAAGCTTGGCTTGGCAGGTAAGATGTATGTGTCCCAGTCGGGAGGATCTGGGTCAGATACCCGGCTCTGGCTCCAGCTCCTTGCTCCAGCTTCCTGTTAAGGCAGATGCTGTGAGGCAGGGGCAATGGCTCAAGTGACCTGGATGCAGTCACCGTCCTGGGAGACCTGCACTGAGTGCCCAGTTTCTTCCTGGGCAAGAAGCTACTGTGGGTATTTGAGGAGTGAACTAATGGAAGCAATCTTGCTCTCTCTCTGCCTCTCCAAAAAAAATCAAAAACAAAAAAACATTCCCAGAAAATGCATGTCATGTGCTCGGATTTACGTTGTAGGCATTTAGGGATGCAGAGTTGGGTTCATTTATAAGCCTCTGTAATTAGAGAAATTAATTTCTCTTCAATATATAAATGTTTACCGTAATCAATAGAATAGATGCGCATCCGAAAATAGATTAGCGGTCGCTCTCACCATGTTTGCTAATGGGAAAGTGAAGCAGGGAAGAGACCCTAAATAACACAATGTTGCATCAGAGACAATGGGCTTCGGATAATGATGCTGACGACAAGGGGGAGGCCTCTCCGTGTGGCAGGCACGTGGCCCATGGCTGTCAGCCACTGTCACTAAGCCTCCAACAGCCCTACAAGAAGAGTATCATTATCCTCAAACCGAGACCATGAAAGGTCTGGCCATTCTGCAAAGGGCATGCATCCGGGATGAGGCTCGGCTGGGGTCCTGGGGCAGGCCTGACTCAGAAGTCTGCCTTCGTTCCACTCCACCTCTGATCTTATCAGAAGATGCACACAAGTGTCAGCAGTGGTATGGCCTGGATATGGTGCCATCCAGAGCCCCAGGCCTCTTTTGTCCTACTCTGGCTACCCAGGCCCTGGCCAGTGGCTCTGGCTGCCAACAGTGCTCTCTTCCCATTCTGCGCACAACCCGAGACATCGACATAAATTCAGTTATGATGATGTGTGTCCCGGGCCTGGGCAAGACACTCAGGTGCCTTCCACGCAGTAACTAAAGCTGATATGTGTAGTAGCTTTGAAAAGATAATGACCAAATGCTTATCAGAGGCTGGCATTGTGGTGCAACAGGTCAAGCTACTGCCTGCGACAATGCATCCCATACTGGTGCTGGCTGCTGTCCCGGCTGCTCCACTTCTGACCCAGCTCCCTGCTAACGGCCTGGAAAGCACCAGATGGTGGCCCAAGTGCTCGGGCCCCTGCACCCATGGGCGATATCTAGATGGCATTTCTACTTCCTAGTTTTGGGTTGGCTCACCCCTGGCTACAGCAGACCTTTAGGGAGTGAACAGGGGGATGGGAAATCTTTTTTTAAAAAGTATGGAAATTCCCAGGTTCTATTTATAGAGAAAGAGAATTTAAGACAGCCGGGAGTATGACACCTTTACCTTTTCCCCAAATGACCTCTTGGCTGGCTGACATCACTGCCTCATTGTGCACATAATTACAGGCGGTTGGGTGTTCCCATTTTTCTGTCTCAAATGTTCTTATTCCACTAGTATGTGTAAGTGTCCATGATTTATAACAAATATTTATGCATGGAAAATAAGAATTATATTTTTGGTAGAATACTAGTACAGTATTGCTTTCGAAATTATATGCTTTCAAAATTAATTGAAAGATGATGCAAAAATGCTTTTTTTTTTCCCCCCATTCTGTAAAGGTGTTCCCAAGAAAGATCTACTTTTCTGAATCTGGACCCTTTACAACTGAAAACCAAAAAATGCGAAATGAGTGGGCAAAACATTGAAGAGACAAAATCGGGGCTCAGAGAAGCCCCTCCAAATGCCCAAAATATCAGTGTGATGCTCTTCTACCAAAAGGCAGGGTGCTTAGTTGTGCTCTACCGCGCTGTAGTGCACCACAATGCAACTTCAACCAGCTACTGGGTCACACGCTAGAGCAGAAACTGAATGCAATCAAATCCATGAGAAGAATAACCCATCACTGTTGTGAAACAACTAATGAAATTGATGCAAAGTGGTATGCATATGTACATACATTTAGAGATTTCTTTATTTTTCTGAAGGGCAGAATGACAGGGGAAAAGACAGAGAGAATCTTCCATATGCTGGTTCACTCTCTGGATGGCTTACAATGGCCAGGGTGGGCCAGGCAGAAGTCAGAAGCCAAGAATTCCACCTGGGTCTCCCACATGGGTGTAGGGACCCAAGCACTTGGGCCATCTTCCGCTGCTTTCTCAGGCCATAGCAGGAAACTGGATTGGAAATGGAGCAGCTGGGACTTGAACCAGTGTTCTTATGGAATGCCAGTGCCACAGACAGAGGCCTACTACACCACAGTGCTGGCCCCAGTATATGTTTTTAAATGACATTCATGAAGTCTACAAAGAATAAACCTCAGGCAACTTTTATTTGTATTTGCCTGGCACAAAATGCAGGTGTGGTTCTTATTTTTATTTTTTAAAGATTTATTTATTTATTTGAAAGAGCCATGGAGAGAGAGGGAGAGACAACGAGATCTTCCATCTGCTAGTTTACTCCCCAGATGACCACAATGGCCAGGGTTGGGCCAGGCCAAATCCAGGAGCCAGGAGCTTCTTCCAGGTCTCCCAGATGGGTGCAGGGGCCCAAGCACTTGGAGTATCTTCCACTGCCTTTCCCAGGCCACCAACGGGGAGCTGCATCAGAAGTGGAGCAGCTGGGACACCAACCAGCACCCTTTTGGGATGCCGCCATTGCAGGTAACAGCTTTACCCACTATGCCACAGTGCCAAACCCTGGTTTTTCTTAAGGCTGATGAATACCAGATTCAATTTCGTAATTTAAATACAGGTGGGTGGTACCTTCTACAGGAAAGGACGGTCATGGTAAAGATAACGCAATCAGGAAAGAACCTCCGCAAAAGGAGAAGTACAGGTAGGTGGAGACAAGCCAAATTGGTTTGATCACAGTGCACATTCAGGCAACAGGCCTAATGCATCAGTGACAAAATCCATTCTTATTTGGATGTATGGCCAGTCGTAAATTATATATTGGAGAGATTTTTTTGGCAGTGGCCAAATACTACTCACTTGTGCGTTTCGTGCAAACATGAAAAGGGCACGATGTGCCCCACTACTGACACAGAGGAAGCTTTTACCACGCATTCACCTCCAATGTACCTGTTCTGCTAAACCCAAGACTTCCTCCACATTTCCCTGCAGACATTTTTAACGGTTTTGGCCAGACTCGTTACTCTCGCTATCCAGAGAAAACTATCAGAATTCCTGGAGTCTGCAATACATGTCTAAGCTGCCTCTGTTACCTTGGGGGTGGGGGGAGGGCACGTATTCATCTGATTTATTGCAAGATGAATCCGTGGAACTCTCTAGAGATGCCTGGGATCAGACATCTGCTATAAAAAGTCTACTGATCATATTGAAGAACTATTTTGTTGCCCTGGGGGGGCATTTAAAACAATGTTATTCTATTTGACCCACAATCGTATTAGTGCATGGCTGGATTTTTGTGTTTGGGAATGATAGATGCATTTATAAAACTAAACTTGAAGTTCTCTTGCGATCAAACTATACAACAGGTATAACAGCAGCTAAGCAACTCATAACAAGCCCTGATGGAAGAGTTCCTTTCTTTCTTTTTTAAAAAAAATTACTTTAGGGGCTGGCGCTGTGGTGCAGTGGGTTAAAGGCCTCACCTGAAGCGCCGGCATCCCATATGGGCACTGGTTCGAGTCCTGGCTGCTCCGATCCAACTCTCTGTTATGGCCTGGGAAAGCAGTAGAATATGGCTCAAGTCCTTGGGCCCCTGCACCCACGTGGGAGAAGCTCCTGGCTCCTGGCTTTGGATCAGCGCAGCTCCGGCCATTGCAGCCATCTGGGGAGTGAACCCACAAATGGAAGACCTCTCTCTCTCTATCTCTATTTCTCTCTGTAACTCTGTCTTTCAAATAAATAAAATAAATCTTTTTAAAAATTACTTCACTTTATTTGAAAGTCAGCATTATAGAAAGAGAGGGTGATCCAGAGAGACAGGGAGAGAGAAAGAGATCTTCCGTCTGCTGGTTCACTCTCCAAAAGGCTGCAACAGCCAGGGCTGGGCCAGGCTGAAGCCAGGAGTCTGGAATTTCATCTGGGTTTCCCACATGGGTGGCAGGGGCCCAAGCCCTTGGGCCTCATCTGCTCCTTTCCCAGGTGCATTAGCAGGGAGTCAGATGAGAAGTTGAGCAGCTGGGACTCAAACCGGTGCTCCAGTATGGGATTCTGGCATTGCAGGTGGCAGCTTCACACCGTGCGCCACAACATGGGCCCCTGTTGCTTTCAAAATAGGAGAAAAATATTCCTCAGGAAGTACCAATTATGCTAATTATGCTAACTTGATCTACTTTTCATTTCTTCGGCATTAAACCCAACAAAAACCATGTGGTATTATGGTATCAATAGGAAAGACCAATACTCCGTACCTCCCCAGGCACATTTCTCTTCCAATTTCAAGATGAGCATTGCTTCCTGTACTTTGAAAATACCAGACAAAACCAAATCGGGGGCCTGCGATGTGGCCTAGTGGGTAGAGCTACTGCCTGCAATGCCAGCATCCCATTTGGGGCCCAGTTCAAGTCCCAGCTGCTTCATTTCTAATCCAGCTTCTTGCTAATGAGTCTGGGAAAGCAGCAGCAGATGCCCCAAGCGCTTGGGCCTCCGCCACCCACGCGGGATGAAGCTCCTGGTTTCTGACTTCGGCCTGGCCCAATGTGGGCCACTGCAGCCATTTGGGGAGTGAACTGGCAGATGGAAGACATCTCTCTGTGCCACGGAGTGGGTGGGGCAGAAGCCTGCCCCCTACTGGCCAACCCTTGGCATGGGGATGGGGTGCTGGATTTAGGACATGTTTCCCTGCTTTTCTTTCTCTGCCCTTCCTAGGAAGACACAGGAGCCACTGTTCAGCTGTGTTACTAACACAAGAAAAAGAACAAGACCAGCACTCGTTATTAAGTCCTTCATGTTTTAAAGCAATTGTATGAACTTGAGAAATCCTGCTCATGAAAAGGGGAGCAGAGCGTCAGGGGCTTAAAGAGTTTCAGAGGAAGTTAATTTTTCTTACAGAAATTTCAGAAAAATGGCTAAAAAGCATAAATCGTTGAGCAAATCCACAATAGCTGATTAAGATACAATTAAGAGGTTTTTTTTTAAGTTTTTATGTATTTGTTTGAGAGGCAGGGACAGAGAAGGGTCCCATTTGCCAGTTCACTCCCCTAAATACCTGAGACTAAGGAATCCAATCTAGGTTTCCCACATGGGGAGCAGCCATTGCCTGCTGCCTCCCAGGGTGCACCCAGCAGGAAGCCTGAATCTGGCAGAGCCAGGACTGAAACCCAGGCCCTCCAGTGGGAGACGTGGCTGTCCCAAGAGGTGCCTGAACTGCTGTGCCCCCAGCTGTTAAGCTATCACTGTAACATATGCATGAGAAAGCCTAGCATTGAAATGTAACACCAAGGGAAGCAAAAAGCCAAAATACACTGCAGCCAGTTCACTACCATCAAGTCAGACAGCAACAAGGCACTGCCTGTGTGTACAGCCTGGCACCGATGGACATCAGTGCTACAACCAGTGGCAATGGCTCAAAAGCCAAACACACTCCCCAGTCCCTCTGCACAGCAGCTCAATATCACCTGGGGACGTGGAGAAAGCGCAGACTCACTGCCACCCTGCCCCTCCCCCGCCAATAAAAGCAGGGCTATTGATTCCATCAGAAACTGTGGATTAAAGACATCCACAGTGAGCATAATACAGGTAAAAACTGTATAGCCCTAGAGGTGGGGCTGGAGGTCTGAGAGCAGGGCAGGGGCTCTGCCCATTGCGTCCTAAGAGTGCTTCTGCCTGTGGCTCCTGAGAGGCCTTCTCTGAACTCCAAGGACACAGCAAACAGATGGAGCACAGAGCGCTTCCCGGTGATGGCGAGACTCACCCGCCACAGGCAGTAGAAAACGTGGGCGGATCTGAGTGAGCTGGACTGAGACCATCCGCCTAGAACACTCTAGGAACTCACTGGGGCCTCGAACAGTGAGGGGTCCTGCCTGGACAACGGGGTAGGGGTCAAGGGGGAGAGGCTGCAAGCTTGATGGACTGACCTGGGGGCAGAGGGTCCTGCTCATGTTGGGAGATCACAGGGATTCTCCAAGAAGCAGGACATGGAAACCTAAGGAATCCACACAGCAGCTGTAGTGGGACATACATCACTTTAGGGTCCTGCTGGGAGTATAAGAATCCAGTGAGAGGAGGGAGGAATGGCCTGATGGAAAAGAGAGGCTCTTTGCCACAAATAAGTTCCTATTCCATTCCGAATTCAGATGTCAGGGACCCAAGGTCAAGGGCAAAGGGAAATGTGACAGCCCAAGTGCATATGATTAAACCAAGCTAAACAGTAACTTGACTTTTAGAAGTATCTTTCTTGTGAGGCAGAGTGACAGTCACACACACACAGACACACACACACATACCTCTCCCATTTGCCGTGTTCACTCCTCAAATGCCTGCAACCACCAGAACACAATCCAGGTCTCCCACGTGGGTGGCAGGAACACAGCCACCCAAGCCACCATCACCCAGTGCCTTCCAGGGTGCACAGTGGCAGGAACCTGGAGCCAGGTATCCAGCCAAGGCGTTCCAGGGTGGGATGTGGGCTTCTTGGTGAGAAGTTTAACTGCCAGGCCAAATGCCCACCCCACCGTCCAGACAACTTCTAATGCAATGGCCATTGGTCGTGTGTGTGAGCCTGGGAATGTGTGCACTGCTATCTGGGAGCCGGGCACTGCAAGTTCCATGAAAACAAATGCACCTATGGGAATACTCAGCAGGTGAGGTCTGGGGAGACCTGGACCCTGCAGCTACAGCGCATTCTGAATCTCCTTTGGATGTGTGTGAACCCACACTTCTGAATCATGCAAGCCATGCCAGCAGCTGCTGGCGCCACCAACCACCTCCCGTGCAGAAAGATGTGGGAATCCCCAACCGTCTATTTGAATGGACACCACGTGCTGCAGCCTTTCAAAGGACTCCTTCCATGTAACTGCCATCAGGTTTATAAAGCAGGGGGGCTATCTGCATATTGCTAACATCATTCACGGGCCCCTACACAATTGTCAACTTAAAAATTAGCATGCTGGGGCCGGCGCTGTGGCACAGTAGGTTAACGCCCTGGCCTGAAGCGCTGGCATCCCATATGGGCACCGGTTCGAGTCCCGGATGTTCCTTTTCCAATTCAGCTCTCTGCTATGGCCTGGGAGTGCAGTAGAAGATGGCTCAAGTCCTTGGGCCCCTGCACCCACGTGGGAGACCTGGAAGAAGCTCCTGGCTCCTGGCTTTGGATCAGCGCAGCTCCGGCCATTGCAGCCATCTGGGGAGTGAACCAGCAGATGGAAGACCTCTCTCTATGTCTCTACCTCTCTAACTCTTTCAAATAAATAAAATAAATCCTTAAAAAAATTAGCATGCTGTAGATTCATTCAGTTTTGAGTCCTGCCCATGGTTGCCTTGGCAGAGTTAGACAAAATGATTCTGAGGACCGCATATGGCCTGTGGGCAGGACATTCGCCACCCCGGTAAAAAGAGCAGTGAACAGGAGGCATTATGAGCCTTTGTTTTAAATCACTGGCTTTGGTCCTGGGAGCTGGGATCTCTTACCACACATTTACAGGAGCAACAAGGGTGGGGGAAGCCTGAGATTGTCCACATCTGTGAAGGCTGGACAAGGTGGAAGCTTGGGATGTTAATGGGAATCAAACCAACTGACACATAGACTTATTAGTTGAGAGACAGAAAAAGAGAGGGAGAGCCTGTGCTACTCCCTGTCCACTGGTCCACTTCCCAAACACCTACAACCATCCCTAGCTCTAGGCAAAAACCAGGAGCCATGAACCTAATCCAGGTCTCCCATGTGGGTGGCAGGAATCCAAGTATTTGAGCCGTCAATCACCATGGACTCCTAAGGTCTGCATTAGCAGGAAGCTGGAGCCAAGAACAGAGCTAGTGTCAAACTCGGGCACCTGACGATGAGACGTGGGTGTCCTAAGCTACAGGACCAATGCCTACCCCCACTCGCATTTCCTAACTACCCAACGCAGCTTCATCAAGTGAATGTGCAGCCGGAGATAACGGAGGACTACCGTGACAGCTCATTGTGCTGAAGGTCTCAGTGCCACAGGGAGCCCAGGTGAGTCCCCCTTATGCAAACTGCTTGAGACCAGAGGCGCTTTGGATTTCGAATTCTTCTGGACTTTGGAACATCTGCATATGTATGGTTAGACACCTTGGGGATCAGACTCAAGTCTATGCATGAAATTCATTTATGTTTCCCATGCACCGTTACACACAAGGCCCAAAGGTAATTGGACACAATATTTTCAGCAGGGCTTTGTTTCATGTGATGTGTCACACAAGGACAGGTGTGAAATTCTCCACCGGTGGCGTCCTATCTGAGCCCAGGAGTTTTGGACTGTGGAACATTTTGGGTTTTGGATTAGGCGTGCTTAACCTGTACCATGCTGCTGCCTTGAAATGTGTGCGAAAGAACTTGCACTGGTGTTCAGAAATGCTCACTTCTAGGATCTACGCGCTCTAACATGCTTGAGAGAGGCACGGTGTTTTTGCTGTCCCCTCTTCTAAATGGGCCCCATGAAGGTGCCACCAGCATCCATTCTTCATGGACGACTTAAAGTCTCTGCATGACCTGTAAGCACCAAAGGCCAAGAGACTGCACTGTACAGGATGGACAAAAGTCTTCAAGATGAGCGACTTGCAGCTTGAAAGCCACAGGTACCACGCACCTTGAAGCTGGACCCTCAGTGTGTCACTCAGACTTACATGCAAAAGCCACCACTCACCAACCAAGACGACCAGCCGGTATTTCTCATGAGTTTGTCTCCGGTATGGCGTCACCTCCTCGTAGGTGGGCACGTCAGCTGTATCGTACTGGTCACTCTTCTTGCACTCGTACATGGACTTGTTTGTTTTCTTATCTTTTCTACTAAGACGGAAGCTTCTTCGAAAGCTGGCTGCAAATACAGAAAAGAGAAATATATATTGTGTAATAACCCCACCTCCCAAAAAAAGCCCCAAAAGCAAAAATTAAAAAAAAAACCTCTCAGAGCTAGGTTGGATTTTATTCATCATAACACTATTATAAATACATTCATCAAGAGAAAAAAAATTGTACACAATTTCTTAAGACAGCCATTTGTAAGAGAAATATCTATTTAATATTTAATTTTTATACTTGGAATAATATATATTTATTTCGTTCTAGGTCACAAAGAATTCTTTTTCATAAGAAAATTTTCAAAAGAAAATTCTTTTCATAAAGAAACCATAATAAAGCAGAATCACTCAGAAGTCACCAATGTATTCACGGTGGATTGGTGAACACACTTTCAAAAAATTAAAGACACCATAAAAGCATTGTAGATGTAAATGACAAATTCTGCCATGCATCAATATTCGAAGCATAACCTAAACACACACCTGTGGCACAGACAGCATCTACTGTTAAATGAAAAAACAAACTAAATCAGGGAACTCACAGTGTGGGCTGGGCTGAGAACCAGGCTCAGCGGGCAACTCTGAAGTCACTCCACTCTGATGGGATTCCCAGCAAAGGGCTAACCGACCAAGCCAGGTTCACTATCTCCCACGGAAATTCTGTTTTCATTATCTAAAGCATTTGCAATGAAGAAGAACTAGCTTTCACAGTCTCCACTGTGTGCTCATCCACAGGTTATGTTGCATTTTCCCATTTTAAAGACTTAAGTACACTTCATGTCTGCACAAAGAACCCTCCTAAGCTGTCATTTAGTGTGTACTTAAGTTTAGGTGAAAGTTTCTCTTCTCAGTCAACTCCATTTCATTGTCTTTTGCGCCGCTGGCTACTACCTCGTTCTGGTTTCATTTCCTTTCTAGAAGACTGGGGATTATCACACATGCCAATCAAGCACTCAGGAAGTAGGACCAATCAGTTCTCCACCTAACACTGAGACTTGCTCCAAATCCAGACTTCAAGGAGAAGACAGTGTGCTTATTCACACATGGAATCTATATTCTATGTCAGCACCATAGTATATAATAATATGCAAGCACATGTTTAAATATATAAATGTATATTCTCTTTAGAAAGAATATGGGTTAAACTGACTAGGTATAAAATTTTTTAGAAAGGCAAGACATCTTAGTGCCAGTTGTGGAGCAGCACCTTAAGCTGCCACCTGCAACACTGGCATCCTATACTGGAGTGATGCTTCAAGTTCTGGCTGCTCTGCTTCCAATCCACTTCCTGCTGGTACTCTTGGGAAAGCAGCAGAAGATGGTCCTATACCTGGGCCCCCACCGCCCACATGGGGGAGTCTGATGGGAGTTCCAGAGGCCCACCTGTCATGGGCATTTGGGGGGTGAATCAGAGGATGGAAAAATCTGTCTCCCACCCTCTCTCTGTTTCTCTGCCTTTTAAATAAGATAAATTTTTTTTAAAGCAAAATTGAGGTATTTTATAATGAAATGAAAAAAACATTAGAACTGACATGTGTGAATTTTAGGGACTATGAATATAGTGATTATTACCATTGACTTGAGAAATTAATAAAACTTAAAAGCAATTTTTTTAAAGATTCATTTATTTATTTGAAAGAGTTACACAGAGAGAGGAGAGGCAGAGAGAAAGTCTTTCATCACTGGTTCACTCCCCAGATGGCCGCAATGGCCAGAGCTGCACTGATCCAAAGCCAGGAGCCAGGAGCTGACTCCAGGTCTCCCATGTGAGTGCAGGGGCCCAAGGACTTGGGCCATCTTCTACTGTTTTCCCAGGCCATAGCAGAGAGCTGGATTGGAAGTGGAATGGCCAGGACTTGAACCAGCACCTATGTGGGATGCTGGCCTTGCAGGTGGCGGCTTTGCCCGCTATGCTACAGTGGCAGCCCCAGCAATTATGTTTAAAAAAAAAATTACCAGTGACTAAACACAGAATTACCTCAGCTTAGGGATTCAGAGTTTAATGAAAATCAGGGCCGGCGCCATGGCTTAACAGGCTAATCCTCCGCCTTGCGGCGCCAGCACACCGGGTTCTAGTCCCGGCCGGATTCTATCCCAGTTGCCCCTCTTCCAGGCCAGCTCTCTGCTATGGCTAGGGAGTGCAGTGGAGGATGGCCCAAGTGCTTGGGCCCTGCACCCCAAGGGAGACCAGGAGAAGCACCTGGCTCCTGCCTTCGGATCAGCGCAGTGCGCCGGCTGCAGCGGCCATTGGAGGGTGAACCAACGGCAAAGGAAGACCTTTCTCTCTGTCTCTCTCTCACTGCCCACTCTGCCTGTCAAAAAAAAAAAAAAAAAAAAAAGAAAAAAGAAAATCAGTTAAGATCTTAAGAATGGAGTGATAAAATTCATCTGATAATGCATTTCTACAGCCTTCCAAGAGTTATTCTGACTTGGAAGGGATACTGGAGTTATTTGAGGGCAAAGATTGTTGGGAAAAGATTTGAAACAAGGAAAGGGGTGGCCCCAGATCTGCCTTCTAAAGGAAAACACGTGAAGCAGCCCAGGAATGAGACACACCGGGGTCTCTACAGCGAGGGTTCCAGCTCCTGGGTAAGGACAGGGGGAAAGTTCCGTTGTTCCTCATGTTTTCTAGGACACGGGGAAGTTCCCCTTCTGTCCCGGAGTCTTTACCACAGCACACGAGAGGCAGCGAGATCTGCAGGCCACTACCTCGAAGACAGGTGTCTCCTGGGACTTCAGCTGTCCCCAGCCACCTCTGCACCCAGCTCTCTCACTCCCGACAGCTGGCCCAGACTCGAATGCAGTGTGACAGAGTTCTGGTTTGGCCCCAGACCCCACATCTGCCATTCTTTTAGTTATTTCCTCAAAAAAAAAAAAAACCCACTTAATATAATAAAAGTATGTTAATTCCAACGAGTTAATATATATCATATTGCTACTAATACTCTGTGAAGAACAATAAAATGCCTGTGACTAATAAAATATAAAGTGATAGGGATACATTTCCCCCTTTTTTCCTTTTTAAAGATTATTTATATATTTACTTAATTGAGAGGCAGAGTTACAGACACAGAGAAGGAGAGAGAGGTCTTCCATCTGCTAGTTCACTCTTCAAATGGCTGCAACGGCCTGATCTGGGCCCATCCGAGGCCAGAAGCCAGGAGCTTATTCAGCATCTCCCATGTGGGTGCAGGTGCCCAAGGACTTGGGCCACCATCTACTGCTTTCCCAGGCAGTTAGCAGAGAGCTGGATCGGAAGTGGAGCAGCTGGGACTTGAACTGGTGCCCATACGGGATGCAGGCTCCACAAGCGGAGGCTTTACCTCCTATGCCAAGGCACCAGCCCCTAGAGGTACATTTTGAATAAACAAAGCTACTTTCTAGCACTGTAAACTGACTTTTCAATAGATGGGACTAATGTTTCCCTAGCTTTGTTCCTGCCTCATCAGCCTCTCTGAAATCATTTACCTTCATTTCCTATAAACTAGTTGTGAACAGTCATCCCTTAAATAGCAGTTCAAATTTAAATAGTTACAACTCACATAATCCACTGCCCTAATATTCTGTGTGATTTTAGACTGATAAAAATATGTTGTTTAAACTACCTAATAATTTAATCATTTTAGCTTGGTTTGATATAAGTATAGACAACATCATAAAATAATCAACTATTATAATCTATCATCACTTGGACCCCTGAATCAACCTCTTCACTATTCTCATGTAGATTTTCTAAGTTCTATGAATGTTAATTATTTTTTATTCTAATTAGAAAAGCTAGAATGTTCTAATATCAGGTGCATGGTTCATACCTCCTGGAAGTTAATTATAGGAGAAGCAGGTAGAAATATAAACCCCTGGGGCTGGTGCTGTGGCTTCATAGGCCAAGCCTCCACCTGCGGTGCTGGCATCCCATATGGGTTCTAGTCCCGGCTGCTCCACTTCCGATCCAGCTCCCTGATGATGGGCCTGGGAAAGCAGTGGAGGATGGCCTAAGTGCTTGGGCCCCTGCACCCAGGTGGGAGACCCTGAAGAAGCTCCTGGCTCCTGGCTTCAAATGGGCCCAGCTTAGGCTGCTGTGGCCATTTGGGGAGTGAACCAGTGGATGGAAGGCCTTTCTCTCTGCCCCTCCCTCTGCCTGTCTACAACTCTACCTCTCATATAAATAAATAAAATCTTAAAAAAAGAAATACAAACTCCTTTACGAGTATTCCTTGTGCTGGAGGTCTGAGGGAGTGTTTCCTCAACTCACTACAGAGCTACGGATTCTTGGCACAGGAACAGATGGAGCAGGGACATAAATGTGTCGTGCAAAGCAAATAACGTCTGACAGTGAAAACCTGAAAGATTCCTCACCAGCAAATCACAGCTGAACCCAGAATCACAATGCCTGCATCTTGGCAACACACTGGTGCTTCTCCTTTCATCATAAATGACAGAGCAGGGAACAGAGAGACGGTACTGAGATTTCTGAAGTGAGGTGGCGACATCCCAGATGGGGACTGTGCCCTAAAGAACGGCTTGATGTCAGCCATCCAGGCCTCTGTACAGAGCAGGTGCTCACCCACAAGCTGACCAACTGGAATTTAAGAACCCAGTGACAAAAACCCACACGGTCATTCCTATCCCGTTCAAATCGCAACAAAGCAGGCAGGTCACATTTTGCACCTTCCCAAGTTAACATTCTCAGAGGCAGATGGCAGGACCGAGCAGTGTGCCGGTGACTGCCTTAGAGCTGGACGTCACCAGGCTGGCCCCTCAGCGTGGGCACAGGTGGCACCTGTCACTCACACACTCATTCCCAGCAGTTTCGCAGTAGCAACCACCAACCACATGCAATCCACATAGGTCCCAAGCTTCAGCCCCTCATCCTTGGGTTATGAAACGAGAGGCAGGCAGGTGGCTGCCTGGTCACTGGCGAGAGAGAGGCAGGTGGTCTGGTCCAGCACCTACGCTTCCTTGCTGATCTATCAGCTGTGTGGCCGGGGGGAATCTTAGAAACTTGTGTCTAGCAAGAAACAGAGGAACTAAACTAAGAGCCTCATCAGTACACTTTTAATTGAATCTTTATTTTAATTAAGTTTCATAAAAATATTATGAAAGATACGAGATGCTAATATTAAAGCTCAAATGAAATATGCTACACATGTTAAATGCCTGAAGCACCTTATTAAGTAGTAAGGAATTTTAAAAAGAAACAATAGGGAGCTGCCACTGTGGAGCAGTAGGTAAGGCCAGCACCTGCGACGCCAGTATCCCATAGGGGCGCAAGTTCAAGTCCCAGCTGCTCCACTTCAGATCCAGCTCCCTGCTGATGCACTTGGGAAAGCAGTGGAAGATGGTCCAAGTGCTTGGGCCCCTGCATTCACATGGGAGATCCCGATGGAGTTCCTGGCTCTGGCCTGGCCCATCCCTGGCAGTTGAAGTCACTCAGGGGAGATGGATAGACCTCTTATCTCTGTCTCTGAAACTCTGACTTTCAAATAAATAAATCAGTCTTTAAAAAGAGAGAGAGAAAAGATACAACAGGAAGATCGAGTGTGTCTTGACCGTTCCTTTTCCGGCAGATATCTTTCTAGGGCTGGGATATTTCTGTGACCATATTTAAAAAGCATCCTTCCCTCTTATCTTTCCTACTGGTCTCAATCTGTTACTTATTCCTCTGCTCAGGTATGTTCTATATTTACATACCCATATCTTACATTCAGACACACAGGTGCATGTATACAGATACACACACACACACACAGAGTAAGAAAACTAGAAAGGAAAATTTGCAGCCTGGAACAGCCGATAAAGCAGCCAGAACAAAGGTTACACCAAAAGGCATGAAAGCCTCAGTACTGTGCGTGATTAGTTCTCAGACTGCTTCCAAGGTTCTGTTCTCTCTCGGCAGCCAGAGGGGACTGAAGCTGGCCTGCCCTTCTAGGCAGGACACAGGCTGGAACGTCCAAGCTTCAGTCAAATAATGGCTGACATGTCAGAACTCCCAGGCTAATGTAAGGGTGAGCTTCAAGGAGACCAAGTTCTGTGTCAGAAAACAAAGGGGGCTACTGATCATAATACTTGGATCATTATACTTCAGATACTTCAATCAAAACACTTGGTTCCCTTTTTAAAGGGGAGACCAAAAGAACTAGGAACTGGAGCTGAAAGTAAGCAAGGACTCTTTTAGATAAACATCCAAAAAGAACCCAGAACCTACTTATGTTGTGGTGCAAAAATCTAAAGGAAAGAAAAGGAACATTAAAAAGCAACTTAGAGCAAGGGAATGGTTTTCCACAAAATACATTTTTCCCTGCTATTTCACGTTTTTGTAATTTATAATTGGCTCAACTTTTTTTTTTTTCCAGGCAGGCTTTTTTTTTTTTTCAGGGAGCTTACCCACAGCTGCTAGAGATTTGTGTTTTTGAAAGGAATATCACGTTTACTTTATTACAATAGCAAAGTCACTCCAGAGTTAGGACTGGAACTGCAGGTCGGCCCCAAATCGCTAAGGGAACCTGCTGACCTAATGTTTTCCAGCAGACACGGTTTATGGCGACTGGTTAATGAATCTCTTAACTGCAAACTCTATTTACAGTAAAACACGTTTTAAATATAAAGAGGGATATTTACGCGGCTTGCTATTTGCTCCTTCCTTCAATAAGCCTACAATAAACATCTCTGTAGATAGCTTCATTGCACAGTGATTTATTTCACTAGGACAAACTGTCAGAAGTTACAGCTTGGCCAAGCGCTTTGCGGATTGGTTAATAACAACGTCCATTTTCACCCAGGACAGGTACAATCGCTCAGCTCACCAATCTCTCATAAAAGGACTGCTCCACACTTCTTTAAAATCTTCAGTGATTTGACAAGGGGGGAATTGTACATTGCTGCTATTTTCACTGCTAGAGGGGTTGAACTTCTTTTTTATGCTGGTTACTCATTTGCAATTCTTATTTCTTCTGCAAACTGTTATTAACACATTTCGATCATTTTCTGATCTTCATAAACACACACACACACACACACATTTCTTTTAGTAAGGTCGTTGCAAGGTCTTTGTCTTATCCCAAAGACTTTAAAGCTTTTCAATTTCCCTGCTAACTTTTAACAAGAAGAAACTGACAATGTTTAGGAGTCTGAACTTGTCAATTTCCTTCCTTTGTGACTTCTTCCACTGTTGTGAGGACTTTCCTGCCCTTAGCTCTGGTCAGTACTCACCTACATTTTCTCAGGTTTTCAAAAGGAGGTTGTATGGCTTTACACTTAATTTTTTTCATCCCATCTGGAATTACTCACGCGTGATCATGGGCTCAAGCTCATGAAGTGTGGCTGTAACCTGATATTTTTCTAAATAATTACCCCGTGGTCCCAACAATACTTCGAGACAATCCCTTTTACCACTTGGGGTTGATGCACATGTGTGGACTCGCTATCAGACTGCTGCCCATGACGTAAGCAGAGTAAAAAGGTTATTCCTGGGCTGTGTTTCACTCATGCTCTCAAAAGCCGTGGAGATTTACAGAGAACTTACTAGATAACAGGCCCTACTCGAAGCACTTCATGTAGAAGACTTCATTCCCAGTGAGGCAGGAAGCCACCATCCACGTGTTTGTTAAGAAGCCTTTTTGGGGGTCATAAAGAAATGACTGCCAAGGCTTTGTCTGGGTCAACTGGTAAATGACAAAACAAAGCCACAAGGAGACCTGGAAATGCCCGCCTACACATGGAGAGGCACCGTGGGAAAATGACACACCTGCTGATACTGCGAGAAATAATTTCATAGGGAAATTATCAAGGAAGAGCAGTGGCTTAATTTAGGGATCAAAAACATAAGCAGTTGTTTCTGGTAGAAGGTTCTTTTCCCTCCCAAATATAATGATATACAATTATTTTAGAGTCCTCTGGTTTCAGGATGTTGTGTAAAAACCCAAGGACCTGTGTGACTACGCCACTGGCCTGAAGGTGCTCCGGGGAGAGGGGCCTGGAGGACAGGCAGCAAACACAGTCAGAGAGAAGGGACAGGTTCCAGGGCGCCATAGCTCCGGCATGACTGGCATTCACACTCCTGTGTCACATGCCAGAGAGGGCTCCAGGCACAAAGAAGTAAGACATGGGGGCTGGCACTTTGGCATTGCAGGTAAAGCCACAGCCTGCAGCACCTGCATCCCATATGGGTGCCAGCTCGAGTCCCTGTTAATGCATCTGGGAAAGCAGTGGAGGATGGTCCAAGCACTTGGGCCCCTGCACCCACAGGGGAGACCTGGAAGAAGCTCCT
The DNA here is from genome assembly GCF_033115175.1 of Lepus europaeus. Lineage (NCBI taxonomy): Eukaryota > Metazoa > Chordata > Mammalia > Lagomorpha > Leporidae > Lepus > Lepus europaeus. The sequence goes on along the minus strand of NC_084840.1, from coordinate 89,502,968 downwards.
GGCTCCTGGGTTTGGATTAGTTCAGCTCTGGCCACTGCAGCCATTTGGGGAGTGACCCAGTGGATGGAAGACCTCTCTCTCTCTCTCTCTCTCTCTCTCTCCCCCACTCTGCTTCTCTGTAACAGACAGACATGCTGACAGCCTGATGTGATCAGTTTACCCTTGCATGCACTGAATCAAGAAAGTGTGCCCTGGAAAACAGTATCACCTGTTAATCAGAAGAGAAGTGAGGAAGGCTGGAGGGAGGGAGGGAGGGAGGGAGGATCTGCTGGTGGCCACTAAAAACTATTCTCAAATACTTTAAGGAGTTTTCACAATGGGGACCATGATGTTTATTTCTGCAAGTGTTCTCATCATTCAGATCTGACTTCGACATTTAAGGAAAAAAGTAAATTTGGGCAACTGTGATTTGGTCATGTCCAAAGCTATTTCACAACATCACATTGTGCAAAATCAGCCATCAAAAGTGTTAGTACCTGTATAAGTAAATGAAGACATCGTTATCATTATTAAAATAAGCTTCCTGGCCAACGTTGTGGTTGCAGGATAGTAGGTTAGATTAAGCTAACACCAGTGATGCTGACATCCCATAGGAGCACTGGTTCTAGTCCCAGCTACTTCAATTCTGATTTGGCTCCCAGCTAAGTCCAAGTGCTTGGGTCCCTTCCGCTCACGTGGGAGACCCAGATGGAGTTCCAGGCTCCTGATTTTGGCCTGGCCTAGCCCAGGCTGTGCTGAGTATATTTGGGAAACAAACCAATAGATGGAAAATCTCTCCCTCTGTCTGTGTCTCTCTCTGTCACTCTCCCTTTCAAATAAATAAAAATTTTGAAATATATAGCACCATGGAAACGCATTTGATATAATAATGGGAAAAGCTAGACGGAATGTAATAATCATATTTACACTAGAGTTTTACACTTTTTACAAATGTGAAAATTGGTATGGATACAGAAACACAGAAAGACAAAGAACAGATAATGGTTGCGTTAGAGAGGGCTGTGGGTAATTACTTTGTGCTATTTTTCAAACTCTTCATCCTGTCGCATTATTTCACAAACTGATGAAAGCAGAGTCCACAGTCTATAAGCAGTGTGACAAATGATCTCCAGCGCTAGCAGGAGCATTTGCCAGGCTACACAGACACGCAGCACGAAACCCGTGTTCATTACATCCCAGAGTGAAGCTCTCGCCGTGAATACACTGAAGCGGTTACGGTCAAGCTTGCGTATTTACAACACTTACGGATAGTTGATAAATCCAAACATGAAGAAAGCAATGAGAGCAAAACCACTGAAAATGATTTAGAGAGAGAGAGAGAGATGTTGGGATAAGAACGCTACAGATCAAGGATCATGGAAGACGGGCAAAGATCCAGGATTTTCATCGAAGAAAGGAGAATATAAAAGAAAAGGACTTGAGAGTTTGGAAATCTGACAACCAAACTAATAAAACGGAAAGTCACTAACTGCCATATTCTTCAGCTGCCGCGAGCAACTTCAATGTAAATTTGCAATGTAAGCATTCGTGTTTAATGATCTCATGTATTCATAAAATTCCAATTTTATAAAAACTGCATGATTAGCATCTTATGAATAAACATATCCATTAACACAAAAGACCCTCAAAGAAAGCCAAAGTAATCTACCACCCACACGGACAGCCCCAGAAACTGTCAAAGTGAGAGGATGGGGGGCTTACTGTCGATTCAGAGAGAGAGAAAGGATAGTATTACATTATCCTCCTGCAACTTTTCAGATGACACAGAGTCCATCTTCAACTATATTTCTTTTACATAACCAACTCTCCCAATACCATTGGCTACTATGCATTTCTAACATTTAAATACGCTTTTACTATGTTTAAATGACATGTTCACAGCACAGCTCGTCTTAAGTGCATATCTTGAATCTTAACAGAATTACACTGCTCACAGGTACTTCAAAAATTACAGGCTTAGAGATGATTTAAAACTCCTGCTTGTAAAAGAAATCCGCTTATTTGATGCAAGCGGTCAAAAAAACAGCTTGTATCTTAAAAGCAGTTAAAAATAAATATTTAAGTTCTTTTTTTTCTCACCTTAAATACACCATAGTGTGGATTTCATTTTGTTGTAGTTGGAAAAACTACCACAAGCAGTGTATGTAAATTATTTTTTGCTTCTTAAACTATGGGATGGTTTGACCAGGCAAATATTTAACTGGTTCAACAAGCTCTTTATTCGTTACAAGGAAGAGAATTTTTAAGTATAAAGTTAACTTTTTTTAAGATTTAAAAAAACAAACAAACATGTAGACATTAATATAAACTAAGCAGCTGGAAATTATTAGACAATGTTAGATTTCTGACAACAAAACACTGAAAACATCTATTAAAAATAAACCTTTCAAATATAATGCCACTGCTGTTAGCACAGATCGTAACCAACAAGTTAAAAAATGACCTAGCCACCGGCTCTGAACACAAAATTATGATTGAAATCGTGCTCCCATAGTGCATCAATCAAAATTAACCCGAGACCATGAAGTTGATAACTAAGAACATTTAAAAGTGTTCTCTAAGCAAAGACAGTGGAAGGAGGACTACACAGAGCTGAAATGCAACACTGACCCTCAGCAGACTGGGGTGCTCAGTTGACTAGATTCACCTTATAAACGCACGGTTGGAAAAAGAAACAAGCACCACACTAAAGACATACGAGCTAACATCATCACAGCTTACAGTCACGTTACAGAGAAAGGGAGAAAAAGTGTTTTCAAACAAATTAACAGAAAATTCATCTCTGGAGTGGCACACAGTTGCTCCCAATAAAACAAAGATCTGTCCAAATGCCATCTACACACGTAAATCTTTCAGCCCATCTCAAGGGCAAAGAAAAGGAACGAAAAGTCACAGCAAGCATGGAATGAAACCATGGGCGCTTACTTCAGACATTAACCAGCAATTTCCAAGGCAAACAATTATCACGTCTTCAAAGTGCTCCTGGTACCACTCACAATTATTTTTAAAGCTCAGCACAGCATCCCCATTAAAACAGAGAAAAAGAAACCATATTAGGATCCAATTTTCTGCCAGCCAGCTAATAAAGAAATGAATTCTTACTTACACTTCCAAAATTATGCAAAAAATACAGTATGCACACATAAAATTGCACATAAAAATACAGTTCTGAACTGAAGGGAAAATTGGATTTGAATTTTTAATATATACTTTTGTAAGCTGAGTCCATCCATGCAACCTATAATTCTGGGAATGGTTTTTTTCCTTTTTTTTTCTGTCAGAAAAAATATTTCCAAGTAGTATTCCAGACATGTTGAGATTATGCAGAGTTCCTTCTTGTTCAAGAACGAGCCTGAACCACTTTTGAAAGAATGCTCCTAAATGTTCTTTTGGTCTCAACTTTTTTTTTTTTTTTTGGACAAAATATTACAGCAAACAATTTGGTCCTAACTGTAGTTACCTATGTCACATTCTTGAACAAAAAGATCAAATATTGGGGCAGACGGACATGTTTACTGGATTTATAAAACAGAACACATTGAGGATCAATGGTACTTAAATGGAAGAGAACAGGGAGAAATAAGGAACAGGATTAGGAAAAAACAAACGGAATGACAGGATGAGGTGGTTAAGTACAAACAGTTACGAGAAACGACAGCATAGACGAGTTTGTTTTTTATTTAACTGTATGGTCATCCCTTGTTGAGCTACACAGAAAAAAGCAGTCTGAACTTCCGTTAAGCCCCCAAACTGATCTTGTTTTAAAGGAATGCATGTAGGACTGTAGCAAAGGGCAGAAGTGGAGGAAGATGGATTTTTCAGGAGACCGGTTGCAAGGAAAAACTAGGTAAGAAAACAGATACCTGATAAACAGTGCTTTGTGAACTAATCAGGGAAAATTTGCATTAATGAATTCACCAGAAGAAAACACTGTCATTCCCACCCATGTCAGGAAAGAATTATTTTTTCGTGTGGATGATTCTGTAGCACCGTAGGAAAAGGGGCACTTTTAAAGCTGACTGTTCTAATTAAGAAGCAGTTACACGTTCAGAGGGGGACCACTGCTCACCACCCACCAAAGCGAAACACAATTTTCAAGAGCCTATAATGAGAGTCAGTGAATTATTCCCAATCGTGTGTGTGTGTGTGTGCATAAAATAAACGGCTTCACCACCTTTATGCACTGGCAGCCCTTGATGGATAGGGGTTCCACTTTCAAAGATGTAATTTTCCGCAATTCATATTTATGGGATGTCATAAGTTTTCCCTCGTGTTACGATTACAGTATTTTCTGCAAACTCCACGTAACTTCTATGGCCCAGGCCCCCTTTCTCCCTTCTTTCGAGTGATAATGGGCAGATCTTCTTCACTGATGAAACTCCGACTTACAAGAAACGAGGTGTGGCACACGTCGGCTGAGAGCCACCGCCACACCGTTCTCCACTATCAGACGGCTTACTGAACCCAGCTTTCAAGTACTCACCTTATAAACACTGACATTCAAATCTTGGATTGTCAGATGACTTCTCTCCAAGACTGTCCACCGAAGATGATTCTGGTGCAGAATACATTTTTCAAAACTAGGACTCGCCATCAGGTGAAGGGTTATTGACATATGCTCTTTTGATCCCGTAGATACTTTGGAAAAAATGTGCAAATGAGCTATCTTCATCGAGCTGACAAGCGGCCACTGGGGGCCGCCCCTTTGATGCCGGGGTGTTCTGTCTGTGGGTGAATCACTTCTGTTCCTTCTGTGACTCACGAAACACAAGGCAAGGATGCAGGTGATGGACAAAGGCAAGGTGCTCTGTGGCCTTGGGGACTCAGCTGCCACCCGGGAGGCCTGTGGCCCATTTCAGAGGGCCTGGGATCGCATCCCGCCTCTGCCTCTGAGGCAACTTCCCAATACCGTGCCTAGGAGGCAGTAGGTTTTAGAACAAGTCAGCTTCAGATGGAGCTCCTGGCTCCTGGCAGGCACTTGGGGGAGTGAATCATCAGACAGAAGACTTCCCCTCCATCCCCACCCTCATTCCTTCTGCCTTGCAAATAAATAAATAAATAAACAAACAACCCCCCCCCCCAAAAAAAGTAAGGTCTGGGACCAGTGCTGTGGTGCAGCAGGCTAAACCCCTATTTGCAGTGCCAGCATCCCATATGGGTGCCAGTTCGTGGCCCAGCTGCTCCTCTTCTGATCCTGCTCTCTGCTGTGGCCTGGGAAAGCAGCAGAAGCTGGCCCAAATGCTTGAGCCCCTTTACCCACATGGGTGACCCAGAGGAAGCTCCTGGCTCCTGGGTGCTGGCTTTGGATTGGCCCAGCACTAGCCGCTGTGGCCGACTGGGGAGTGAACCAGCAGATGGAAGATCTTTTTCTCTGTCTCTCCATCTCTCTATCTGTAACTCTGCCTCTCAAAAAAATATCTTTTCTTTAAAAAAAAAAAAAAAAAAAAAAAAAAAAAGTAAGGCCCTAAGGTAAGAGAGGATCTCAGAGATGTTTCTAGGTAGTTCTTGGGAAAGCTCTCATAAGAAAGTCAAATTTCTGGCACTCCCTTGTCTGTTTTCCAGAGCTGCCTTAGAACCAGACAAAAGGGCCACGTACCAAGCACAGAGGCCAGCTGACCCTGGCTACGTGAGCCAGACATGTTGAGATTATGCAGAGTTCCTTCTTGTTCAACCAGCGTGTGTGCAGGTGCTGTGATGTACCTGGGAAGGAGGTTCTCTCTCCTAGGTTCTGCTGGGTCCCCAAATCTTACGCCCCTGTACGTGATATGCAGAGACCAAAATGTTATAACCGTTTTGGTTGACCTGCGCCATTGAGACACATTCTTATAGTGAGAGAAACATTTGACGTGGAAGACATATCAGATCTCGGGAGGAAACATTCTTCCTCAATGCAGTAACTACCACAGACGTATTCAGAGCAGGAGAGGAGAAAGTGATGGCTAACTTTATCCGGCCACGGTGCCCAGATATTTGTTTGAACACAACTCTGGATGTTTCTACATTTTGGATGAGAATAATGTTAAGACTGGCAGGCTGTGAGCAAAGCAGGCTTCCTTCCAGGATGTGGCCTTGTCTAGCCTGTCAAAGGACTTGACCCAAACTGACCTCCCATGACCACCAAGAAATTCCACCTGTGGACCCTTCCAGTCTTCATTTCTCTCTCTCCACGAAAGGGTGCTGGATTTTTTGCCCAAGGCTCTTCCACCCAGCCGAGCTCTGCACGCTGATCAGGAAGGTCTCCAGGAAGCTCCCTGTCGCGATATCTGTGGTCAGGGCTCACTCTGCATCCCATGGGACCCTTCAGCAGCATCTGTCACAGTCAATCGCTCCATCCTTCTTTGAGGTTCTGCATTCACTTGGCTCCCGGGAAAAAAATCACACACATGCTTTTCCTCCTCCTCGACGTGGAGTTCTTTTCTTACCCGTTGCTAGGCTTATCCCCCTGGGGATCTCATCCAGCTTCATGGCTTCCAGTATGGTCTGTCGTGGATGACACCCAAGTTGATGGCCTGAACTCAAGGGCTGTCTGCCCATCTGCCTAGCTGACATTTCCATTTAGGTCTCCCTCAGACTGTGTCCCACACAGAACATCCAAACTTCCTCTACCCCACCCCCATAGCCTCTGCTGTCTCAGTAAATGGGAGCTCCATTCTTGCAGCTTCTAACTCCAAATACTGTCTACACCATCGTGATACTCCTATTTGTCTGAAAATACTGTCAGTGCTACCTTCAAAATCTATCTAGGGTCAGCGTTGTAGCATGGTAGGTTAAGCTTCTGCCTACGGTGCCGGCATCCCATATGGGCGCTGGTTCAAGTCCTGGCTGCTCCACTTCCGATCCAGCTCTCTGCTATGGCCTGGGAAAGCCATAGAAGATGGCCCAAGTCCTTGTGCCCCTGCACCCTGGTGGGAGACCCAGAAGAAGCTCCTGGCTTGGATCAGCCCAGCTCTGGCAGTGGCAGCCATCTGGGTAGTGAACCAGCAAATAGAAGACCTCTCTGTAACTGTGCCTCTCAAATAATTAAAAAAACAAAACAAAACATAAAACTGCATCTGGGAACTGATGCCTTCACATCGCCTCCACTGATGCCACTGAGATTCAGGAGTTCTCTGCCGCTGCCCTCGCTCCCTTACACTCTGTTCTCAACATGTGAACCCACGTGAGCCTTAAACATCGGCCAGGTCATGTCAGAGCTCCGCCCAGGATCCTTCAAAGAGTTCCCGTCTCACAAAAAAGTAGAGTCCCACTCCTTCCAGCCAGAACCATTCTGTTACCCTGACAACCTCAATTGTGATCACCCCCACCCTTGTCCACGCTACCTGACCACACTGGTCTCCCTTGTGATCCTGTCGCAGGGCCTTTGTACATGCTCCTGCCACTGCCTGGAATGCTTACAGCCCACACAGCTCCCTGCAGGCTTTTGTTCAAATGGGACTTCAAGGAGGTTTTCTTGAACCAGCCTATTTAAATATGAGAGCGCAAGGCTGTTGCTATGGTAACTCTGGTGCCTAGTACAGTGTCGGGAATACAAGAGGCAGTCAGTAGATGCATACTTTTTTTTTTTTTTAATTCAGAAATTGTATTACAAGCAAGTTATACTCTGTAAATACCAGCGACAACTGCCAACCGGGGCTGATCTGCTTGTCTCTTGAGGGAAGACATGGGAAGGGCAATCCTGCCTTGAGTTGCCTCGTACGTTCCGGTGGGTGGCGGGCTATGTAAGGATGAGGATGTGTGCTGGGAGGGATGTGGTTAAGTGACTCTGCCGTTGTGTATCCACCATGGAGGGCGCTTGCGCAAGCTCCCATGTCCCAGCGATGGAGTCTCCGGGGATCACTGTCCTGTATGCAACCAGTTGGTGACCAAATGGTCATTATGTGGGTGTTGTGTTCGACTTCTCAAACAGCTTATTAAACACAGCCATATGAAACTGCTGACGTCCTGTTACATTTTGAGCAAACAGTAATTTCCTATGTTTCCACCTTGCTAAAAACATACATTTTATAATAAATTTTATATGAATAAAAATATATGAATATATAACTTTATATTAATTTCAGCATTACTTTGAATGATTCACAAATTTGGCTGGGTACAATGTAAAATATCTACATGCCATGGTCTGGCACAGCAAAAGCCAAAACATAGCAAAAGATGTGAAGACAATGTGGGTAACAAAGGATTAACTTTTATAACCCAGAAAGAGCTCATCAAATTAATGGCAGATTGATAAAGAACTTGAACAGCAAAAAGGGCAACAATATAGCTATTCAAGAGGGAAAAAAAGGGGAGGGGGGACTGCTAAACCTTCACAGAATTGCCCAAAGTCACAGCAGAAGAGGGCATTGCAAAAAGTTCAAGGAGGGACCAGTGCTGTGGCACAAATGAAGCCTCTGCCTGTGGCACCAGCATCCCACATGGGCACTGGTTCAAGACCTGGTTGTTCAGCTTCCAATCCAGCTGCCTACTAGAAGACCCGGAAGAAGCTCCTGGCTCCTGATCGGCCCTGCTCTGGCCATTTGTGGAGTGAACCAGAGGATGGAAGACCTCTCTGTCTCCCTCTTTCTGTCTGTAACTCTGCTTCACAAATAAATAAATAAAATCTTCAAGAAAAATAAAAAGGTCTATGGAGGGGCTAGCATTGTGGTATAGTGGGTTAAGCCACCACATGCTAAGTGAGCATTGCACAATCTACTGGAGCCCCAGGTTGAGTCCTGGCTGCTCCACTTCCAATCCAGCTCTCTGATATTTGCACCTGCAAAAAAGGACTTGGGCACCTGCCACCCACATGAGAGACCTGGATGGAGTCCGTGGCTCCTGGCTTCAGCCTGGCCTGTCCCTTGTTGTTGTGGGCATTTGGGGAGTGAACCAATGAATGGAAGTCTAATCTCTCTGTCCCCCTCTCTCACTCAAATAAAAAAAATAAATGATTTTTTTAAAAAAGAAGTTCATGTAAAAATGGAATTAATTTTGTTCTGGTGCAAACACACACACACACACACACACTGAAGTCCATGCAGTTTCTCTCCATAATATGCATTTTCCATGAGCTTTTGGGAGCCCGCTCTATTTTAGGGTGTTTAATAAACACACACTGTTACCACAAAACAGTCTTGCCATTTCTGTTAGCGTGATAAACTATGAGGCTGCTTTTCAACACACGTAAGACCTGCAGGTGTTATCAGAATTTGGCTTTTTCTGGGGAAAACCAGAAACCTCCAAGATAATCAATTTGTGCAATCTCTTTGTAATGAAGCAATTCTTCAAGAATTTAAATATTGCAATGTCTTATGATCAAACTTGCATGTTCCACAAAGAACCAACTTGTAACCTTTGGTTGTCAGTTGGAGCATTTTCTTAAAATAAGAAACACTTTGAGTTGATGTGTCCCATGTCACTCGTAAAGGAAATATTCTTTTTAAACAAAGTCTTTTCTGTGTGTGCTCCCTTCTTAAGCTATCTTCCTAGGTCCCCTTGCATTATGGCATCTACAGGAAATTCTAGGTGCACAGACCTCATGGTGCGCAGGTTAGAGCAAGTCTTCAGACATGAAAGAAATGGTTTCAGGACGAGTGTGCATTACAAACCCCAGGGCCACACTTCCGCCTTTGCCACAGTAAAGTGTGGAAGAGACACTACCATGCCTGCGACCCAGAGCAGGACGGAGAGAACAGCTGTGCTTGAGCCAGAGCCTGATTCAAGAGTCAGGCAGGAGAAGTCTGAGCTGCAAACGGTGTTAACATGAGGAATCTTCAAAAAGTGCATGGAAAATGTCTACTTTGAAACTATGCACGGCTTTCTATATTTTCTTTTTTTTTTTTGCATCAGAATTAAAAAAAAAATATTTGAAAGGCAGGGTTACAGAAAGAAAGTAAGAGAAATCCTCCATCTATTGGTTCACTCCCCAAATGCCTACAATGGCCAGAACTGGACCAGGTGGAAGCCAGGAGCCTGGAGCTCCATCCGGGCTTCCCACATGGGTGCAGAGACCCAAATACTTGGTCCATGTTCTGTTGCCTTCCCAGATGCGTTAGCAGGAAGAAGAGTGGAGCATCCAGGACTCAAACTGGCACTCTGCTAGTGTTGCAAGTGGTGGTTTAACCCACTGCGTCACCTTGCTGGCCCCTAAACTTACCTATTACTTCCACTTTCTGGAAGCACCCTCATGCATTCCATACAACATTCATCCCTCGAGCAGCTTTGTTGTCCCATTTTTCTCTTGAGTTCCTGGGCGAACTTCCTCAAGGTTGCGCATACACATGCAAGTACATGCGAATGGGCGATCCTGCCTCAACACAGCTAAGATGACAAGGGCCGGGGGAAGGGTGGGGGTGGGCTGCAGAGTTCGTGCCCCATTCACTGGCCTGGGGGTAGCTCGGCTGCAGCTACTTAGCTGCATCAGGAACTGCAGACCTCACTAACTCAAATCTTCTTTTGTGCCAAAGGAGCCAGAAATCTTTATAGGCAATCTCTCAAGTTGACACGGAAATAAACAAAAGAGATCCTCCAAACACAGTCCTGCACATGGTCTGTCAGCCACCAGGTCGACAGGGTTGGTGGGGTTCATGATATTCCCAAGAACTGGTCCCCTATTCTCATCTGTCACTCACTGGGTGATGCACAGTGGCTTCCAGGCAACCACTTCAAAGAGCCGGGAAGTCTGCATGATGAAGTTCACCTGCTGATGCCACAGGCTTTTACCCGACATGCTCCTGGGGCCCTCATCCCACCTACCTGCTCTCCCCAGGGCTCTAGCAATCACCTCTTCTCTCAGGCAGGCACCTGGTCCTCTTGTCAGCCCTGTCACCCCACAGATGACAGTAGACATTCCTGCTGCCCCCCCACCCTCAATGAGAACTGCCCTGAATTCAACTGCTACCTCCCCTCCACTCTCACCTCCGCCACTCCTTCTGCCACCTCTGTTACCCTTTGTCACCTCTCCTACTCCTTGACACTTTACAAATTTGGCTCCCAGGTGAATTATTTCTCTGATGCAAGCCATGGCTCCAAGTTGCTCTAAAGAAACCCAAAGAACTGGTCATCCCTTCACTTCTGGACTTTCAAAGTCTATCAACTGACTAAATGTTCACATTCAGAAAGTCCTAAATGCTAGGAGACAGATAAAGATTTAGAACCCATTATTTTTGGATGAAATCTTACACAAAGAATAACACTGGGTGCAAAACTCGGGCAGAAAACTATGAGAGGAGTCCATTCCTTGGCTTGCCATTGAAGGTCTCACCTCACCAAGCAGCCAAACTGAATTTCTAGTCCCATCACCTACACATCCCCCAAGGTTAACCACGTCTGGCACTCTGCACCGCTCACCCCTTCCCACACTGTCACTTCCGCCTCTCTCCCCGGCTGCTACCTAGATGTCCACCTGAGTGACGATCCAGCACTGCTGTCCAGTCTTGTGGGGCTGAGTGCCTGCCTGCTCCGGCTGGGGTATCAGTCCCTCTCTGGTCACAGCATTTTCTACGGCACTCATCAGACACTGCTTTGTGTGACAGCTATCCATCCACTCGGTGTGAATCCTATCATCAGCCAACGAATGGTCAAAGGCCTTTCAGTGGTTCTTGACCTCTTAGGGGAACAGATGTGTGCACTGATGGCCATGCATCTCATCATGTCCTCCCACACGGATACCAGCATGGTGGTGAGGCTTGCTCTTGCCCACAGGACATCAACAGCTGAGCCCAATCACAGGCTGCAAAGCTCCACCATGCTGACCCAGATCAGCAGATCTGAGAAATGACCACGGAGTTCTGAAGACAAACAGGTTGCTGTTTTGAGACATTCAGCTTCTAGGCACTAAGGGGAGGTGGAATATTTGGTGTACTGTACTCTTCTGAAATGAGTAAATTTTCTTTTTGTACTTAATACCATTGGTTGAACTCCTTATGTTATACAGAATTATTATTATTAGGTGTTTAAATCCAATTGAAAATAGATCCCAGTAAAAAATACAAGTGGGAATAAGAGACGGAGGAGCTGTACAGTTAGGCACACAGTTCCATGGACTTACTCCTAAGGGTAAAGCTAAAAACTTGCCATGGGACTCCAAATCTCATTAAGCTGGGTGGTACTAAAGCCTCTTACATGTTAAAGTGATCATATTAAAGTGTGTAACTGATCATATACAAAGGATTAAGTGTCAATGGGATCACATAGAATTAAAAAGGGGAAAATGGGCCGGGCCATGGCTCACTAGGCTAATCTTTCGCCTGTGGCGCTGGCACCCTGGGTTCTAGTCCCGGGTTCTAGTCCCGGTTGAGGCGCCAGTTCTGTCCTGGTTGCTCCTCTTTCAGTCCAGCTCTCTGCTGTGGCCCGGGAAGGCAGTGGAGGATGGCCCAAGTGTTTGGGCCCTGTACCCACATGGGAGACCAGGAGGAAGCACCTGGCTCCTGGCTTCGGATCGGCGCAGCACACCAGTAGTAGCAGCCATGTGGAGGGTGAACCAACGGAAGGAAGACCTTTCTCTGTCTCTCTCTCTCTCTCTGACTGTCTAACTCTGCCTGTCAAAAAAAAAAGGGGGGGGGGGATGATCCAACATGGGAAGCAGGCCATACAGCAGACTCATAGAATGACAAATTCCCTAAACAGCACTCTGACCTCAGAATCAGCCCTTAAAGCATTTTGATTTGGCTGAAAAGCCCATAAGAGCATTTCAGGCATGGAAAGCTGAGACACTGTGGTAAAAAATGATCTATTTGAAGGATCTCTGTGAGTGAGATTCCAGTGGAAAGAAGGGGCCATCAAAGAAGGAGGTACCTTTCTCTGAAGGGAGGAGAGAATTTCCATTTTGCTGATGGCCCTGTCTAAATAATATCAGAGTTTGTAGACTCAAAAAGCTTCCATAGCCTTGGCAGCTCATGACAAGAGCCTCAGGTGATCACTAATGTCATACAAAAGACTGTCAATTGTTAAATCAATAGAAGTCACTGTGCACTTACTCCCCATGTAGGATCTCTGTCCTTAATGAGTTGTACTATGAGAATTAATGGTAAAACTTGTATTCAAACAGTACTTTATACTTTGTGTGCCTGTGTGGGTGCAAGTTGTTGAAATCTTTACTTAGTATAGAGCTGGTCTTCTGTATATAAAGATAATTAAAAATGAATCTTAATGAAGAGTGGCATAGTGGGTTAAAGCCCTGGCCTGCAGTACTGGCATCTCATATGGGTACCGGTTCTAGTCCCAGCTGCTCCACTTCTGATCCAGCTCCCTGTTAATGTGCCTGGGAAAGCAGTGGAAGATGGTCCAAAATGTCTCTCTGTTTCCCTTTCTCTCTGTAACTCTAACTTTCAAATAAGTAAAATTAAAAAAAAAAAAAAAGAAAATAGAACCGAAAGTTATCAAAGATGAAGTTATTTAGAAGCTTTGAATATCACAATGCACCAGATGACTTAGAAAAGGCCATATGTTAATCAAGTTGTTACTTAGCACCAAGGGGATGTTTTTCCTTACTCTATCAAAATTATTTACAACAGCTAACAAAGAGTAGCATACAGGAAGTTTCTAGAATGATCCTGAAAGCCCCAGTTGCTTCCCCTGTGGACTCTCAGAGCATGCTTCTAAAAGGTGCTCGTTTACAACAAAATATATATATAACACCATGCCTTTGAAGAGAACAAGAAGTCCTCCCCCAAGGCCAAGTGCTCACCTAGGTAGGTTCCACTGCTGTGCCCAGGGAACGTGGCATCTTCTGGAGTGGGTGCAAAGCGCACAGAACAGAAGCCGAGAAATAAAGCACAATACAGTTAGGAGCCCGGCCACAGGTGCTAAACACACAGCACGCACAGCAAATCACATCACGCACAGCAGAGCACAGCCATCCACGCTGTCACTCCCAGACGTAAAACTTTCTGTTTCACATCTGAGTCAGAAGTCAATCACGCAAGGCTGCTTTGATTTGAGTTTCAGTGTATCCAGAGGTTCCTGGAGGCGCCTCCCAGGAAACTACAAGAGATTCTTTTCTGAAATGGTTCTCCTTGCCCGACTAAGACAAGGACAACACTAGATGCCCAAAATAACCTGACTGCTCTAAGTGAGGCTCTCTGGTAATATGTGAAATGTTGCTCCACTACTCCGGCCCAAGGGGACAGACACAAGGCTTAAGATCCAAACGCTCCCCTCTTGTGGACAGGAGGGACAGGGGATGCCCATGCTGGGGAGCGGATCACGGTTAAGGTAAGGCTAGACTGTGCTCCAAAGTAGAGCAGGGAAAAGCATTTCTGAAAGTGAATGATACGGTTTCTCAGAATTAAACGACTCCTGGGCTATTCAGAGCTTGCAAACTGAACGAAGTGGTGCCGTGCTGGTTTTTGGTCTTCGTATCTGTCCGCCTGGGCTAAGAACATGACTGAGCTGAAACCAGACAGTGCAGCAGATGCGACTGGCCTCCGTATGTACGAACACCACTGCTCTCCTCACTCACCTTCATTTGAGAGTGTTGGCAGAGATTAAAACACTAAAACACCCTGTTTTATTTCAGATCACATTCTGTGTTTCCGCCACATGGAGGAAAAAAAAAAGGAAAATGCAGGTTTCTTTCCGAGACAGAATCCAACCTCAGACTCTGGTACTGAAATGCCAGGGTGGAGGTGGGATGTGCAATGGAGTTCTTTTACAACTGGCTCGCTAGCTTCAATTTGATCCTACACATAGGTGCACTAAATAAAATGACCAGGCTATGTCGGGCAGTTTTTATACATGTACCTTTAATTTCCTCTGAGTAGCACAAAGGGAACAAGAAAGGAAATGATTAAATGTGCAGAAAACACAATTAAAGGAGGAAGATGAAACAAGAAGAAAGAAACAAAATCCACCTACCACACTCAACAGTTTCCTCATCTTAGAAAAGCCAAAGGGGAGGAAAAAAAAAACAAATGAGTTTCAAAATTATTAGGCAATAAATAAACAGAATTTGTGAACCACACTTCAGACTGCACTGCACCCTTGCTCTATGAAACACATAAATGCTTTCAAAAGAACACAAGTGTTCATGGAAATTAAACAACCAAGTGGGATTAACTGACCAGAAGAAAAAGGAAAAAGCTTCGGCACTTTTTAAAATAATACCTTCAAGAGGGAACGATATTTATTTTCATAGGATAAGTCCATTTGTAAGTTAATCTGTTCAAGACTTTGAAGACATTTTAGAAAAATGGTGAAATGGATTTTTTTTAGATGCAATAAATTTCATCCTTCAAACGTGTCTACCTTTCCTTAAATGGAACAACAGCCTAACAATGATCAATTTATTACACATAGCCAGTGAGGTCGGGCAGAACCCGTTCTTTTCATTCTGCTCAAAGGGTGATGAAAGGTACGTGAAAAAAGTAACCCTAAGCATGTCTGCAATTACTAAGAAGATAGCAAAATCTAAAATTTAAGTTTGACTTAGGATTCTCACCTTCAGGAAGGATGGGTAAAATCTTCCATTAAGAAGAAAAACCTGACCTTGAGCCCAAGGGGAGCTTATCGAAATGCGAGGCCTGCAGAGTGGACAGGAGACACCAGGGCAGTCCCCCTGCTCATCTCACTCTGAGCTGGAAACCACAGCCAAAGGCTCGGCAGGGAGAGTGGATCCCATTTGTGTCCACTTTTCAAATACTCAAGGGGCCTCAAACTGAGCCAGTTCTATGGTTCTATTCGAGCAGACCATTTCACCCAGGCTCACAGTCTGAGCCAACCACACTGTCATTCCATTTAGGGCCATCTCTGAATACCTGCCCGTGTCATCAGCACCTACAACAAATGATTGTGAAACAAAGAAGCAACTGTGTGATGCTGGGCCAGCCAGGCCTGTCACCCCAGTAACAACGCCAATAGAGCTAAGACTGAATAGCCCGTGCCCGGTGACGAAGCAGACAGCTGTACCCGGTGCAAGTCTTCTGGGGAGAACAGACCGACCAAATACTGCGCCCTCGGTTAAGGACTCGGTGCTATGGAAATCAGATGATGATAGCCATATTGTGAGAACAAAACAAAACAAAAAAAACCAACACTCCAGTACCAACTCACAATAAAAACAAACACTGCTTAATTTATATTACATTGTATATTTCATGTTCTAATAAAAGGTCATGAATACAGTGGCTACATTCTGGAGAGAAGATTTCTCCATACAATTTTTAGCTAGGAAGCATATGGAGTTTTTTTCCACAATAAAAACGCATGCATATATCCAATAGCAAGTATCAGGCTTAATGGACCCTGGGTGGGAAGAGCAAGCGAACAGATTTCCTTAGACAGGCAAGTTAAAAGAGGAAAGATTCTAAAAGATGGATCTCAGAAAAGGGTTGCGATAATTACACAGCTGTTACCATAGGCAAGCCACGGTTCTAAAAATGCAAAAACTCATTTAATTTGCCAACTGAGGTCAGTACTGTTATTCCATTTTATAGATGGGAGAGCACTCGTTAAGTGGCAAACCAGGGGTCTGGATCCACGTAACTCCAGCTGCTCCGAAGCCCTCGTGTCCGACCACAATGCACACTATCATACCACAATCACTTTTTGACCACACAAGCTTTGGGCCAGCACATACAAAGTCTCGGGAGAGGTTTCTTCCTGACTCCTTCCCAGTACCCTCACCCTCTGCCTCTCCCCGCAGCCTCAACACCCCAAGTGCATTCCCCCCACAGCGGGACCTGGGAGGGACCAGCTCCTCCCCCAGCACCACCGGGCATCCACCTTCTACTATCTTCAAGTGCGAATGAGCAGGAGAGGAAAACTGCCAAAAGTCCCAAGGGTGAGGCCAACAGGAACACACAGACATCAGTCTGCCATCTCCAGAGAACGGACTGGAAACATGCTGTGAACGGCCATGTCGACCTGTGCACAGCAGGGCAGCACTCTGAGCTGGGTGCAGCGGATGCCCATCCACTGGAGAACCCGCCATGTCTGCCATGGGGGACCATCACTCACAGGGTCTAAGCTGGCTCGCTGTACCCCCCACCTACAGCTCCCCTAAAAGTCTGCAACAATCCATCCTACAGACCAAAGTCCCAACCGTCAATCAACTCGCTCTTCGCTGAGTGGCTTTGGGTCTCCACGTCAGGCTGTCTCAGTGCCCCTCCCCTGGGGGCTATCTCAGGAGTAACCCTCCGGACAAGCAGAGAGAAACCATGTCATGGTGAGTGCTAAGGATCCACCAGGTCTTCAGCACAACCAGCTCCAGGTGTAGGCGACGGGGATGTGAAACCAACAGCCGAGTTCTTCTGCACCTCCTTCCACACCAACACTGCACTCTGGCTTCTCTCCAACAGTGTCAGTGAGTACTATAGGTGCTCTGTAAGACCTCGTGTGTTTCTGTTTACACAAAGCGCCACCAACATTAAGGCGGTTGACCAGGTTTTCAACAGGCAAACCTGCCATTACCACATACACGATCTATTTGTTTCGGCATTAACGTGTCCTGTGAAAGCATTCCAGTACCTGGGATGTCACAGCAAGGAGGGTGCTCCACTTCAAAGCTTTATGGCAACAACCTGTAGCACAGTGTGATGATAGCATTCCTAAATGCTTCCCCCCTCTAAAATACCAGGACCAGGCACAGCAAATTTAGTCTGTGGCTCAGTGTTTGAGCTGTTTGATTGGCAGACTGTGATCTTCAACCCACAATGTACTTTGTCTTGGAATCAATCAGGTGATCAGAAAGGCTACCTTTGGCTCTGGTGAAATACTGTGATGATAATCGCGACTGGTTAAGGCAAATTCTACAGTAAAATATTTTTTTCAAAATACTGTGCATTTTTTGCTTCTTTTTTATGAAAAGAATTTTACGAGAGCTACTTTGCAAAAGAAAAATTTTAAATGACAACCATCCAGTCTGCCGTGTTAGAAATTTTCCAATTTCTAATTTCGAAATATTTTTGAGATCCCCAACAAAGGAAACGAAGCATGGACAATAAAAATCATACTTGGCTGGCGCCGTGGCTCAACAAGCTAATCCTTCGCCTGCGGTGCCGGCACACCGGGTTCTAGTCCCGGTCGGGGTGCCGGATTCTGTCCCAGTTGTCCCTCTTCTAGGCCAGCTCTCTGCTATGGCCCAAGTGTGCAGTGGAGGATGGCCCAAGTGCTTGGGCCCTGCACCCCATGGGAGACCAGGAGAAGCACCTGGCTCCTGCCTTCAGAACAGCACGGTGCGCTGGCCACAGTGCGCAGGCCGCGGTGGCCATTGGGTAGTGAACCAACGGCAAAGGAAGACCTTTCTCTCTCTGTCTCTCTCTCTCTCACTGTCCACTCTGCCTGTCAAAAAGTTAAAAAAAAAAAAACAAAAAAAAAACATACTTGAATGTTTTAAGATATGCTCCATGACCAAAAAGAGCCTTCTCTCCATCCATTCTGAAGTTACAGATACTGCATTTAAATAGAAATGATAGCCTAAAAAAGTTAATGCTTATGTCACTAGATAGATAATTTTTAACCTGTACATTCAGATTTCAAATAAAAAAATACATATTTCTTTCTTAAAGTCAAATATGAAATTGCTTCTATATATGCTTCTAAATGGCAAAAAAGGAAAACTTCTTTAAATTTTATCGACAGGAGAAATGCAAATTACCAAGAGAAACGACTCTTCTATGCTGACGTGAGATCTGGCCTTACTCATTTCCAGAACCCATAAACTGCGTCTTTTATGGAATTATCCTAAAGGTGGTCATAGCAAAGAAAACCCACAAGAGAGGCAGCCCTGCAGCCCTCACGCCAGCTCCTCATGGAGGAAACCCATCATGAGATGAATGAGGGAGAGAAAGAAAAGTTCAAAGTCCTCTTGCTGCAAAGTTCTTTGTTGGATAACCAACTGCTCCAAAAAATAATATATACCCAAGGAAGAGGAATGAGATCCTAGGTTAGGCTTCTAAGAGTGAAGAATATTTTCATTTTATAAAAGCTAGTGTTTGTGTGTTTAGGAAAGTTTGACTTTTTAAGGGCACTATTCAGTTTGCAAAGCTTGTTTTTGGGGCACATGTGAGATGCACTAAGATTCTCAAGGGCAGGAAAGAAGCCAGCAGTGAGTTGCATCCGTTCTTGGAGCTCTGAAACAGCGCGGATTTTAAAGCCTAGAGGCCGTTGCACATCATGGCTCCCAATGGCCAGGGCTCAGACCTGCAGCACAAACCCAGACCACAAGATGACAAGACTGGGATTGGCCATCCTATGACTTCTACGCTGATATAACTGCACCCCTCTAGCTGCAGAATCAGCTTCCATGAAATTTTTCTCTATGCAAACTCCACTTTCAATAACACATCACGAAGCAACTAGTCAACTCACGGTAATGCAAGCAGTCACTTAGTGAACAAATTAATCGTCTCATCTGACACATTATTACATAACTAAGTTCATCCTTCCTTCCAAATCCCATCCATTACAATATCTTCCTGGGAGGATCTTATAATATCTTCCTGCGTGGAAATTTGTAGAACTTTTGACTATATTTTTCCCATAAAGTTATAAATACCAACACAACAGTATTATTTTTTAAGAAATTTTATGTTAAGTCTAAAACTTCTTAAAACCTAGCCTATGAATTAGCATTCAAGGTCACAAAAATAAATGATTTTATACCAACTTGCTGTTTTTCTTTAGAGTGTTAATCTGTAATTTAGCAAAGCACATTATAACATGAACTTCCTATTCCAAGATCCTAAGTGCCAAATGTTGAAATCCAGGTGACCTTTAGATTTAGTTTATACATAAAGGTTTAGTTTTTTAAATATATAAAATATATACATATATTTATATAAATATGTAAAAAGAACAACTGTCAAACACCCAGGTTAAAGTGCTTAATTTTAAATGCCATTCGTATGTTCAGACCTAATCCCAATGACTTTTGCATAACTCTTAAGTTTAGGAGATAACAGTCAAAGAAGTTTCAACTGAAATTCCAGCTCTTTGGGGGTTATAGAACACCAGTTTTCTATAATTTTTATGCAACTCTGCTGTCTCTCTAAACAAGTCCAAATTTACTATGCACACGTGATTCACTTGGATAATCTTGACCAGATTTAGTTGAAAATAAATAACATCATATATGTAGGAGAACGAATACTGCATCTCTTGGTGACTTTAAATACGGCTTTGCAACAAAAGACAGGGACACCAAAGAGGAAGGAAGGAAAGAGGACGGTGACCAGGAATGACTTCTGAATGGTATTGAAGAGTCAGGGGGCATTTCAATAAAGATCAATCCTGGAATACACACCCCGCAGGTGCAAATATTAAGATATTGACACGACAAGGATATGAGGCAAATCGACAGACCCAAGGCGTCCATCACAGTTCGTGTCTCTACACACAAACCCCTTCCCACATTCATACGCCACTACCAAAAAGCCAATCCACTTCAATTCTTTCAAGAGACACACATGCACATTGATCCAAAACTTGAAGCAGACGGAAAATCACACTTATACCACAGTATACACTCCTAAGTGCTTAGGGTCCTAAGTCTCAGGTCCAAGGACCTTCTCACTTTCACTCCAGTCGTCAAGTTTCCCCAGTTGGAGGCCACGTGTACCAAGCACACTAGGAAGGAACGCGGTGGGCCCCCAGTTCAATGCTGGCTCCAAGCGGAAGGCAGGTGGACAACGCAAGGCTCCCTCCAGCTGCAGGGGCTGCCGGTGGTGAGCCACCCCACTCATAAACCACGTGAGGCTCGATGCTGATCCTCCTCACGTCTCCAAAGCTCCCTGGCTCGCGACAAGTGTTTTCCCCTTCTGCTCAGACTTAACGCAGCAAGAACCAGCAGGCTTTTGCATCAGTGCCGTGGTTTAAGTACTCACTTGCTGGGAGATTTATTCTCGGCTGCAGTTTGGCTCTCTTTCTAATGTGATTCCTGAGCTCTGTGCGTCTACACGCTGACAGAAAGAACAGGAGATGTGAAGAAAAAAAAAATACGATACTAAAAACAGATGTTGGTGTAAAATCCCAGGGCCGTTTATTGGCTTATTTCACTTTTTAATGTATAATTTCCACGCTTAGAACAAAGAGTTTTAAAAAAAAACTCTTAAAAGACCTAGAAGCATGAAACATTTAAGGGAGGTGAGTTTACAGGACGGGCACTTGAGAGAGTGGGGACGTGGAAACTCACAAAGCCACAAGAGGCCTACATTGGTAAACTGGACGGAAATGCACCCACATCCAGGTGGTGCCACTCAGACATCCAACACCGCCTCTTTTTCTTACACATTTTCTTTCGATCTACTCTGGCAATGACTCCGAACAGATGGGTAAAAGGTTGGAGTTATGATGATTTGTGGATAAGCAAGGAAGATCTTGCCCAAGTCTGCTAATTTGGGAGAAAGAAAAAGACTTGTACTTAAGGCCCTGGGAGTATTCTCCAAAATACCCAGGACTGGAAGTCAGAGAGAGCAGTGGGGGCTTGTGGTTTCCTTAAAGAGTGGATCACGGCTTATTATAAAGCACCCGGTCATCTGCCTCCCGCAGACTGACAGGCATACTCCTCGTGGGACTTTCATATTTGCTTGATTCCTGAGCAGCCTTGACCAAGAACTACTGCAAGGCAACACGGCCCCTCAGTCTTCCCTAGGCACCTGCTTTAAAGAGTCACGCAAGAATAAAAAACAAAAAATAGACAGCAGGACTTGGCTCCTCTGCCTCCTTATCAACCAACTTACATGATTTCCTGCTGGAGACTTTCAAGGGCTGAACTAATATCTCTGCTCGTCTCAGGGCCAATCTCCTGGGAGAAAGAAGGTGGATACGCTGATCAATTTTCAGCGCGGGGCAGAAGTTAACACAGCACCAGAAAATTGAAAGTCTTCAGGGCAGAAAAAATCAAAACCCTGGAAGTCAGGGTGAACGTGAACACAATTCCAGTTATTCCAGTTCGGACCTAAATCTTCCACTGTCAGATCTGTGTAAATTATCTCCTCTAACTGCTCCACCTACCCCACCCCACCTCCACCCCCACACACAGCAGACAGCAATGTGCTGTTTTCTGTTTGCTTCAAATACAAAAGCCAGGGTACCCTGGTCCTGTGCTATTATTTTTGGACATCATTCATCCACGCTCAGACAAAACAGAAATCTAAACTTAAGGGATAAAGCCTTCGCAGGGTGATTTGTACCCACACTCTGGGGCAGGGGTCAGCTGAGGAGGGGCTCGTGCCATGCACCTGTGCCTCACCTTTCCTGGAAATGCTTAGAGGGGATGAGGCCCGCCCTGGGGTTGGCGTCGCCTTCATGCTTCGCCTGCCACCACGTCGGGTCATCCTGGCTCATGATCTGCAGGATGTCTCCCTTTCTGAACGCGAGTCCGGCTTCCTTACACGGGATCGCCTTGTCCTCCGTGGGATCGTAGTCAAAGAGGGCCTTGATGAACATCTGGGAAAGATGTGGCAACGGTCTGCCTTCTGAGAGTCGACCGTGGACACTTCCGCAAGCTGCGATGCCAAGCCGGCAGTCCCAGAGCGGCTGCGTGTGACTCGGGGAGCCACGGCTTCGCCCACCCCCGACCACACATGTTTTTAAAGAGCTGATTACCTTGCCTTCTTTGGCTGGTGGCTCCTCCTTGATGCTGGGAATGATCTTAAACGTGATGGCTCCCTCAGACTGGGCCTGGTAGCAGACAAAAGAGTGTTGTGAGAAGACAAGAACCAGGGAAAGCTGAGATCAAACACCCAGAAAGCGAAAAGTATTGGAAAATTGGGGTTTCCCGTCTTAGATGGACCAAACGGAGGACATTTGGGGATAGAAATTCCTGAAACGTAAGAAAGTCCTGAGGGTTGCTAAATGAGCCATAAAAACAAAACCATTTGGTCCACTTCTACTACTTTTAAGATGTCAATGAACATATCAGCATCTTTGTCACACTACCTCAAAAGGGAAACACGAAAGAATAGTGCCTTAGATAAACACATAAATTACCAAAACAAGGCACAGCCTTTGTGTTGTCTGACATAAAATACCCAAACTGTCAGCAGTCCATCCCTAAACACACGATTCTACCAGTGGCGATGCCCGTCAAAGAAAACTAGGAATAATGGCCCCATCTGGCTGGGACCGAGGCATAGGGGGTAAAGCTGCTGCCGACAATGCCAGCATCTCATATGGGCACCAGTTGCTGCCCCAGCTGCTTCGCTTCCAATC
Organism: Lepus europaeus; assembly: GCF_033115175.1. Lineage (NCBI taxonomy): Eukaryota > Metazoa > Chordata > Mammalia > Lagomorpha > Leporidae > Lepus > Lepus europaeus. The sequence goes on along the minus strand of NC_084840.1, from coordinate 89,479,838 downwards.
CAGCTCCTGGCTAATGGCCTGGAAAAGGAGTGGAAGTTGGCCTAAGTGTTTGGGTGCCTGAATCCACGTGGGAGACCGGATGATCCTGGCTTCAGCCTGGTCCAGCCCTGGCCATTACGGCCATTTGGGGAGTGAACCAGCAGATGGAAGACCTTTCTCCCCCTCTTTCTGTCACTCTTTCAAAATAATTAAATAAGTCTATTTTATTTTTTAAAGAACAGTCCTATCAATGAGATTCTGGGTAGTGAATAAAACATGAAAAATAGATTAATTAAAGGATGAAAAACACAGAATGTCTATGCTGATTTAATTAAAACAAGCAATATCACCCCCTCCCCAAATCTTCACTATTTCAGATAAGGGTTAGTGTCATCTGAAATACTCTCCAGTCATTCTCTATTTCTCTCTTTAGCATCTATAGCAGCCATATTTAAGTATTTATGCAATGATTTCTGATTACCTATTTATTCCTGCTAACTTGAGATCTCCACAGGAGCATTCAATGCACGTATTTAAGAGCTGAGGGCGGGAGGCAAGGGGCGGGGTGGCGGGCAGTTCGGAGAACCTGCAGCTCACTTCGCTGGTGTGCTGGGAAACCAGAACTCCACTGAGCTAGAGCACAAATCTCTGAAGCGTATGCAATGTTGCAGCCAGTTGGCCCTGGCAAGACCCAGGGAGGCACTCCAGCTCAACACGGTGCACTGGAGTCCGGGTGGTGCCAATAACAAAATTTGATAAAGAGGTGATTTCTTTAGAAATGGCGATAGTGTAGCTTTTGCATATTGTGAAAGTAACCCACGCACCTTAACAGTCCATACCATACGGAATCGCATAGGTAAACACAGAGCAGTCATCTCGATAATCCCCTCCCGTGTTTCTAGGATTTGTTTTTTAAAAGGAGGTCAAATCCTTACATTTATTAAGAGACCAATCATTATTGGATTTTATTATTACCACTACTGTCATATAGGTCTAAATGGATGAATGCCAATGCAACATTCCTGATAATTTCCAAATATTTAAAAAATTTGAAAGGCAGAGAGCTAGAGACACACAGAAACAGCTCCCATTGGTTGGTTGAATCTACAAACATCTTTGACAACTGGGATTGGGACAGGGCTGGAGCCAGGAGCCTTCAACACAACTCAAGTCTCCCACACGGTGGGGCAGGAACCCAGTTATCTGGGCTGTCACAGCTGCCTTGCAAGGTGTGCATTGGTAGAAAGCTGGAATCAGGAACTTGAGGTGGAAATTGAACTCAGGCACTTTGATGTGGGATGCAGGTGTCTTAACCTCTAGGTTAACATGGATCCCAGTATCCAAATATTGCAAAGATATTTGGGGGCCAGCACTGTGGTGTACCACCACCTGCAATATGGCATCCCACATGGACACTGGTTCGAGTCCTGACTGCTCTGCTTCCAATCCAGCTCCCTGCTAATGCACCTGGGAAATCAGTGCAAGATGGCCCAAATCCCATGTGGGATACTTGGAAGCAGCTCATGGCTCCTACTTGGCTGTAGTAGTCATTTGGAGAAGAAACCAGCAGATGGAATACCTCTCTGTGTTGCTGTACCAGAATGAGTGGCAACAGAGGAGCACCACACACTGATAGAATTTGATGGTCCTTTATTGCCAGTGGCAGAGAGCAGGCTCATGCCCTAAAGAACTCTCAACCCCAAAGCCCAAAGCAACAGGGTTTCTAAAAGCAAAAACCACAAAATCGGGAGGGGAATTCATGGTTGCTAAGATCAGAAGGGAATATGTGGTTACTGGGGTCAAGCTGACCTAAAGCCTATGCAAAAGTAATATCAATTATAATCTTAACAATACCAGTTACAATCTTAACAAGTTCAATTATAACATTATGACATTAATCCAGGTACTGGCCTAAATTTTATGTGGGACATAGACAAATTACAATCTTATCATTAACCAAGGTGCAGCCTATCTGCTTCCAAGCTCAATCGATCATGCTAGGGGATTTCTATGCTTTGCCAAGTGTGATGTAGGGGGCTGCTATTGTCTGAGGGTTGTAGGTCACAGTTCAAGACCAGAGTCTCATGGTGATGATGGTGGTGGTGGTGGTGGTGGTGGTGGGTGGGTGCTTTCTCAAGATGGAGTCTCAGGTGCTCCAAAATGGAGTCCCTACTGTCAAGGTGCTACTTCAGGCCGGCGCAATGGCTCACTTGGCTAATCCTCCACCTTCGGCACCGGCACCCCAGGTTCTAGTCCTGGTTGCTCCTTTTCCAGTACAGCTCTCTGCTGTGGCCCGGGAGGGCAGCGGAGGATGGCCCAAGTGCTTGGGCCCCTGCACCCGCATGGGAGACCAGGAGAAAGCACCGGCTCCTGGCTTCAGACCGGTGCAGCACCGGCCGTAGCGGCCGTTAGGGGAGTGAACCAATGGAAGGAAGACCTTTCTCTCTGTCTCTCTAAGTGTTTCCCCCTCCCACCCCCGCTTCTCTGTAACTGTGCCTTTCAAATAAAAAAGTCTTTACAAAAAGATATTTTGTCAATTTATTTCCTTAGGATTAATCCCCAAGGATTGAATTGCTTCATGAAAGAATACATATATTTAAAATTTTGAGTTTCAGATGGCTATCTCAAAACATTTTGTGGAATCCTTTTTTTTTTTCCTGTATAGACAGCTTTAAATTCTGGCAGACACAACTGCTATTTTCCTATTGGAACCAAGGTTAAAAACTCTTTCTCTACCCTAGAATTATAAAAAATTGTATGCTACATTTAATTGTGTAATTTCTGTTATGTTTTTCACTTAAATACTTAGTTTTGGGGGGATTTGTTTTTGAGTGGTGTAAAATAGGGATCACCTTTATTTTTTTCTAACAGAATTATCAATTAATCTAATTCCACTAATGAAACAGTTCTATCATCTTCCCGCTGACTTAAAACACCTTCTCAGGGTTGTATGGGCTAGCGGTTAAGATGCCAGATAATGTGCCGTTGTCCCATACTGGAGTGCTGGGATTGTGCCCTGGCTCCAGTTCCCAATTCCAGCTCCCTGCTAATGCACACCCTGGGAGGCAGCAGGTGATGGCTCAAGTGGATGAGCTCCTGCCACCCACATGGGAGGTGAGGTTGGGTTCCCGGCTCCTGGGGTCAGCCATGGGTAGCAGCTCAGGTCACTGCATGAATCTGAGGATGAGCCAGCAGATGGGAGGCATTCACCCGTGGATGTGCTCTCTTTCTCTCGCCATCTCCCAAACAAATGAGTTTAAGAATAAATAAGGATGGAGTATTTGGTGTTTGGTGCAAACACGCCATTTGGGAAGCCAGCATCCTGTACTAGAGGGTCCAGTCCCAGCTCCAGTTTTGATCAAACTTCCCACTAATGCACACAGAGGATGTGTGCATTAGAGGCAGAGGATGACGACTCACGTGTTTGGGCCCCTGCTGGGAGACTGAGCTCCTGCTCCTGGCTTTGGCCTGGGCTAGCCCCAGCCGTTGCAGGCATTTAGGTAGTGGACCAGCAGAGGGAAGATCTCTGTCTCTCACTCTGCTTTTCAAATAAAGTGAAAATAAATTAGATAAATAAGATTATTTTTAAAAATTAAAGGCCATTTTAATAATATACTAAACATCCATATATACAGATGTCTGTCTTAACAAGTTCAAGTCTCTTTTATTGCTTTAAGGTTTCTAGTGTAGTTTTTTTTTTTTTTAAGATTTATTTATTTATTTGAAAGTCAGAGCTACATGGAGAGAGAAGGAGAGGCAGAGAGAGAGACAGGTCTTCCATATGCTGGTTCACTCCCCAATTAGCCACAATGTCTGGAGTTGCACCAATCTGAAGCCAGGAGCCAGGAGCTTTTTCCAGGTCTCCCACGCAGGTGCAGGGCCCAAGGACTTGGGCCATCTTCTACTTCTTTCCCAGGCCATAGCAGAGAGCTGGATCAGAAGTGGAGCAGCCAGAACTCGAACCAGTGCCAGTGCCCATATGGAATGCCGGCACTGCAGGCGGTGGCTTTACCCACTCACCACAGCACCAGTCCCTGTATTTTAAAGATGCAAGCAGATACTTAGCCATCACTATATCAGTCCTTAAAATCCTAGAGCCTCCAGCATCCGTTCATGTGAACCTGACTATGCTTGCTCCAGTTTCCGCGGGCTCGTCTGACTTCAGTGGAGTACGGATGTTGCTGTGAAACAGTGCTGGTGGTAGGTAACGCAGTGAAACATAAAGATATTATGTCCATCGTGGTGGGACAATTCATCCACCAGAGTAGTAACTACCCCTTACTGCACTTAGGGAAAATGGAAAACACAGGGAAACAGAGGAAACCCATGAAGTATCTCTGACATCAACACATTACAAAAAGTTTCATTCTTCCTGCATGCCTTCTATTCCTGGAACAAATATATTTGATATTCAGCTTTTCAAAAGCAGATCTGAAACATCTGAAACACCGCACTTCAATTTTCTTTTTATTGCAGCTTCAAAACAAACCTGCGCCTTACCAAAATCTGTATGACCTCCTCGGGCCTTTTGTCCTCAACGGGGATCCCGTTGACTTCCCGGAGCTCGTCGCCCACGTGAATGAGCCCTGCAGGGTGGACAAGTCGGGGAAATTGGGAGCTGTCACTTGCAATGGTTTCCCTCATGAAAGCAAGGCCCTTAATGAGGATTGGAAAGGAGCCGCCGACACTTTTCAGGCTTCTGAGTCCATGGTCGTCACCACGAATGCAAGATGACAACACTGTCATGACGCTGGCCAAGCAACGGCTCCAGTGCCCGGCCTCCATCTCGGAAGGCCGGTCACCACGTCTTAGCAGGCGCTCAGCCGAGCTGAGAGGCTGCAGGTCCTCGGGGGCGCCTTGCACAGCACTGACACGGAGACCAGCGGGAACGCAACCCGGGAAGGCAGGGATTGAGCCTTTCCCACCACTCCCGTGGCTACGTTTCCACACTGCACCAGAGACCGCAGGATCTCAGCGCCGGGTCGGCTGTATTTCTACCAGACGCGCACCCACGCACGGAGCACCCACTCGGCACGTTGACTGCTCACCACTGCGATCCGCAGCTCCGCCCCGCATGATCCTGGCCACCATGATGGCGCCGCTCTGCTCATCCTTCTTGATGGTAGCTCCCTTGAAAGGAGGAGAGAAAAGAAAATGAAAGGAATGGAAGGGAATGAGGCAGGATAAGACTGCAAGACTGCTGAGCTCTCTAGCTTCTTCAGAATTGTGCAAAATCCGTCTACCCGGATCTCCTTTCCGTCGTAAAGAGTGCCTTACATTTGAACACTGCTTGTGTTTCTCATTTCATTGTGCCTTGATCACTCATGAGGAAGGTGGAAGGGTGATGCTTATGTGAACAGACCGAAGATGTAAGTAATAAGAAAACTAATACTCCGTCCCTCGATTTTTCACTTCGGTGAGCCTCGTAGACACTAAGCCATCAGACAACAGGGACACGGAGATAATGACAAAGAAAAAGAAAACCAAACTCAGCAATCAGGTAGCCAGATCTGTTCGTCCAGAACACAGGAACTCGGACTGTCCCCAGCACAAAGAGAACTAATGCTTTGGTGTAAGATTAGGAAATGGACTCAAAGAATCTCCAAATTCTCCACTTACAAATGCCTGGATGCTAACCAATGGAACCCTGATTGACCAGAACAACGGGCAAAAGTTGGCCACGCTCAAAACCTCTACATGGTTCCCTTCCAAGAACCTGGCTTTGGTTCAGAAAAGCCACCCAGCACTGCATCAGACTGCTAAGAAGGTGAACCTGAAGTGGTGGCAGCATCCGCCCCCAAGAAGTGGAACTTTGCTCAAGTTCATCAATGAGTTCATTTATATAGAGAACAGACACATAAATACCAGGAGGAATTCATTTGTAATTAGTATGTTTTATAGAGAACAGACATCACATATTTACCTGATAACTCTAAGAGTCAAACAAGTCAGCAATGGGATGATATTGTGGCGCTTTACCTGAGAATGCAAGCACTTGATGCCAAAGATTGCAGGACCTCTCCCCGTGGTCAGAAACCTTAAAACCACCAATTGGTATTTTCTGCTTTTATTTCAACAGCTAACTTGGAGGCCAATTGACTAGAAATATGTATCATTAGTTGGTTTGATTATATCAGTTTTCATTTTCCTTAATGAGCTTTTTTTTTTTTTTTTGACAGGCAGAGTTAGACAGAGAGAGAGAGAGAGAGAGACAGAGAGAGAGAGACAGAGAGAAAGGTCTTCCTTTGCTGTTGGCTCACCCCCCAAATGGCCATTATGGCTGGCATGCTGCGCCGATCCGAAGCCAGGAGCTAGGTGCTTCTCCCAGTCTCCCATGTGGGTACAGGGCCCAAACACTTGGGCCATCCTCCACTGCCCTCCTGGGCCACAGCAGAGAGCTGGACTGGAAGAGGAGCAACCGGGACAGAACCGGCGCCCCAATCGGGACTAGAACCTGGTGTGCCGGCACCGTAGGTGGAAGATTAGCCTAGTGAGCCGCGGCGCCGGCCTCCTTAATGAGCTTTTCAAAATTTCCCACCAAAGCATGTCTAATGACCAAAGAATCTAGTAGTGTAATGTGAATTGGCTTATCTGTATTTTATGGGTGAGAAATTGAACCTCAAATGGCAAACAGTTGTCTAAGATTAAACTACTAGTCAATGGTGAAGTTAGGATTTGTCCAAGGCAATCTAACCAGACACTCTTTTTTTTTTTTTTTTTTTTTTTTTGACAGGCAGAGTTACAGACAGTGAGAGAGAGAGAGAGAGAGAAAGAGAGAAAGAGAGAGGTCTTCCTTCCCCTAATGGCCACAACAGCTAGAGCTACGCCAATCCGAAGCCAGGAGCCAGGTGCTTTTTCCTGGTCTCCCATGTGAGTGCAGGGGCCCAAGCACTTGGGCCATCCTCCACTGCCCTCCCGGGCCACAGCAGAGAGCTGGAATGGGAGAGGAGCAACCGGGACTAGAACTGGCGTCCATATGGGATGACAGCACTGCAGGCAGAGGATTAACCTAGTGCACCCCGGCACCGGCCCCCTAGACACTCTGTTCTTAATCTTAATTATCATTTGGTACTGTTTACCCATGACATTCTGTTCCTGAGGTCATTTTGCCTAAAACATCATGAGTTCATTACCCTGTGGGTAGCTTGTCTCCTAGAGATAAATTCTTTCCTTCCTGGAATGTGCATACCACATTCCCACATCAAGTGGTGACAATGGTCTTAAGGCTTTTAAAGCAATGAGATGGGGTCAGCGCTGTGGAATAGCAGGTAAAGCCACCGTCTGCAATGCCGGCATCCCATGTGAGCGCCGGTTCAAGTCTCGGCAGCTCCACTTCCGATCCAGCTCCCTGCTAATGCGCCTGGGAAAGCAGTAGAAGATGGGCCCAGACCTTGGGCAGGGGCACCCGCATGGGAGACCCAGAAGAAGCTCCTGGTTCCTGGCTTTGGATCAGTGCAGCTCCGGCCGTTGCAGTTTTCTGCAACGTTTTCTGCCTCTGCCTCTCTGTAACTCTGCCTTTAAAATAAATAAATAGATCTTAAAAAAAAAAAAAAAAAAAAAAAAAGTTCATGAGCACTCAAGCCTGTAACACCCTGGTGAAGAGAACAACCCTTTCCGCCTTCTCAGAGAGCTTATGTTCTAACCATGGAAGCAGGTGAAATTCTTAAATGCACAAAGGTGGGAAATGGCATTGCAAGTTTATTTTAATGCAAGAAAAAAAAAAAGATTTTAAATCCATGCTTATGGAGGAACTTCCAAAAGCTCATGGAAAAATACCCCTTAGAAAAAACTATGCGTGGCTTTCAAACCTCATTTTCGCACGAGCTTATGCAGAACCCTCACAACAGACAGCCGGAGAGAAGACAGTCCATTCTTCGTGGGCATGGCAGGGTAAGGGAGATCAGGAAGCCGGGACTGAGGGAAGGAGGACGATGTGATGATGGAGACTCGCTGAGAAGATGCATTGGAAACCAGAAAGCCTGGAAGCAGGTGAGGCAGTCAGCCAGAGGGACAGCATGGAAGAGATGGCCAGCTCAGAGGTGCTGGGGGATGGTTGCGAACGGACTGTTCCGGGAGGAGCAGAGCGGCCAGGTTGGCTGGAGTAAGGTGAAAGAGACATCCAGGTTGGAGGGTAGTGGGGAGCCAGGGAAATCGTGGGATTAAGCTTGGTTTTGGGGCCGGTGCCAAGCCTCCCCCTGCGCGGCCAGCATCCCATACGGGCACCTGTTCATATCCGGGCTTCCAATCCAGCTCTCTGCTATGGCCTGGGAAAGCAGTAGGAGATGGCCCAAGTCCTTGGGTCTCTGTATCCATGTGGGAGACCCGGAAGAAGCTCCTGGCTCCTGGCTTTGGCATGGCCCAGCTCCAGCTGTTGCAGCCATCTGGGGAATGAACCAGCTGACAGAAGACCTTTCTCTGTTTTCCCTCTCTGTGTAACTCTGCCTCTCAAATAAATAAATAAACCCTTAAAAAGAAAGTTTGCTTTTCCTCTGGATGAATGAGAAGATTGTGAAATGGTGGGTTGGGAACAGGGGGTGTGACATGATCTGGAAGACTCTCCACCTACTGTGCCCACATTGAAGGCAGGCGCTTATTAGCTTTGCATAGAAATGTTGAGGCACCTAGCTTTATAAGGAGAAGGGTTTATTCCACTCAGTCTGGGATTTTCAGGTCCAAGACTTGGTGGCCCCACTGGCTTGGCACCCAGTGAGGGTGGCAGATGGCAGTGTGCCAGGAGGCACAGTGAGCAGCTGGGCCCTACACCGTCTTTTATAACCATCTTATGAGAACTACTTTCTGTGGGCACACCCCCAGTGACTTGAGGATGTCCCACCAGGCCCGCCTCTTAGCCGCTTCAGTGTCTGCAGGGTCTGAGGGCCAGAGCACATTCAAACTACAGCAGAAGGCAAGGGTGAATGCAGTGACACACAAAGGAGGCTGCTGCCTGGATCCACAGGGAAGGATGATGGGGCTTGGAGCTGATTGGCAGGGGTACAGGTGATGAAAAGTGGTCTGGATATGCAAGTGCTATTACCAGAGCCAAAAGGATTTCCCAGTGGGTTGGCTGTGGGATGCGCAAAGAAAGAGAAGAGTCAAAGATGGACTGGATGGGTTTTGGCTGAGCAACTGGGAGGTGGAATTGCCATCAACTGAAAGGCAGAAAGACTCTGGGTGGAACACACTTGGGGACAAAGATCAGCAGTTTATTTTTGGACATGTGAAGACTGAAATACCTATTAGGCAGCCAAATGTAAAAATCAAGTAGACAGATGGATACACAAATTTAAAGATCAGAAGAAAGGGTCTGGAAGAGAAATAGCCCCGGGAGTCACTGACACACAGATGTTTTTGTGAAAGCTCCACACGATGAAAAGCACTTGCAGGAGGTGTGGATGGAAAGGAACACTCCAACGCGGAGGGGTCACCTTGTTAGAGACGTGCTATGCTTGCTTTCTGCTGATTCTGCTTCCCTGGGGGGTGAACTACAGACCTGAGAAGCTCACTCCTTTTGACTCAAATCTTCATTGTGTAGCCTGCATGCTTGAAGACTTCTAATTCCATATTGCCTTCCAGACCCTCATTATCATAATCCCCTGATGTGTGATTAGTGCAACGTCGTGTGTGAAAATAAGATTAACACTCAATCATACAAAGCACATTATGTGTGATATTGTATAAAGCTGACTGGGGCTAGCATTGTGGCATGGCAGGTTAAGCTGTGCTTGGGACACCAGCATCTCATAGTAGCTCTTCTGCTTTGAGACATGGTTCACCTGCTTCTGATCCAGCTCCCTGCTAATGTACCTGGGAGAGCACTGGAGGATGGCCCAAGTGTTTGGGCTCCTGGCACCCATGTGGGAGACCCAGATGGAGTTCCTGGCTTCTAGCTTTGGCTTTGTCTCGCCCTAGCTGTTGTGGCCATTTGGGGAGTGAACAAACAGATGGAAGATCTCTCTCTCTCTGCTACTCTGCTTTTAAATAAATAAATCTTTAAAAATTAAAAAGTTGATGTTTTATGGCATGGTTTGCAAATGCAAAACGCATTAAAATTGAATCTAGTATTTTGGAACTTACATATTTTTTAACATTGTTATTTCAAATTTATTCTAGGTGATTTTTCTTTTTAACAAAAAATGAAAGCTACATAGAGAAGTTCAGGATAGACTGAGAGGTTAAAATTCTGGTTAGATTTTTGGTAATTCTATAAAATGGTTTCTAAGAGATAACTGCTAAGGTTAGACTATGATGTTCTCCTTAAATAAAAACGTCGCCTCCTACAAACTTTCAACAGTAGGTAGCATAATCTCAGGTTGAGTCGTTGTAGTAACTGCGATCACAGTGTGGTCTTGTGAAATCCTTGCATTGAGAACACCTTAGAAATGTCTTAAAATCCAAATTCCCCGGCTCCTCCTGAGTGACATAAATCCTCCAGGATACAGCACAGAAGTCTGCATTAAGGAAAATACAGTAACCTGCTTGCAAAGAAGCAAGAGGACAATCCATGCAGAGAACACCGAAAATTGAGGGTCAAAATGCGCTCACCAATGGACAGAATTTCATCTTCTTCAGCTGTCTCTAAAAATCAATTTTCCAGATACGTCAAACGCAGATCACTCCAAACTCACAAGGGAGGGAGGGGAGCTTTGCTCCTTGTATCCTGATCATGTCACTGTCCACCTACTGCTTCAAGTCCCCTCACACAAACATCCTGTCTTCTTTCTATTGCCAAATGGGGGCAGGGGACCAAGTGGTTCCCAGGGAACCACTCCTTCCTGAATCATGGCACTAACCTGGCCATGTAACCTTTAGATGACGCTTTTGAACTCATCTTTTAGAGTGATTCCAACACACTGCATCTCAGCTGGTGCTCAGAATACATGAAGAGGTCCCTCTGGTTTTCTGACGAGGAACCCAATGCTGATACAGTGACTCATCACTGCAGAACAGACAGCAAACAAGTGCCAGAATCCTCATGCCTACTGAGACTACCCAGTCTGGCCTGTGCTCGTGTCACCATGTTATTATTGGATCTTATAAACAGAATTGCACTATTTTTTTTTTAAATCTTACTTCCATTCATTGGTTCACTCTCCAAATGCCCACAACATCCAGGGCTAGGCCAGGCTGAAGCCAGGAACCATGAACTCCACCCAAGGCTCCCACATGGGTAGCAGGGACCCAAGCATTTGGATCATCACCTGCTACCTCCCAGGATGCACACTAGCAGGAAGCTGGAATCAGGAGTGGAGCCGGGACAGGAACCCAGGCGCTACAACATGGGATGCGGGCATCCCCAGTGGCATCAGGACCACTATGCCAAACACCAGCCGCAGAAGTGCATTCTTACATGACTCCGATAACCTACCCCTCAGCTGCAAAAACTTACAGCCTTTTTTGTGAATCATTTGCTGAACATCTCCTGACCCACTGCACATCATTCTGCTCCAGCTCAGCTCTGCCCCTTGTCTCTTTTGCTTCTGCAGCTTGGACTCACTCTCCTGATGACACTTGGACTCTGGATCTCTCCGTGTGCCTTTTGTTATGCTTCAGCAGTCTCATGGCTGCTCCAATAACCTCTCCAAGCTGGCAAATGTCATTTGACAAATGATATTGATAGGAAAATATTTCTACCTCTCTGTGTAGTGCATTTTTTAAGCTATTATTGTTTGGGAAATTTATCTTTTTTTATTTTATTTTTTATTTCAAAGGTGAAGCGACAGAGAGAGAGAGAGAGATTTTCTATCCACTGGTTCACTTCCTAAATGGCCACAAGAGCCAAGTCTGGGCAAGGCTGAAGCCAGGAGCCAGGAACTCCATCTGGGTCTCTCCCATGGATGCTAAGGGTGCCAAGTACTTGGGCCATCACTGGCTGTCCTTCCAGGTGCATTAGCAGGAAGCTGGATGAGAACCAGCTCTCTGAGAAGGGATGCTGGCATGGTAAGCAGCAGCTCAGTCCACTGTGCCACAACGCCAGCCCCTAAACTTTGACTTCATTCACCCAATAATCTTACTTTCCCTTCACAGCAACTGTTAAACTGTGTCCAAAGACACAGCTGAATGAGAACAAGTAATTTTGGAATTGTTGCCATTCCAGTTCGAGGTTCTATTTTTCTAGACAAAGCTTTGGGTGATTTATTTTTTTAATACAGCTATCAAATTGTAACTGAGTAGGAAGATCATAGGTTAAAACAATTTTTATAGGTAAAGCAACTTGTAAACATTTAAGTTAACTTTAGGTTACATTAAATACTGAGAACTAAAACTAGAGTCTTAAGAAACTACCTGCATACGTTTGGGTGGTTAGACATTCCCAGTCTACCTTTAGATTTTTAACTTCTGATTTTTTTAGTTATGTGTATTTATTTATTTGGAAGGCAGTGACAGAGAGGGAGAGATCCATCTTCTAATACTCCGTCTGTTGGCACATGCCTCAGATGCAACACCCAGGGCTTGGGCCCGGAGCTTCTGATTCCATCTGAGTTTCCACCTGCTGCCTCTCAGGGTGTACACTGGCAGGAAGCTGGGTCAGGAGCAGGACAGCCAGCACTCAAACCAGGCACTTCAGTAGGAGCCGTGGGCATCCCGCTGCGTCACAACACCTGCTCCAAACTGACTTTCAATAATTAACTGAACAATGCGTCAGACAAGTGGAATCATTTCTAGTGCTCTATACAGCACAGTATCAGGCTACAGTTTACAACAGCTTGCTAAATATTTATAAAGAGAGGACTCCATAGGCTCCACATGCAAACAAGTGGAAACACTAATGACCCCAACCTGATTATGACGTATTGTTCACTGCGGGCGGCACTGTGGGAGAGCAGGTTAAGCTGCTGCCTGCAATGCCAGCATCCCATATCTGAGTGCCAGTTTGTGTCCCAGCTGCTTCCTGCTAATGCACCTGGGGAGGAGCAGAAGATGGCCCAGGTGCTTGGGCCTCTGCCACCCACGTGGGAGACCAGGTTGGGGTTCCTGGCTCCTGGCTTCAGCCATTTTTGAGGAGTGAACCAGCAGATGGAAGATCTCTCTCTCTCTCTCTCTCTCTCTCACTCACTCTTCTTGCCTTTTACTTAAAATAACTCAATCTTCAAAAAACACATTACGTATATACACATCAGAATATCACATGTAGACGGCCGGCGCCGTGGCTCAACAGGCTAATCCTCCGCCTTGCGGCGCCAGCACACTGGGTTCTAGTCCCGGTCAGGGCACCTATCCTGTCCCGGTTGCCCCTCTTCCAGGCCAGCTCTCTGCTGTGGCCAGGGAGTGCAGTGGAGGATGGCCCAAGTGCTTGGGCTCTGCACCCCATGGGAGACCAGGAGAAGCTCCTGGCTCCTGCCATCGGAACAGCGCGGTGCGCCGGCCGCAGCGCGCTACCGCGGCGGCCATTGGAAGGTGAACCAACGGCAAAAGGAAGACCTTTCTCTCTGTCTCTCTCTCACTGTCCACTCTGCCTGTCAAAAAAAAAAAAAAAAAAAGAATATCACATGTAGAAGTATTGTGTGGCATTAAAGTTTTAAATCATTAACTGAAAACTAGAGAGAAAAAAAACCTTTAAATTCATATACAAAATGGGCAGACAGAATGGGAATTGTGAGTAAAATGAGGTAGAATGAACATTTTTTTCAACACATCTTAAATGTTATACAGACGACTAGGCCCTCAAGTACATTACCTTGCTGTGAAATCCCATCACATTCCACCAACATGAGAATGAGCAATCTGGAGAGAGGCTCTTGCTCTAAATACAAACACTGTATCTTCACACTTAGCAAATACTCACTTTTTAACAACTATCATTCAATCAGCCTCCTAAAGAAACTCCACATTTTGATTATCTTGAATTCCCTTCTGTTCTAGCTAACTGAAAGCAAAGTTCTTCTAAACTCCTACTGAGTGACTGCTCTTGTCCTCCTGCCCACGTATTGCTTGGTCCTCTCAGCTCCAACTTAACATGGAAGCTCTTGCTGTGACCCTAGCTCATAGTCTCATCCCATCAACTGTGAGAAAAGCAGGCTAACAGAGAATTACCACCTCCAACTGAAGCCAGCTCCGGGAGTTCTAACTGGCTTCTAAGCAAAAGGGTACAATACAGTCAACCACAAATGAGGATAGCACTTTCTATGCTTACTCAATTTCTTTTTATATTTAAACAGATTTACAGCAGGTTCAGCTACAGAAAAACTTGTGAGAAATCTCAGTGGGTCAGAGGCTTGGAAGTTAAAGGCTGGTGTTTGCCTAAATATCAGCTCACCAAACCAGCATGCCAAAAACTGTGACCCCTGGGAGCACTGATCAAAGAATTATTACTGGGGCTGGCATTGTGGCACAGAGGATTAAGCCTTACCTGAGATGCAGGCATCCCATATGGGTGCTCGTTTGAGTCCTGGCTATTCCACTTCCCATCCAGCTCCCTGCTAGTGTGCCTGGGAAAGCAGCAGAGGATGGCCCAAGTGTATGGGCCCCTGCACCCATGTGGGAGACCTGGATGAAGCTCCTAGCTCCTGGCTTCAGCTGGACCAGCTCTGGCTATTGTGGCCATTTGGGAAGTGAACCACTGGATGAAAGATCTCTCTCTGTCTCTCCCTCTTTCCCTGTAACTCTGCCTTTCAAATAAATCTGTTTTTAAAAAGAGAATTATTACTAATGTTTTACCTAAATCCTCAGTATGGCCAGTCTTTTAATTACCTTCCTAAGAGGCTGAATTCATCCAAACAAAAATATTTCTTATTAATAGATGTGCAGAATCCACCAAGAATGAGTCGCTCGCAACGAGAGGTCCCTGAGACAGCTTTTTCTGGATCCTACGTGAGTGCCATCCACTCTTATTATAAAAACAAGAGATACTTAGGTTACCCTTCTAGACTTACAAGCATGGATGAAAAGCACATGTCTTATAAACTAAAAGTAAATAATCCTAATCAGGAATATAAAGAGTCTTAGAATGTCACAGGTGGGTGACAAGGACTCAATCAATCCCCTTATCAAATAAGCAAACTCACCTGCATTTTTTTTTTTTTGAGTAATAGTATCCAGTGTTATTTATCAATATACCACACACAAGTAAATAAAAACTAGCAAAAAGGACAAAGCGTAAAAACACAATACGGTATAGAAGGAAAACTAGTACTTGAAGATAAAGAGTTCAGGGTTCTAGCCTACCACTCATTGGCAGTGACACGGGGTAGGGGGCAGAGAGGAGGTGTTTTGCGTCTTTGGATATAGCTATCTGGTTTAAAATACAGAAAAATGATACCCACCATAAGGATTAAATATAATGGATGTAAAGTACTGAACACAGTAGCAACAATCTGCTTTCAGATCACATACACACAAAATGCATTTCGGGGTGCAGTCCATTTAAAATCAATTGCTTAGTAATGATACTTCATGATGCTTCTTTTGAATGCAGTTCCATAAAGACAGTGGATAGGCCCTGGATTTACCTTCTATTGCTGCTCTGTTAAGTGAACCCCAATTTTGTAGCTGAAAAGAAGACAAACTTCTTAACTTCTGATCTTATCACTCTGAGGGCCAGAAAGCCAACACGGGTGCTACAGGGATAAAAAAAATATCAGCAGATTTGCAGACCAAGACTGGCCAGCTGGTCTGCTTTTCACAGGAAGGTTTGTTGTCACTGAGTCTTCATTGTTCACGGCACCAGGGGGCGCTGGAGGCGGCCCTGGATGGTAACCGCGGAGCCTCAGTGTCACTCGCCGAGACATGGGCCAGCACGGTTCCCACCCGGAGCCTCCCAGGAACACAGTCCTGGCCTCTGCTGGTCTCCAGGGATCTCCCGCACTCCCTGTGCCAATCACCACATCACTCCAACCTCTACCGCCATCATTCCAACTTCTTTCTTGGACTCCAACTCCACTGCCTCCCCTTTCACTTTTGCGGGAACCCTTTTGATTAGGTGGGGTCCACGGCATAATCCAGGACAATCTCCTCGTCTTTATGACCATGAATGTAATCACGCCAAGCCCATTGAGCCAGGTAAGATGACGCACTCACAGAGCCTGGGGATCAGGACAGGGCTGGGGGAGGGTGGCACTGTCCTACCTACCACAGACTCCTTGGCGTGGTTCAACGTCTTAATAAATCCTGCCGCTACAGTAGGTGGTTCTATTTATATCTGAAACCTCTGATACCTGATACATTTCTCTTCATTAGTTGAGAATAAATTGGCTTGCCCGAACGGCCAACAACTATTTCTTCTATAAGCTGCACCACTTGTGCACCAATCAGCTGTACTGGGGGCATATGGAGCTTTCCTTTATAGATGTCAACCGGGGGAGGAGGGGTGGTGGCATTTTCAGAAGGATTGCTCAGTCACCAAGAGAACGCCTGCCACTTTATGGGGCTCCGGTATCATTCCTCCACATCATACTCTTCAGGTGCCCATGTCCCATTTGTGAGGGAGGTCGAGAAGGCCACAGTGCGCGGCCACCCGATCTGGCTTCACCATGGTGCCCACTCGTAGCCAAGAGGGAGATGGAGACTCCCAACTCACCAGTGGCTCTTTGTTTTTGACCAGACGGATGATCTTCACGGAGTCTTCCTCATCGTCGATGTCATCGGGCATGGGTGGCAGCACCGGGTCGTAGTTCTTTTGCGCCACGGTGTCGTGCACAGACAGCAAAGCCTACGAAATTCAAAGGTTGGTTAGGATAGAAACGAAACCCAGGGCCCCCAAAGAGTGTTACCATTTTGACCCGATGATGGCAAGTAGTAAGCCAAGTACTCGCAAAGCCAACTGTCAAACAGCAGGGGGGTGGGGGTGGCGGGGGGAGAGACCTGGATGGAGACTACAGAGGCAACAGAGCCCCTGGTTTCTCCTGAGAGGGTGGCAGGTGGGAGCAGGGTCAGTGAAGGGAGAGACAAGGCTATAGATATACTGTCAATGAGCCAGCAGGAACGAGAGAATTCTACAGATATTTTCTTTCCTAATTTTTTCCCCCTGTCAGGAAAAAAAAAAAAAAATAAGGAGCTGGTCAATACAACTGATTCCCTTGCTGTTTTAGTTGTCTGTGTAATTAAGGTCCCTTAAAAGCATTTTTCAAGAGTGAAAACAGGGGCCAGCTTGTTAAGCGGCTGCCTGTGATGCTGGCATCCCACTGTGGGCACTGGTTCAAGCCTCAGCTGCTCCACTTTCAATCCAGAGCCCTGCTAACACACCTGGGAAATCAGCAGAAGATGGCCTGAGTGCTTGGGTCCTTGCCACCCACGTGGCAGACCCGGAAGGAGATCAGGATCCTGGCTTCAGCCTGAACCATCTCTGGCCATTGCAGCCATTTGGGAAATGAACCAGCAGATGGGAGATGTCCTTGTCTCAGCCCCTCTCTCCCTGCAACTCTTTCAAATTAAAAAAAAAAAAAAAATCGAAAAACCAAAATGAGAGGCCGGCGCCGCGGCTCACTAGGCTAATCCTCCGCCTTGCGGCGCCGGCACACCGGGTTCTAGTCCCGGTCGGGGCACCGATCCTGTCCCGGTTGCCCCTCTTCCAGGCCAGCTCTCTGCTGTGGCCAGGGAGTGCAGTGGAGGATGGCCCAAGTGCTTGGGCCCTGCACCCCATGGGAGACCAGGAGAAGCACCTGGCTCCTGCCATCGGATCAGCTTGGTGCGCCGGCCGCAGCGCGCTACCGCGGCGGCCATTGGAGGGTGAACCAACGGCAAAGGAAGACCTTTCTCTCTGTCTCTCTCACTATCCACTCTGCCTGTCAAAAATAAAAAAATTAAAAAAAAAAAAAATGAGAAACAAAGGCCAGGATGAAATTAACAGGGACCCACTCAAAAAAATGAATAATTAAAAAGCAAAGCAAAAGGGACACAGGTACTGAAGCGATCACTAAGAGACAAAAATAAGTGATGGGAGCCCACAGCTGCCCCATAAAGCTTAGAGACGGTTTCCAGGCTGCAACGGGGGACCGGAATCCCCAGGGAACCCAGTGGTCTCCCTGAGGTGGGAAAAGCAAACTGGGAATGCAGGGAGTCGAGGAGCTGAGGTACGCGGGGGAGACAGTGGAAGAAGAGCAGAACTCCAGAGGTCTGGGCAAGGCCCTGCTGGACTCCTGAGCCAATTCCTGTGTGCGGCAGACGTGTGAAAGAAAGCACCGTCAAGGGCTGGCGTGATGGTTCCCAGCCACGGGCTGTCTGACGCCCAGGCAACATCTGGAGACACCTCTGGTGGTCACAACTCAGGGATGCTACTCCCAGACCGTGCACAGAGGCCAAGGACGCACCTCAACCCATGGCTGCACACAGGACAGTCCCTACCCCCCAAACAATGACCTGACCCCCCGTCTCATCAGCCCCCAAGCTGACAAATCCCTGTATCATAAGAACAGTCCCTGAGACTTGCACAGGGCGGGAATGGTCCCTGACTTCACCAGTAAGAGGGGAAACATTATTAATCCCCATGGCGTGGTGGAGAGTAATACCACTGGTACTGTTTCAATACAGGGGGAAAAAATCAGCCCAAGATTAAACGCACTATAGTCTCATCTAAAACTTTTAAAAGCAAACAATCAGGCCAGTGCTGTGGCTTAACAGGCTAATCCTCCGCCTTGTGGCGCCGGCACACCGGGTTCTAGTCCCGGTTGGGGCGCCAGATTCTATCCCAGTTGCCCCTCTTCCAGGCCAGCTCTCTGCTATGGCCCGGGAAGGCAGTGGAGGATGGCCCAAGTCCTTGGGCCCTGCACCCGCATGGGAGACCAGGAGAAGCACCTGGCTCCTGGCTTCGGATCAGCACGATGCGCCGGCCGCAGTGGCCATTGAAGGGTGAACCAATGGCAAAAAGGAAGACCTTTCTCTCTGTCTCTCTCTCTCTCACTATCCACTCTGCCTGTCAAAAAAAAAAAAAAAAAAGCAAACAATCAAGCAAATATTAAATAAATAAATAAATAAATAAGGGGCAAATTGGGGCTGGCATTGTGGTGTAATGGGCTTAAGCCACTGCCTGAAATGCCAACATTCCATATAGGCGCTAGTTTGAGTCCTCACAGCTCCACTTCTGATCCAACGCCCTGCTAATGTGCTTGCGAAAGCAGTGGATGATGGTTCAAGTGTTTGGGTCCCTGTACCTATAAGGGAGACCCAGATGTAGCTCCTGGCTCCTGCCTTCAATCTGGCCATTGGGGACATTTGGGAAGTGAACCAGAGGATGAAGAACACTCTCTCTCTCTCTCTCTCTCTCTCTCTCTCTCTCTCTCTCTCTTGCGCTCTCTCTCACTCTCACTCTCTCTCCATTGCACTCTCTCTCACTCTCACTCTCTCTCCATTGCACTCTCTCTCTGTAACTTTGACTTTTGAATAAATAAACCTTTACCAAATAAATCAAGGCTTAAAATGTTTCTATATAACTGTATAACAGAAAAAAGTTCAACAATATTATCAACAGAAACACAAAAGTATCCAGCCTCAAACAAGGTACAACTCATTACCAGCAGTCAAGCAAAAATTACCAGGCCTGCAAACAGAACAGAGACTGTTACACATAATAAAAAAAAAGCAATGGAACCAAACCCTGAAATTATACAGATAGCAGACAAGGAAGTTAAAAGCTATTTTTACAACTATACTCTAAATCTCAAAAAGGCTGGAGAAAGACTGAACAGGGAATAAGAAATATATATAAAAAAAGATTTAAGTCAAAGCTCTAAAATGAAAAATATGATGTAGGAAATGAAAAAAGTACACCACATGAGATTAATACAGATTAGACAAAGCAGAAGAAAAAGTAAACTCATAGAGCAATATAAACTCTCCAAAAAGAAACAGAGAAAAAAATGTATGGAAAAATTATGAACAGGGCATTTATGAGTTGTGTGACAACATTAAATGGCATTAAAATGCAACTGGCATCTCTAAAGAAAGAGGGAATGCTAAAAAAAAAAAAAAAGGCTCCAAATTTGGTTAAAAAATATATATATGTGCCAAAAGTTCAAAGTTCCCAAGAATAAGAAAAATAAGACCAAATTGCTTAAAATTAGCCAGAAAATTTTAAAATCATAAGAAAAAAAGCATATTACTTAGAATGACATCATTTTCCATCAGAAACAATATGAGCCACAAGACAATAGAAAAACATCTTCAAAATACTCCAAGAAAAATACGAGTATGTGGCCGGTGTTGTGGGGAAGCAGGTTAAGCTGCTGCCTGTGACACCAGCATCCTATATCAGAACACTGCTTCAGGTCCAACTAACAAGCCTGGAAAGGCAGTGGACAATGGGCCTCTTGTCACCCACATGGGAGACCTGGATAGGGTTCCAGACTCTTGGCTTCAACCTGGCCCAGCTCCGGCTGCTACGGCCATTTGGGCAGTGAACGAGTGGATAGATGGATCTCTCTCTCTCTCTCTCTCTCTCTCTCTCTCTCTCTCTCTCTCTCTTTCTCTGTGTGTGTGTGTGTGTGTTTCTCTCTCTTCCTGTCACTCTGCCTTTCAAATAAAACAAAGTATAAACCTTTTTAAAGTCAAAAAAAAAAAAAAAAGAAAAGAAAAAAAACACAAGCACTGTCAACCTAGAATTCTATACCCAGCAGAAATATCTTTTAGAAACGAAGGAACATTGAGGACTTTCTAAAGACTTACAAGGGCGGGAAAAAAAAACACGTCAGCATCAACACATGCATTGCAGGGAATGCTGTAGGAAGTCTTTAGACAAGAGGAAAACAGCAGCAGATGGGAACATGGAGTGAACATGAGAGAGACCCACTATCCGAGTACCTACAGCTACTGTGTTGCCCAGAGTAAAGAAAAATAGAGACAGCTAATAAAAATATTTTAAAATAATGTAATTACTATAGTTGCAATATTATAAGTTACAGCCATAGATACTTTTTTCTCCTTAGCACTGGACTCACTTCCATGTTTGGATTCCAAAATAGGTTTACAGATATCAAGATCACCTGTGTTATTAGCTTTGCTTTACAAGTATTTCTGGTGAGCAGCCTTTTTATTTTGGACAACTACAAGTCATTTTATGTTCCATTTTCCTGTCCTCACGGTAGGGATCTTATTCTTCAATATATAGACTTTGCTTTCATAGGGCAACAACTGAGATGAAAATTGTGTTTCCATATGCCGTAACCACCACCCCATCCCAACTGATGGGTTTACCTGTTGCTCGAAAGGGTCTGCAGGAAATTGAAACGAGGCCTTGTAAGTCATCAGGCTCACAAACTCTCACTGCCTGGGACCCCCTGTGTTAACTCTATGGTCTACATATCTGTCAGGGCCACAGAATTCAGTGTCCAGCTCAGACGCATGAGCGACACTCATTTAGCATCAGAAGGACGCCTAACTTTCTCCTTTAGCCTTAACACTCATTCTGCTCACTCTTGCAGTGAGCAACATCAGGGGAGTGAATGCTCAGGAAAAATCAAAAAAGTACAACAAATCTTTTTTTTTTTTTAATTTTACCTTTTCAGCAATCTACAAAACACTCCCTGACGTCCTAAATGCTACCATGTTCTGCGGAGGGTGTCACTTCGTTTTCTCAAAGTCAGCCCCGGAATGATGATGCAGAAGGTCGATCCGCCTCTCTCACTTCAGAATGACTGTCTGCTTCCCCTGGAAGCAATCTCCAGACAAGGCAGTCAACATCCCTCAGCAGTGCCTCCCGGTAGCATCACTGCTCTTGCTGACTTCATCACTGGAAGGAAAAGTCACACTCTCTTCTCTCTGCTGGGCTACTCACTACATCCCCCCCTTTTCTCACCATCTGTCGTTTCTTCTATCCTTCAAGATTTGAAAGGCTGGGGCTGTGGCATAGTGGGAAAAGCCACCGCCTGCAACGCCAGCAACCCATCTGGGCACTGGTTCGAGTACTGGCTGCTCCACTGCTGACGGCCCAAGTGCTTGGGCTCCTACACCCATGTGGGAGACCCAGAAGAAGCTCCTGGCTTTGGTCTGGCCCATCCCAGCCGAGGTTGCCTTGTGGGGAGTGCAGTGGATGGAAGCTATCTCTCTCTCTACCTCTTCTCTCTCTGAACGCTGCCTTTGAAATAAATTAATTAATTAATTAAAAAAAAGACTTGAACAGTAAGGTCAGATTGTGTAGACATTATTGACTTAATAAGAATAATTTTTTTAGTGTGGTAACGGATTGAGCAACTCACACTGGACAAAATTTTTCAATCTTTGACAGTCCTCAGGAGAGACTATTGCTACAGAATGACAAACCACTTCCCAGCTGTTGGAGAGCTGAAGGGCACAGATGGTTCTAGAAGAGTCTCAGCACTTCTCTGAAGAGACTCCTAAGGCGAGCATGAACAGGACCTCAGTGTGGTGCACTGTGAGCTAGAGAACATGAGGGAAAAGCCTAACTATTGCAGACACTACAGAATTATTTGAGGAGACAGAAGAGGCTGAAGTGGAACAAAAACCTGCAACATTTAATAATTTCCATTGAATTCAATGTACTGGAAGCCTCTTATGTTGCAGGCACATGAGTATGAGCGAGAGACAGAGACAAGTAAGACTACTCCATGCAGTAATAAAAACAACACACGGGGCAGGTGTTGAGGTGTAGCATCTTATACGGAAGCCTGGTTCAAATCCCAGGTACTCCATGTTGTCCATCCAGCCCCCTGCTACTGTGCCTGGAAGGCAGTGGATGATGGCCCAAGTACTTGAGTCCCTGCTGCCCAGGTGGGAGGCCCAGATGGAGTTCCTGACTCCTGGCTTCCTAGAGATCATTATATAGAGTGAAATAAGCCAGACATAGAAAAGACAAATACCAGATACAAGATCTTCCTCTCTCTGTCACTCTATTTTTCAAATGAATAAATAAACAAATCTTGAAAAAGAAATATAATCATAGGGGCAGGCTGTGTAAGTGTGGTGGGGGAAGCCACTGCTTGTTACGCTGGCCTACTCATGTGCCTGGGACTGAACCCAGCCTCCATTTCCTAAGCAGCTTCCTTCTAATGCACCTGGGAGTCAGCAGATAATGGTTCAAGTGCTCGGGTCACTGTCACCCATGTGGGACACCCAGATGGAGTTCCTGGCTCCTGGTTTTAGCCTGGCCAAGCCCCGGCTGTTGTGACCATTTAGGGGAGTGAACCAGCAGAGGAAAGATCTCTCTCCATCTCTGTCACTGTTTCAAATAAACAAACAAATAGATTTTAAATATAATCATGTATTATCAAAAAACCTTATTTGAATGTAAGTCTTTATCAAGTCACTGTGTAAATGGTAAAATTAGAAAGGAAGTAACATCGTGAATCATTTCGATACATTCCTGCCAACTTCACTCACAGGTGTTTCTAAAGCTTCTCCATTATTTTTTGTATGTGTGTGCATGTGCATAAATGTTTCTGTGTCCTTCTGTCTCTGGCTGTGAATACTTTTTCTCTATCTTATGATCACATACGTATCAAATTTCTTGCCACTATTCTCTGGTTCAATATTTTTATTCTTAAATCTCAAATCTTGCTGGAATTCATTCCAGCAGAGAATTTTCTTATTTTTCCCCAAATGATTTAACCAGTTACCCTTCAAAGCCACCCATGCCCTGCTTCCTCCTTTAGGGCCATATCACAGTCCACCTCAATTCTTTCTAGAAGCTTCCTTCCTTGCATTCAGAATCCCAGTCCTCCTGCCCCACACCACCTCCACCTCAGACACTTGTCTGGGTGACAATGGGTGTGAGGGTGTCTCCTGCATGCCTAAATCCTTTCCATGGCTGTTCCCTGCACTTAGGAGGAAATCTAGTCTCTTGGATATGCAGTTACATGGCCATATAATTAATTTATCATTGAACCAGGGAAATGACTAGAAGGGGGAGAGGAGAGGCGAGGAGAGGCGAGGAGAGGCAAGGAGAAGGAATGGAGGAGGAGGAGGAGGAGAAGGAGAGGAAAAGAAGGAGGAAAAATAGAAAAAGAAAAAAGAAAAAGGACTGGCTGATTCTGTTCTGAAACAGTTCAGAATGTGTTTGGGGCTGAGCTTTGATAGAAGTGAGATCTGAGGTGATGGCAGCTCACATAAATGACTTCAAGGAAAGCAAAGTTAACTGTGAGGTCAGAAAGAGAAGAAAGACGCATCCTCCTGAGACTGGCTAACTCCAAGTTACCACTGCCAACTGCAGCACTGGTGTGTGGAGTCTCCCCCGCTGTCTACACCTATTTCTCATATGCACAGATTTCATGCAGATTTCCCCCTCACCCACTCTTTGGTCACACTGCTGTATGATCACAAAAAAATCAGCAAAATTACCCATCTAAATTATCTCCCACATAATACAATTTAATTATTCAACGTTGAGCAATTTTATGAAATCTACCATCCCAATACCAGCTAAAGTCATACCTTCCCTCAGTAGACAAATGCCAGCTTTCATCCAGTATAATCTAGTTTAGCTACATTAATTTCAAACACCAGTGAACAGAATACCAAAATTGTAAAATCGCTTTTCTTTCCCCTGGAACATCCCTTTCATTTCAAATATTCCCAAGCCAAGATCACCAACCTGACCCTGCTCTGGCTGGCAGTAACTTCACACGTGACATCTGAGACGGAAGGAAAGATCTTCGAGCATTTCTCTGTCTGGAACTCTCAATGTCTGCCCACATTCCTTTAACTTCAAGCAACTTTTCTACCCTAACCCGATCCTGTTCCTTTAGAACAAAAATGCAATCAATCTTCTGAATAACTGGAAGTCAATTACCTTCATTTTACTAACGTATCCAATCACTCTCTACAGGAATACAGTCCTGTACCATTTCTACTGACATACAGAGAGTAGGTACTATAGTTCATGTGTGTTTTTCCTTCATCTTTCATTTCACACTATCTCGTTTTTTCGGAACATAAATTTCAGACCAAATACAGCATGGTTCTGAAGGACATCTCTCAAAGAAGATTACAACCTGTTTTAAAATCTGGTCATAAAGTTTCATTCAACACTTCATATATGCTTACCAAAAATCCTTGGAAGTTCAGTGATCATTTTAACTATATCACTATACATTTCAGATGCAATTTTGACCCGTAAAATAATGCATATTTTATACGCAAGTTCAAAATGTATATTTTACAGGATCTCACACACTAATGACATTAGAATAATACCAAGAACATTTTGAAATGCCTTCAGTAGGTTCATCGCATTTGGAAGAAAATAAGTGATACATTTTGGAAGAAATGGATGGGAGAATTGAAGCCTTGTCTAGCAATACTTACTGGCATTTTATAATTTTTACTAATTTACTTTTAATTTGAAAGGCAGAGAGACAGAGATGGACAGGCAGAAAGAGAGCTTCCTTCTGCCGGTTCACTCCCTAAATGGGTCTCCCAAGTGGGTAGCAGGAAACCAAGCACTGGAACCATCACCCACCGCCTCCCAGGGTGCACATGAGCAGGGAGCTGGAACTGCAAGTGGAGCCAGGACACACGGCCAGGCGCTCAGGTTTGGGACCCAGGAGCCCCGTGTAGCACCCTAACTGCTGCACCAGCCCCCTGACCACACTGGGACCTGATATCAGAACACCACTCTGCTCTGTGGTGTCTCGAGTCAACCGAAGAGCAAAAGATGGGGAGGAGGAAGAAGAGGAGCGCTGAAACAGTTCTACAGAACAGCAGACTTTATTTGCCAAATATATGAGAATGCACAGTGGCCAAGTAAAATGAACCTTAGCAAAATTGCTCGTAGGTTCTGTATTCTGCGCTCTCACTTTCATTTAAAGGAAAATGACCCTGAAGCTACATACCATTTGCCAACTTAAATCCCGAGCTTCCCAATGAACATATTTTCTAAGTTTCTCACAACATTGTAGTCAAAAGCTTCACTCTTTTTCCTTAATGGGATCTAGGCTATTAAAATACTATGCACTATTTGAAAACACATTTACTTGAAAATTGATGCCCACAACAAAATTCATCTGCAGGCTCAGAGAGTGGTCCCTGTGGAAGGTGTCCATCACAGGTGTAACACAGCCTCACCTTGACGTTGGGTTCTGACAGTAGTTTCAACAGCTCTCTGATCTCGCTGCTGCACGGCTTGCTCTGAAGCTCCTCAGCCAGCTGCAAGGGAGATGACACAGGCATCAGTAGCCTGCAGTGAGCACCGTGAGGTCCACGGGGCTCCCATCATGCTCAGGGCTCCTGCTTCCCACTGCTTGGGAAGAGACCAGCAGGAAAGACATCAGACCCATCCATCATAGCTCTTCTTCTCAGGCCAGAGCCAAGCCCAGGCTCTCTGCTGAGGGCAGCTCAAGGCATCCTATCAGCTGGATTGGCTTCTGATTTATTGCAACGAGGGCAAATGCAGCACTTCATCTACATGAATGGTCTCTTGCACGCAGACAAAGGACTACTTGTAAAAAGGTAAAAAGGCCTGGATCAGGCTTTGACATTGCACACACACGCACAAAAAAAAAAAAAAAATCTTCTGAACGAGGTGGTGAAACCCACAGGGTGTCCAAAAGCCCACGGGAGCTATGGTGTTTAGAGCTGGGGTAGAAAGAACTAGAATGGCCCCAGTAGAGCAAACGGTCTGAAACTTTTATTATGTTTATCTACACCGACTAAGAAGTCTGTTCGGTGTTAATGAATTAATCATAAAGTGACCTGTAAGAGGCTGACAACTACCCAGGTACCAAAAAATGCTGACTGCACTTGACTGTAGTGGCAAGAATTCCCATTTTGCTGGCTCTATCTAAAGAGAGGGTTGTTGCAATGTAGAACCTGCCTCGTGGTTTCCATTAAGAGGTCTTTCTACCAAGATTTCTACCCGGTTTTAGAACTATAGGAAGGGCTGTATCATTCTTGTAAGTAGCAATGCAAGATTTAAACAGGAAAAACCTTTCAAATTATTTACTATGGAGTATATCGTTCAAATATATATATATATATATATTCCCATTTAAAAAAAAACCCTTCTTAAAACATTGCATGAAATTTTCTTTTGACTCTGTTTTTACCAAGCTAAAAATAGCTGTACTTATCTCTGAAAAAAGGACTTCTCTTCCAAAAGAAGGGCCTAATATAAATTACACATAAAAATTTAAGATTGGAGAAAAGTGCCAGATTCATTCGCTACACTTCAAAGATTGCTTGTGCCATTTCAAGGCACAATGGTGAACTTACAAAAAGACAAAGGTTCTTTCCACTCTTCTGTCACGTAAAACCTAATAATACACTGTCACACATAAATAGATTCCTTGGGCGAGTCCCGTGAGTTCTACGGTTTACACTTACTCAGGAGAGTTGCACTTTTAAGAGCAGTATTGCTGTAATACGATTGGGCACCAATCTCACTGGCTTTTACACACCTTCTCTAAAGGCCTTGGCAGTCCACGTTTTAAAGCTGGGTTTTCTTGTGTGGCAACTGCCCCTTATTGCTGCAACCATGCATCTACATTTATATTCACCTGCCTTTCCCAAGTTTTGGCTCTAAAATGCAAAGTGAGCTTGCATAGTAACCCACTAAGTCCCATCTTTCCATATGTAGCACAACTACACTGACTTAAATTAAACAATAAATCAATCACAGCACCGTAAGAATAAATAGGATGCCGCTGAAACACTCACAGGATTGAAAACTTGGGACTCAATGGATTAAACACACTTATAACCTCTGCAACAAAACAAGAGGGGGGAAATGTTTGCAGGCTAAACGAACAGTGCACCACATGGGTTGTCTATCATGCTACCGTTTTATTTTCTACAGAACAGAGAAAAATATATCAAAGAAAATCCACTTTCTGAAGGTGGTCCTTTTGAACATCGTGCGACCGCCCTCATATTTTACTAAACTGATTAAACGTTGTTTTATCCTAATAAAACTCAACATAAAAAAGCTACGAGTGCGTTGCAGGCTATCGCTAAAACCTGCCTTCCCACTCAACATCCATCTCACCGGGCTTAGCAGCCTTTTAGTTTACCCAGGTGTGCTCTCAATTCATCCGCGACCCAGAGTTAACAGCAAGAATCAGCAAGTGAGTGCCCCTCCTCTGGGCTCAAAATAAAATTATAGCTACAGGAAATTAACTACTCCATCAATGCCAACTGCTTCTAAAATTTATTTTTTGGTTATGAAGGTAATTTGGAAAGGTCCAATATCCATAAATCATTACTGTGTTTTATAATCCATTTAAAAAATACTCCTGTCTTTTTTTTTTTTTTTTTTTAATGTGTTTGGTATGTCTCGTTCCTATACCAGCATCTGTCCGTTTTCAGTCCTGGCAGCAACACAGCGATCTCATTTGTGTATTTCTCCAAAGCATTCCGCCTGTCTGTGAGATTCTCAGTACACTGGGAGCTGACAGCTCCTGCGCAGCCACAGGGTGTGGAGCCTACACTTGCTGTAACGCGGTTACAACGGTGGGACAAGAGCACTGCCCACAAGCAGAATCTTCAGAACAGGAAAGTCAATGAAAATCAACATAGTATCAGCATGTGCTGAGTGATGACAGGACTTCTGGAAACTCTCGCAGCTTCTTCTGGTTTGCAGTCCTAGGACTGCATGCATCTGTCGGCACTGCGACGGGCTCTGCCTGGGCCAGGTCTGGGGCAGATGCGTCTCGGACACTTACGTCACCGGCCAAGGCTGCTGCGCTGTGGAGAATGGGCACGGGACTCTGCTTCTCGTAGTAGTGGAGTTTCTCGTGAATCTGGAAGAAGATCAAATGAGTGTCAGTTTGCCTGCTGGCAAACCATCTCAGGTATTGAAATATTTTAAAGATTGCACATGCAGCCCAATCCCTAGAACATTCTCAATGAAAGCAATGCAATTCTGTAAACCTATGGATGACACAGGTGTGTATGTGTGTGTGTGTGTGTGCACGTGCGCATGTGCATATGTGCCCATGGAATTCATCTGTTACTCTGGTCCAGTGTATCCAACATGGCGTCATCAAATGGAATTCACATAAAAACAAAGCCTTTGATGTTCCCCTGGATAAACACATCCGTTTTCTAACACGCAAAATTTCTAAGATCCACTGCCTCAGTGCCTCAAGCATCAGCTGTAGCTTACATTCCTGCTAGGGACATAAATTATGACTACGGTGCAGCATAAACTGGCAGCCACATTCTGACAGGTGGGCACAGATGAAGGTGACGCTGGCGCTGTGCACACGTGGGCGCCAAGTCCACAGCACCCGATCAAGCTCACTGCTGCCCTCATTTCTTCAGCGTTTGCTTCCAATTGCCCATTTTCCCCCAAATTCAAATTTTGAAAAGAGCCAAAGGAGTCTTACAGCTACTTAGCTTAAATAATATCATTTATAAAACAATGACATTAATAAATTTTTTAAAAAGCATTCTGGTCGTTCACTCGTCATCCCCATGGGGGAAAAAAAAAAAAAAACAGAAAAACAAGAATCTGTTTTAATGCAGTTAGGCAGCAGTATAGCATTAAGACATGGGAGATGCTGTGGCAAATGTGGACCTGTCAGTCTCCCAGATTCACCCATCACAGCTCTTGCGTAGGTGTCCTTACCATTTTATACTCACTCTAGCGTCTTCAGAGCTGAAGAAAACTACTCCCCAGCAGACGTGCAAACCAGCTGCACCTCACAATTCCCTGTTTTTAACAGGTACCAAGTAATATACTCCTAATTACACTCAAAGCCAACCAAACTCCCTTGTAAAAGTCTGCAAGATAGATTTTATTCTGATCAGCCAGACGTGATTGCTGAGAGAGGATTCCATTACCTTCTTGGCAACCAGGGGACTTAACGTCTGGCACCAGGGAGAGGATTTTGACACTTATGACATTACCATAATATTCTGGCCAGGGTTTTCTACTTTGTATCTTGGAATCTGCAAACCCTTATCGCATCAAGGTAAACAACTTTAAAAAAATATATACAAGCAATAAAAAAGTCCAGATTTGATTTGAGACACCAAGGAAGCAGAACTGAAAAACCAACCATCCTAAGCTAAATTCTTTTTGTTTAAATAACCATCAAGAGTCAGGTCATCTCAAGAGGCACCGTCCCAGAATACTGAGCCTACCCTCTCATAACCTCATCTGACTTGATTACAATAACTTGGCCCAAGTGTCTGCTTCCTTGCCATAATAAATACAGAGGCTCGCACTTAGCAAAACACGCCATGTGTCTCTATGACTTATACACTGGTTGTCAGTAAAACCAGTCCTACAGTCTTTAAGGGGTTTCAAATGTGCTCCTTCCTGGATTCACTTACTGTCTCATGGACAGATACGACCTGTGTCAGGGGCATGGAGGTTGTGTACCCAGACATAGGACAAACGGAAGCCACTGTCTTCCACCCCCAGAGGACCCTGACTCTTTCCACACATCCAAGTAGCTCTTCCTTCTGACACCTCCCAGTGGTCCTAGACTTGCCTGTAACAACACAGGATGGACTTGACTCCAAGGCTGGCGGACAGAGCGTTCTATAAAGTCCACCCACCATGTGCTACAGCTGCCATCCAGTAAGGTAGCTGCTAGCCACGTGTGAGCATCGTGCACGGAGACTGTAGCTAGCACACTTGAGGAACTGAATTTATTTCACTTAACCTTAGGTAAGTTAAACTTGATGTCCACATGTGGCTAGTAGCTTCCCCATGATAAAATATGACATCGTTTTATATTAAATTCTATAAGTTACCCATTCCAGAAAAATCCTCCGTGAGGCAGTTTGGCACATTTCCCTGAGTGGGAACATTTGTGAAGGCAGTAGACAGACAGAGAACCAAAGATGTGGCTGAAATATCAATAAGCAAACTAGCAACGACGATTAAACATAAGGTACAGCCAAACCTTGAAAATCTCATTTGCTTTAACTAAACATTTCCCGTTGCAGGTTCAACTACGACATAACAGCCTACTTCATTTTTCTCCCATGAGTAACCCAAGGAGGAAGGAGAGAGAGGGCTGGAAGAAAAACAGAGCCAAGGCTGCAGATGTTTGCCGAGAAGAGACCCTGGCTAAATTAATTTCATACGACGGAGAGACATACGGTCACTCACGAGTAAGCGCCTGCTAATGATGACATGCTGACATATTTAAAGTACACCGTGAAGCAAAGGGCGGTTCCAACTCTAGGTGTATTACATGCTACTAAATATTCACATGGGCTTGTTTTCTAAAATTACTTGTGTAATCAGAAAAAGTTAAAATTGAAGTCATGTTTCCATACAACTGATTCTCAAAAGAGAGCTACCGTTACTGCCTGAAAGTAAAGGTTTGATTTTACGGAGGGACTCTGGTGCCAATAATCGAAAGTGAGTGACACATACAAAGAAAGTAGAACTCTGTTAAAATGGAGCTTCAATCACCAGAGGACGAACCTTTAAGCTTAACAAGTCCCAAGGCACTAATTTGTTTCAAAGCTCTTGATGGTGTGCAGAGGTATGGGACTGGAAAACTCCACCATGGCTGTCTGAACGATATGACATAAACCAAAGCTAGAATACATCTCCTGGCTTCTAAGTACAAAAAAGCACTGGAGATACAGTGCTGCTCAGTCATGTGAATTTCTAGTATGTTAATATCAGAACCCAATCTAAAACTAGACATACACACACACCAACCACCTACCTTCTTCACTTAAAACCTGAAGGTGAGATGCTGAGTGAAAAAAAGAAAATACTCAGGGGGCTGGCACTGTGGTACAGAGGCTTAAGCTGCCACCTGTGATGCCAGAATCCCATATAAGTGCTGGTTCAAGTCCCAGCTGCTCCACTCTGATCCAGTTCCCTGCTAATGCGCCTGGGAAAGCAGTGGAAGATGGCTCAAAGCTTGGGTCCCTGCACCCACACAGGAGACCCAGATGAAGCACCTGGCTCCTGGCTTCAGCTTGGCCCAGCCTGTCTTTTTAACTCTGCCTTTCAAATAAACAAATAAACTTTGAAAAGAAATACTTGGGGGGCACAATTATGGCCAGAAAGAGCTGGAAATTGTACATTATGTTGTTTAGGAATTAAAAAGTAATAGTTGGCTCCTCTTTTAAAAATATAGTGCTCTTTTTCCAAAAGGGGGGAAAAAACCCAAATAGAGGTCAGGAGAGAAAAGCAGCAATAAAGAGGAGGCAGAGGCAACAGTGCTAACCGTAGCCTGCATTCCAGCTTCACACCACCAGTGTCATCTGGCTAACCTCCTTGCTCAGTACCTCCAGGAAAGCAACAGGGGAACACACACCTTCCTTTTCTTCCTGTCTTGAACGGGAAGCAGTGTGGCTCCTGGCTGCCAAAGACCTGGGTCATCCCGGGAGCTCAGAACCCACGCAGTCTCCACGTATCAAGGGTTTTGTAACAGAATGAGCGTTCAGCGTCACACACTGTCTTTCCAGCTCCTACCCTGCTGCTGGGACCTGCTGCAGCACTCCACTGGCTAGTGGGGTATGTAGAAGTTCTACATCAGTATCCCCAACAGAGGCTGACGTTGGTTTTCTGGTCCCGTCCTCACGGGGTTTGGGTACCAATGCCATGTTCATTTTGCTACTTTGGAAACTGCACGCCCGCTGTCTTTTTACGAGACCCTCTTGAGAACGGGTCGACATCACCAGAACGCGGTCTTTTCTGAAGACCTGAGCGCGCTCCCTGGCAAAAACAACCGTGTCTGACATATTTGGGGGAACAGCTTTATCTCCAACTTAATTTCCTCTGGCTTGTTTTATGGGAATTTCTCCACTGAGAGTTGACGGTCTCTTTAGGCTCAGCTGTACAAAGCAGTATTTTCCTAGAAAATTATTTTTATCTGGTTGTTTAAAAAAATTTTTTTTCGGGGCTGATGCTGTGGCGTAATGAGTAAAGCCACCGCCGCCTGCAGTGCCAGCATCCCATATGGGTGCTGGTTCAAGTCCCAGCTGCTCCACTTCCAATCCAGCCCTCTGCTATGGCCAGGGAAAGCAATAGAAGATGGCCCAAGTTCTTGGGCCACTCACCAACATGGGAGACCTGGAAAAAGCTCCTAGCTCCTGGCTTTGGATTGGCACAACTCTAGCCATTGTGGCCAACTGGGGAGTGCAACAGCGGATGGAAGACCTCTCTCTCTCTGCCTCTCCTTCTCTCTCTGTGTAACTCTGATTTTCAAATAAATAAATAAATCTTTTCAAAATATTTTTCTAAATCTATTTACGCAGCCTAGTCCTCAAATTTTTTGAATTTCTTTTTATTTTAACCTTTTTTTTTTCCTCCACGACCATTTTTTATTTGGTGTGTATGTGTTTTGTCGATTTTCCTTCTTCATCAGTTAAATCTGGTTTCTTCTGAATCACCTTGGAGACTTACCCATTTTACCACTGTTTTCTAATGTTTCACTTTTCTATTCTTACGTCGAGTCATTCTTCTACTTTTTAAAAATGTATTCTTTTCTATTTATTTATTTGAAAGGCAGAGTGACTGAGAGAGAAGGAGAGCCAGAGAGAGATCTTCCATCCACTGGTTCCCCTCCCAGATGCCTACTAATAAAACTGCGCCAGGCCCATGACAAGGGCCTCAGACACGGCAGAGCCACCAGCTAGAAAGAACTTGAGTCTCCAAGACGCCATGTGAAGGGGAGTGGAGGCACCAACCTGGCACGTCCCCTAAATCAAGAGGAGGAATGTTCAGACCTGGGGCTGAACAAAGCCTGAGAAATCATTTGGTCTGGCCCTGCCAAGGCAACCGTAGGTGGGACTTGAAATTCAGTAAATCTACAGCAGGTTAATTTTTAAGCAATAATTGTGTGTGCCCTGAGAACATTACTAATATCCAAATGTCCATGGCCTTGGGCAGGAAAGCCCCCCAGAGCTGCAAGTGATTACCGAGAGGGATTGTACTTAAACCATTCTATTTTAGGGACGATTTGTCAATTTTTACTCTACCTGATATAATACACTGGCAAACACAGTTGGTATTTTAATATAGACAAAGAAACATAGCTTTTTCTTTACAGTTATACATTTTGTATCTTAACAAAATATTTCTTTTCTTAATGTAAGAAACAGATTGTCCAGTGATGCTGAGAAAGTATTAACATTTTGCTCAAGTCTTCTTTAAAAAAAAAAAAAAAGATTTATTTATTTATTTGAAGGCAGAGTTAGAGAGAGAGAGGGAGAGAGACGAAGTGAGACAGAAAGGAGAGAGAGAGAACTTCGGTCTTCTGGATCACTCCCTAAATGGCCACAATGGCCAGGTCTGGGCCAGGCTGAAGCTAGGAGTCTGAAACTCCATCCGTGTCTCCCACACGGGTGCAGGGGCCCAAGTACTGGGGCCATCCTCTGCTGCTTTCCTAGGCACATTAGCAGGGGGTGGGACTGGAAGTGGAGGAGCCGGGACTTGAACTGACACTCATAGGGGACGCCAGCATCACAACGTGGGCCTCTTTGCTCATCTTAACTTACGTCCATGAGGAATTTTATCTTTTTCAAGAGGATATAGCCACCGCCTGCAGTGCCAGCATCCCATATGGGCACAGGTTCAAGTCCCGGCTGCTCCACTTCCTATCCAGCTCTCTGCTGTGGCCTGGGAAAGCAGCAGAAGGTGGCCCAAGTCCATGGGCCCCTGCACCCATGTGGTAGACCTGAAAGAAGCTCCTGGCTCCTGCTTTGGATCAGCACAGCCCCTGTCACTGTGGCCATTTGGGGAGTGGACCAGAGGATGGAAGCCTTTCTCTTTCTCTGGGCCTCTGACTTTCAAATAAATAAAGCTTAAAAAAAAAAAAAAAAAAGATAGCACTATTACACTATTGAATCTGCTCATCATTGACTCTGATGCTATTTACCAAACTCCCACATAGCACTGTCTGTATCGGTACCTGTTGTGATCACTGATTTGTCTCTACCTGAGCCAAAGCCATTATTATAGTTTAACCTATATTCTTGATAGCTCATAAAGCAAAGCTTCTCAGTTAGTTTTAGAATCACCTTACCAGCAACCCAAATTGGAAAACCAAGTTGGTGTGTCTTAACCCATCTTTCTCAATTCTGGGCATTGTTCTCGTTTATCTTCCACATCACTGTTGTCTCCTAAACTGTGTCTACACTCGTAGGAACCTATCCACAGACTTTTGCTTTCTTTTTAATGAATATCATTTTTACTCCTGTGGCTCAAAGATGAGAGAGCTCTTGGTGCTGGCACTGTGGCGTAGTAGGATAAGCCTCCGCCTGCAGCGCTGGCAATCTCATACGGGCACAGGTTCGAGTTCCAGCTGCTTTACTTCTGATCCAGATCCGTGCTAAGGCCTGGGAAAGCAGTAGTAGATGGTTCAAGTGGGAGACCCAGAAGAAGCTCCTGGCTCCTGGTTTTGGATCAGCCCAGCTCCAGCCATTGAGGCCATTTAGGGAGTGAACAAGTAGATGGAAGATGTGTGTGTGTGTGTGTGTCTCAAATAAATAAATAAAATTAAAAAAAAAAAATGTCTGCAATTTCTTCCCAGCATTTCTAGATGCTTCGGGCAGGAAAGCTGAGTTGATTATTATTTTCTTTATTGTTTACTTTATTTGAAAGGCAGAGTGACAAAGAAGGGGAGGGGAAAGGAAAGACAGACAGAGAGAGAGAGAGAGAGAGAGATCGATCTTCCAACTGCTGGAAGATTCCACTCCCCAACAGGCTGCAATGGCTGAGGCTGGGCCAGACTGAAGCCGAGAGTCAGAAACTCCTTCCACGTCTCTTGTGTGCATGGCAAGGGCCCAAGCACTTGGGCCATCTTCCACTGCTTTCCCAGGTGCACTAGCAAGGAGCTGGATCAGAAATGGAGCATCTGGGTCTCAAACCAGCACTCACATGGGATGCTGGCATTGCAGGCGGCAGCTTTACCTGCTGTGCCACAAAGCTAAACCCAAACTGATTAATTAATGTAAGTTAATTCTGACTTCTAACGAGGCCGGCAGCCAGTTCTCTCCAGCAATATTATTGTGAAAGGGGGGGGAAACATCTCTTTTTATTTTCAGGGGGAAAACTACAGGTGCATCTGTAGGGATGCCCTTAGGAGCAAGACCTTTCACATCTAAGATTGATTTGGCAGGTGTTTTATTGAATTTCAGTGCATTTGTTGTTGTTGAAAATAATAGTTCGCCTAATTGGGAGTTAATTTCTCAAGTCAAAACAGAGATGCTTACAAGGTTTTTGTGCTTAGATACCCTGTGTTATGCAGAACTGGTGAGCACAACCGTGCTCATAAGGACAGCCCAAAAGCACGCAGCTGGGCAAATCCCTACAGAGAGGAATAATTCTCCCAAGGTACATGGCTATAAAGTCTTGCAAAACAGAAGCACTAAAAATAACTCAGACGACCGTCAGACTACTGAAAAGCAGCAAGCCATCCGCCTTTCCCATTTCGGCTAAAAAACGTCGTGATTCCATTTGACATCACTTCTCGGAACATTCTCCACAGATCGGGTTCCCTGAGTTCTCAGAACAGAGTCCCGGAGAACGACGGGGCCGGGGCGTTCAACATTCCTTACAACAACAAAAGTGAACTGGAATTACACAGAAGGACGTCATCCGTCCCACTGTGAAGCAACCCAGTATCTGCATGTGAGGGAGCAGCAGAAAGATCACAGGGAGCATGTTATTACCAAAAGCTATGTGTGTACTGCAGGCAGAAGATGCCACCTGCCTTGACCTGGCCAGACCTGGCCAGCTCTCCTCTCAGGCCAGCTAGGTAATGGAGATCAACAGGGTGCCTTCCCAAGAAGGTTCACACCTCCCTTAGGATGCACCCCATGGGAAGAGATAGATAGGTCTGGGCTTCATAAATGACAAGGCCTTAAAGCCCACCAGATGATTATCAGGCCCCTTCTGTTTCTATTTGCCTCTCAGTTGAAGAACTTAGTCGTGGCTTAGACAGCACCTTTCTTAGGTCCTCTAATAATGACTCTGTCCTTTGTTTTAGACCCTGTCTAGCCCACTTGGGCCTCATTACTTTATAATCATAGCATCTACTCTAACATCATGGGCTCTACTCCTGACCTGTGTGTATTGATGGTCCTCTCCCTCACTGTATGATTGTTCAGAATTTCTCTACAGACAAATCCCTCTACCCACAAAAGATGAGTGGCCTTTCTCCCAGTCTTGGTTGGGATTAGCTTCAAACCACGTCCATCAAACAGTCTGCACAAGGGTCCAGAGACCCACCCCCCATTTCCTCTCCTCCATGAAATCCTCTCATTATTTGGTTAGTAATGCCACTCTTAGGATGACTGGTTGCTGTTCTCACCCTGTCTTTTATACTACCATGTCTGTTTAAGTGTTTATAGGTAAAGTGATGATGGAACAAACCAAGGCCTTCACCAAGCGGGCAGTCAACCAAATGCTGCTACAGGGATATACTCGGCTTCCCACCCAGGAGACAGTGGCTTGAGACATCTCCCATGCCAGCAGAGAGTACCTCATTGCCACAAGTCAGTAGGAAGTAGCTCTGAAGACTGATCATCATCCCTCTACCCCTCCTAGACTTTGGAGCTGATGTAATCCCATACAACTCTTGTTTATAAAAAACAAAAGGGGGGAATGTTAGTAAAATGGTGCAGTCTTATCTGCAGTGCGATCTATACCATGGGCACCATCCTGGGCTCTGGTACCTGCCACCATGGCTGGAAGCCAAGGTGACCCCATGGCCCAACCACCGATGTCAGCTCCACCCCCATCCTAATGGGATGTGCTGCTCCTACTTCCCTGCTCGCCCCCCCCCCAGCCCCTGGGGAAAGGTATAATAGGACCTTGCTCTTGAACACGTGGCTGGCTCTCCCTGTCTCTGTCTCCTGATCTCTCTCTCTCTCTTGACCTCTCTTACACTCTCCTTCTCCCTCTTTTCCTTCTTTGCCCCTTCCCTCTGGTCTGTCAGGTTTCCCCACAAATACACTCTTTCCCTTAAAAAAAAAAAAAAAAAAAAGCTATGCATTCACTTCCAACACTTTTTGCACCAAACTAAGCTCATCTGTTAACCCCATTTTTCCCATTACACAAATTTCATTGCCTGACAACATCCAGATCTGCCACTCCAAATACCCATGTTTCCTTTTTTTAAAAAAATATTTTATTTTTTATTTGAAAGGCAGAGTGACACAGGGAGAGAGGGAGAGAGGGAGAGATAGAGATAGATAGAAAGAGAGAGAGAGAAAGAGAGAGAGAGAAAGATATTCTATTTGCTGGTTTACTCTGCAAATGGCTGCAACAGCTGGGGTTGGGCCAGGCTCTAGTTGGGAGGCAGGAGCTTCATCCAGGTCTCCCACATGGGGTACGGAGGCCCTAGCACTTAGGCCATTCTCTGCTGCTTTTCCCAGGCCATTAGCAGGGAGCTGGATCGGAAGTGGAGCAGCCTGGACTCAAACCAGCACCCATATGGGATGCCAGCACTGCAGACGGTGGCTTAAACCATTATGCCACAACACCAGCCCCACCCATATTTCAATGATCACTGAAGAGCTGGAAACCATTCAATTTTTTATGATGGTGGGGGATGGTATTAACAATCAGGTCAAGGAATCTGGACAGGTTTTAATATAGTCACAAATAGCAATCAATTACATCACACACATGCTCACAGCCATAGGTTACGGCACACTCATGCTCACAGCCGTAATTATATCACACATGTTCATAGCCATTGACTTCACACACATGTTCACAGTTTACATTTTAACTGACACATATTACAATTGTGGCTTTAAAATTAAAACTATTTAGGGACAAAAATGAACAGTCTTAAAAAGTGCGGAGTTAGGTATCCAGGACCCCCACGGGGCCAGGAGAATTCAGGGGTATCTCTCGGCGGGCCCCCATACACAAAAGTGTTTACATGTATTCTTCTAGGAAAATAATCCAGAACACAGATGGTTGATTCATGCTGAAAGGCTTGGACTTTATCCATTTAAAAAAAAAAAAAAATGCTGTGGGAGAAGAGGAGAGACACGGTCGAGGGATGTGCTTTGCTCCACGTCTGTGTGCAGATGGGGACTGGAAACAGGAAGCCAGTTAAGGGGAGACTGCTTCGGGGTAAGAAATTCCAACAGGACGCGTGACTGCTGAGCGCCTGTGACTGCTGAGTCCTCCCGGGCTCACTCCGTGCAGCAGGAGGTCCCCTCCCCAGCTCTTGTTTCCCTCCCTAGTCCCAGGTACGCACACAGGCCCCTGACGTTTTAGGGATTTTACTGCTAGCCACAAGAGGAGAAATGGACAAGGACAAAGAAAAATAAACTTGTGGAGTTTATACGATTTCCACGGTGTGAAAAGGGTATCAGTGTCATGGACTGAGCGCCTCAAAGTCAAAGGCATCTGAGGGCATGGCCCAGCTCTGCCCCTTACTTGCTGCTCCATGAAGCACTTCATTTGCTAAGCCTTGGGCTCCGCATACTTAGGACAGGAGAACAGCGCCTCCTACAGGAGTTAACTGTCAGAATTCAAGTCTCCATTGAAAGACCCTCAGGCTCTCTTCCTGGAAAGCAGCAGCTACCCAGGAAATGGTTCTGCCTGCCCTCTACCTTCCGCTGGTAGTTCTAGAAGAAAGAAAGAACCGTCTCCATTGATGACATCATGGTGCACGACATGTACGGCATGAGCAAGACCAAAAGACAGAAGTCAAAGCAGAACTGGTGGCCTTGGCGGTTGCACAGAGAAAATGCGTCCCTGAGGATGCTAAACCACCCCTCTGACACTTCTTCAAAAACAGTCGGAGTAAAGGGAGACAGGGCCTGAATGAAGTACGCCTGGACAGAGGCAGAAAAGATATCATGACCAAAAAAAAAGAGAGAGAGAGAGACCATGACCACAGTGAGTGACAATTGAGGGCGAGTATGCTAGGGGAAGCAGAGAAAAATCAGTGAGGGGCGGGCGCTCTGGCGTAGCAGGTACAGCTGTGGCCTGCAGTGTTGGCATCCCCTACGGCTGCTGGTTCAAGTCCTGGCTGCTCCAGTTCCAATCCAGCTCCCTGCTAATGCACCTGGGAAAGCAGTGAACGATGACCCAAGTGCTTGGGCCCCTGCACCCACATGGGAGACCTACAGGAAGCTCCTGGCTCCTGGCTTTAGGATCTCTCCCCCCTGCCCTGTAACTCTGCCTTTCAAATAAATAAATGAATCTTTAAAGAAAATAATAATCGCCGTGAGATTTCCAGGCGGGCAGAGGTCTGGGATGAAGAACTCAATCCACATGTTTATTAACAGTGGGGTAAGCCACCATCCCAGAGCCA
Organism: Lepus europaeus; assembly: GCF_033115175.1. Classification (NCBI taxonomy): domain Eukaryota; kingdom Metazoa; phylum Chordata; class Mammalia; order Lagomorpha; family Leporidae; genus Lepus; species Lepus europaeus. Next base: position 89,439,774 of record NC_084840.1, on the reverse strand, counting down.
GCACCACAGCTCTCACTGGCCTGTTCCCAAAGGAGAAGGCTCTGTCAGTGGTGAGAACAATGAAATCTTCATGCAGGGAAAAGTGTAACAGCTACACGGAAAGAATCTTAGAGAAAAAAAAAAAAAAAAAAAAAAAAAGAGCCACCGTCGGAATGGTTTCAGAGACAGCGTCAGCCACAGCTTTCCTTGTGGTCTGCTCTCATCTCCCGATGGCAAGTTACAGACCCTCTGCCCACAGCCCCTAGCTGTGTTGACACTGCTGAGGAAACTCACATAGTTTTCAGATGAGCTAGGATCTGGGTTGGGAGTGGAGCGCGCACTCCAACATGACTGAATGGAAAATGGGGATTGGACAGCAACCGCCTGCATTGACGATGGAAACCCCTCCGGCAATCGTAAATCGGTTGTCACTTCCTGACACGAGCCCTTCTGTGGCTTGCGGTTGCACTAGAGAGCTTAAAGGTATCTGTGCCGATTTCAGCTCGCTCTGGGGCCCAGCACAGCCCAGCACCTGCTGGATTCTATCTCAAACCACTCCACCCCAAGACCCAGCCACAGGAACCCTATGTCAGTGCCTCAGACTCACTGGGCTCTCCCAGCTACGGGGGGTATCCACACTCTGTCTTCGGGTCACAGCTGAGATGTCGCTCAAATTCCCCAACATTCCAATGCAATCAAAACTAATGCTCTTCCGTTATGAGTTCTGACAGCCCCCCACACTTTTAGTTCATTTCCATGATCAGACTTTGTATCTATAGCAGTATTGTATTTATCGGCTTACCCCCATTGCCACAGGTAATGAACTTTACCGACGAGGGACAACCTCCCTCCATGTCACCGCTGCCTCCCTATACCTCACATAAAACAGATGCTCCAAGGTGGTATCTGCCATTAGTGCATGAGTCCTGATTTGGGACACTTGGTAAGGTTGTGGGATCACAGCATAAGGGGGTGATGAGTGTGATTTTTTTTCCCGTCTTGCCCCAAAACTTATGAGTAGTGTCCAGACTTGAGGAAAAAGAATTAAGTGTGCCACATTCTAAGGGAAACTTCCAATAATTGGAAATATACACCTCTCTCTGGAGCCTAAAAAAATGGCTGAAACCTGACCACCAGCCATCTCCATTATTATCCCTGCACAGATTTTTTGTGGAATACAGATTTCCATAAACTTTAAGGGACCCCTCTCCCCTGCCCAGAGAAAACTCTTACCAAAACAGAAGAACAGAAGACAAGATCTACATCCCAGCAAAGATTCAAGTTAACAGGGGTAAATCTCTAAGACAGAATCTCTCACAGAGAACAGGAGTCTGCAGACACAAAGATGGAAAAGATACTCTCCAGCACAGCTGATTGGTTTTTTGTGTCTACCTAGTCATGGGGAGAAGGAGGAGGAGGAGGAGGAGGAGGAGAGACACAGCAGAATAAAGACAGAGGACGATGGGGGAGACTACTGCATGGCCTCCAGAGGATGCTGGGGTTTCCCGGGGGTCATGTGGATCCCACTGAAGGCAGCTGGGCTCCAGCCACCTTGCTGATCATCCAGCCAACATCCCTGTAACTGTGCATCCTGGGCAAGACACAAGATGCAGGCACCTGCCACACAGATGAAGGACGCCAGCCTGTGCTAGCGGGAGAAGCAGTGACCATGCGGCTGTTAGGACAGAAATGTCCCTTTCCCTTTCATCTCCCAAACCCAACACCCCGGAAGAGCTGGATCTCTTTGCAGAACTAAACCGGTCCATTTCCCAAAGAGTGCTGGGGAAGTGGGGGAAGCGGAGATGAAGGCACTCACACTGTGTTCCAGGCCTGACAACTCCTCCCCTATCGCCTGGCACCAGGGAGGGAGAAGAGCTAAGTCAGACATGACAGCAGCAGTATAAAGCTGACCTTCTAACAGCTGGAAAGGTCTTGGGAGCTAGAGACTTTGTGTTAAGAGACAGATGGGGGGCCGGTGCCATGGCTCCCTTGGTTAATCCTCCTCCTGCGGCACCGGCAACCCATATGGGTGCTGGATTCTGGTCCTGGTTGCTCCTCTTCCAGTTCAGCTTTCTGCTGTGGCCCAGGAGGGCAGTGGAGAATGGCCCAGGTGCTTGGATGCCTGCACCTGGCATGGGAGACCAGGAGGAAGCACCTGGCTCCTGGCTTCGGATCGGCGCAGCGGCCATTTGGGGAGTGAACCAATGGAAGGAAGATCTTTCTCTCTGTCTCTCTCTCTCTCTCTCTAACTCTACCTGTCAAATAAAAGAAAAAAAAAAAGAGAGAGAGAGACAGATAGAAACTTAGCTGGGGTGAACACATTTTGGCCACCACGACTGGAGAAAAGACTGCTTCTTAACTTGAATTGAGTCGTTCGTTCAGTAATTGGCTACAACAGTATAAAGATCAAGAGTTCTGAGAACTCATCGGTCTTGAGATCCTTTCAATCTCTTAAAATCGGGGTGTGTCCCAAAGAGTTCTTACCTGGGTTTTGTCTAAGTTGTTGAGCACCCCTGACCCAGACATCCAAGATTCTAAATCCTCCAAGATCCAAAACTGTTTGAGCACTGACATGGTGCTCAGACACTCTTGGATTTTGGTGTACTGTACATTTTCAGATTTTTTGCATTAGGGATGCTCAACCAGTAAAATCCATTCAAATATTCCAATATCTATAAAAACTCTGAAATCTGAAACAATTCTGGTCCTAAGTAATTTGGGTAAGGGATAGTGAACCTGTGTTGGTACTGTAGTACTGAAAGTAAAAACAGGAATTAAAAAAAATATATATATATACTCACTTAAAATAAATTTGTTCCAATTAATTTATTTAAATAAATGTATTTATATTTATTTAGATATGTGGGTTCATTTAACATAGTATGCCTAAATAACATTGTAAAAAATAAATGTTTTTCCAAAATAGATATTTCGGAAAAGTGACATTGGTTCACAAATTTGCAAGCATCTCTTATCTGTGCTGAAAAGAACACCTGGATCCCCCTTGCTTCTGCCTTCAATCTGCTGGTACAAGCGGCTTTGGCTGAAAGGCAGTGGGCGAAGCAGGCCTCACCCAGGAGAAACATTTCAGTAGACTTTCCAGGTAATTAGAGGTGTCCACTGATACCACACCCAAACTCCAGAGGTGGCAATTTCTTAGCAGCAAGGTGCGGTGTGAACTCCGCAGTCACACCCGCGAGCCTTCCACTGCCCATCACATCAGCCAACCATCGTCCTTGCATTCTCTTAACCTCTCCTGCCCAAGCACGATTCGGTTCTAGCGCACATGGATCATTTGGAAAGTACAGCCTCACTGAGCCACACAGATTTCCCAAATGCTTACCTCACGAAAGTAGAAACAACTTTTCCAAAATTCTAGTATCTGCTTGAGAGCTTGAGTTTTATGCTTGACAATATTTATCATTGTCTTTGCAAGAACAGGCTCATTTCAGGTGTTGGGGGGGGGGGGGGGGCGGGGAGGCCTTCCAATACCACTGAACCTGACTAAGAAGAGTTTGTATAGGTGTGCTATGAACAAATCACACACTGGAGATCACAAATGAAGCCCATGGCTGTTCATCCCCATGACAACCACAAGTCTGGTTTGCACCAAAGTGCTTTCAGAAAACTTCCCGTTTTTTCTACATTAAAAAGATCTGATAGGGGGTCAGTGCTGTGGTGTAGTGGGTAAAGCTGCCTGCAGTGCCAGCATCCCATATGCGTGCTGGTTTGAGTCCCAGCTGTTCCACTTCTGATCCAGCTCTCTACTATGGTAGAAGATGGCCCAAGGACTTGGGCCCCTGCACCCACATGGAGACCCGGATGAAGCTCCTGGCTCCTGGCTTCAGAACGGCCCAACTCCAGATGCTGTGGCCATTTGGGGAGTTAACTAGTGAGTGGAAGACCGACACCCCCCCCCCACACACACACACACATTCTCTCTGCCTCTGCCTCTCTGTAACTCTGCCTTTCAAATAAATAAATAAATCTTTAAAAAAAAATCCAATAGTAAAAAGACACATACCCACTGGTTAAGATGGCAGGAAATCAATAACTTTTGCTGCTTCAAAAAGCACGTCAATAACACTGACGTGTGCTGGATCTGGATTTCCTGTAAGGGCATGGCAGTGAACTTGAGGACTCACTGACCAGCTGTGCAGCTGCCCTGGTCTTGATCTGCATGATGGCACTTTTACCCACCAGTGCTGCTTTTTTTTTTTTTTTTTAACCATACACAAGAACACTAACCCAGTGAAAAAACTAGTGTCATCGTATCATGAAAATAGTTTCGACTTCATATACCCCTCCCTATCCCCCAACAGTCTCAGGTACCCGCAGGGTTCCACAGCCCACACACTGGGAACCACTGCTGTATATCACAAGCTCTGAAGGTACATGCAGGGAATGAAAGGGAATGGGACATTTCTTCGAGGCTGCACAGCTCACGGTGAAGCCGCACAACCCCAGCTCCTCTGGCATTTGACCTGGAATCCCCAGCCCAGCCCAGAGACAGTGTTTTCTCTCAGAGCCAGGTGGCACTTTTCTATAAGAATGGTGACCTGCAGGTCTGACAAGTGGTGACAGGAAGCTTTACAGAAAAGACTAGTATGCTTAAAGCAGGCTTTAGCATTTCATGAACTCCAGTTTGCCCCATCCCTTTAATGTCTCGTTGTTTACATTTCTTCCAGACCTTCCTTGACACCTTTCATTCTGGCCCTTAGCTGTCACGGTCAGCACCCCGGGACCTCACAGCCCCAGACCAAGCGCCCTTGGCATTGACCTTGGCTGTTGGCATCATCTTTCCTTTACTGCATGTTTAGGCAAGCTTTTCAACGTGGTATTTTTCTTGCACATATCTTCATGTTCTAAAACACTGTCCTATTTTTTCTTCTCTGTATAATAACACAGAGTCCTATTCCCTTGCCTTGCTATCATTACAGCTGGGATATTTTATTGCATTCAAATATATATTGCAGCACATCCCAAAAAACAGCACGCCCCTCTCCCAGGGTGTATGTTCTACATGGCCCCCATGCCTCCCTTATTCCTGGCAGAGTTACCTAAAATGTTTATCTTCCTAGGAAAAACATTTCTCACCGTGAATTCATTTTTTAAATAGAAAAGTCAAAGCTGCTATTATATGAGGATACTGCAAAAAGTTCATGGAAAAGGGAATTAAAAGATAAGTTAAGTTTGGTGCAGAAAGTTCTGAAACCCATGCATATGACGGGAATTCAAAAAAGTTCACGGAAACTGCATAATATGAATAAATGATGCATAGATTTCAAATTTGCTTCAAAGCAGAACAGACTTATCCCTCAATTCCATGTTTTCACCAAGACCATGACGTCCCCCCTTGCAAAGGAACCTTGGCAGACATGAATAGTCAAATATACCTCTCAGACAGCAAGAAACAAAACGAGTAATATACAGGAATATGCAACATGTAGAACAAAACTTACTGTTTTAATCTTGTTTCAAAACAACTCCTATCCCCTTCAAACCTAACCAGACTTCCAAAGTGTAAGCAAAATATGTTTTCCAATTTATTTCTAGTGAAATATGAAAACTCAGTTTTCTAAGGATATCATTTTCCCACCTTGTCACTCAATAAAGTCCTTAGAATTGTATATGTTTTTGTCAAAACTTACTTAGAGGGGGCGCTGGTTCGTGTCTTGGCTGCTCCTCTCCCAATCCAGCTCTCTGCTATGGCATAGGAAAGCAGCTCGGTCACTATGGCCATCTGGAGAGTGAACCAGCAGATGGAAGACCTCTCTCTCTGTCTCTCCCTCTCTCCCTCTCTCTGTCTATAACTCTGCCTCTCAAGTAAATAAATAAATCTTGAGAAAAATTCTATGTTTGTGTTAAAATGTACTTAGACGAATGATATTATAAAATTCTTACATCATTGTACTAGGTTTAAAGCAACATCATGATTCATGATTCATACCAAAAGGCACAAAAAACCTCATTCTTTTCAATTGGCAGGAGGGTAAGACATGATCACTGACATCATTTTGTTTAGATTATTTATTTGAAAGAGTTACACAGAGAGAGGAGAGGCAGAGAGAGAGAGAGAGAGAGAGAGAGAGAGAGGTCTTCCATCTGCTGGTTCACTCCCCAACTGGCCACAGCGGCCAGAGCTGTGCCAATCTGAAGCCAAGAGCTGCTTTGGGGTTTCCCACGTGGGTGCAGGGGCCCAAGGCCTCAGGCCATCTTCTACTGCTTTCCCAGGCCATAGCGGAGAGCTGGATTGGAAGTGGAGCAGCCGGGTCTCAAACTGGCGCCCATATGGGATGCCAGCATTTCAGGCCTGGGCGTTAACCCGCTGCACCACAGCGCCAGCCCCTGACATCATTCAGGCTCACAGAAATCCACAGCACAATGCACACTGCAACTGGATTCACCCTCCACAGCTGAGCCGATCAAATTCTCCTCCTCCAGTTCAAACAAAACCTGTGCTTAATATCAAAACCACAGGGAACCCAGCTTTGGGCCGCAGAATGCAAGGGCAGCTCTCTCGAGGGGCAAAAGGACAGCCTTCTCACCAAGCGTGTTTCACAGCAGCCAACTGAGCTCACAAATCGCCCACATTTTCTGCTCAAAATCCCACTGGAATAAGCAAATGGTAGACAATTTTTCAAAACGCACGGTACCAGAGGAGAAAAATCTCAAGCCAAAGCCCAGCAAACACTGACCCCATTTCTAGGGAATATGAAGATAAAATAGCAGCCTTCCTGAGTCCCCACAGCCTGTCCTCACAGGTGAAGAGGGGCCTGCTGAGACAGGGGCACAAGTGTGGACCTAGGCCCAGAGAAGCACAGGTGTGGGAAGAGTGGAGAGCAGGATGCACGTCCATTATGCAGCAAGGATCTACCAAGTCTGGTAGGCAGTCCCCAGAACAGCTCCCAAGGACCTCCCCTGTCTTTATTCTCCCCAGTCATCTCGTCTCTGTGGATGCGGGCCCCACCTAGAGACTTGATTCCAATGAACTGAAATAGGGTGCAAAAGCTTATGACTTTCATCCTGCTGGTGCAGCCTAAGAACCCCTGTGCTCACCCCACTGCCAATCTCTAGGCTTCCACTCAACTCTCTTCCCTATCACAAGGCTCTTGTGATTGCACTGGACCTATCTGGGTCTGAAACATTTTAAAGGCAGTCATGATCCATTCACCACATCAAATGAGAACGTACAAAAGGGGCCGGCACAGTGGCACCAGCATCCCATATGAGCACTTGTTCATGTCCCAGCTGTTCCTCTCTATGGCCTGGGAAAGCAGCAGAACATGGCCCAAGTGCTTGGGCCCCAGCACCCTTGTGGGAGACCCAGAGGAAACTCCTGGCTCCTGGCTTTGGATTGGCCCAGTTTCAGCCACTGTGGACATTTGGGGAGTAAACCAGTGGATGGAAGACCAGACTGTCTGTCTGTCTGTCTCTCTCTCTCTCTTTCTCTCTCTGTCTGTAACTCTGTCTCTCAAATAAATAAATAAAATCTTTAAAAAAAATAATGCATTTTGAGGGGCAGGTATTGTGGGTGCAGTGGCTTAAGCCATCACTTGGGACCCCTGTATCCCTTAGCAGAGTCCCCGAGACTGAGTACCACATCTACTTCTGCTTCGGTTTCCTAATGTGTATTCCCATGAAAACAATGACTGGGACTCAGGAAAATTATTTTTAACTTAATCAGCTGACACCAGCATGCTTTCCAAAACACTACTTCTTTGCACCTCACTCGCAAAATTTAAAGTCGATCCTCATATTCAACAACACTTGGTATGAACAGAATTCTTCAATTTTTGCCAACCTAGTGAGTCTGAATGAACGGTTAGCTTACAGAGATGCTATTTTCTGTGTCCGCGGGGCCCTACACGTTTCTGGTGCTGTCCCCTATTTTTCTCTTGACATATTTATCTTACCCTTTCAGAGGTATTCTTTATATTTTCATGAAATTGAACCTTTGTCAATTCTTTTTTTTTAAAGATTTATTTATTTATTTGAAAAGCAGAGTTACACAGAGAGAGAAGGAGAGAAAGAGGAAGGGAGGGAGGGAGGGAGGGAGGGAGGAAGAGAGGTCTTCCATCCATTGGTTCACTCCCCAATTGGCCACAATGGCTGGAACTGTGCCGATCCAAAACCAGGAGCTTCTTCCAGGTCTCCCACGTGGGTGCAGGGGTCCAAGGACTTGGGCCATCTTCTACTGCTTTCCCAGGCCATAGCAGAGAGCTGGATCAGAAGTGGAGCTGCTGAGACTCGAACTCACGCCCATATGGGATACTGGCACTGCAGGCGGTGGCTTTACCCACTACACCACAGCACTGGCCCCAGACCTTTGTCAATTCTAAGTGTTAGAATTCTCTCTCTCAATCTGTCACTTATCTTTTCACTTATTTATGGGCAATAAAGTTCTAAGTGTTAATGGAGTAAATTTTCACACTATTTTTTTTAAAAGATACTTTTCCAAGTCACCTTGTAAGAGTTTCCAAGTCTGGCCTTTCATATTTAGACCTACAGTCCAGCTAGAACTGACTTCATTTATAAAGTGATGTAGGGATCCAAACCTATACGTTTAAAAAAAAAAAAAAGGCTTATTCTATTTATTTGAAAGGCAGAGTTGCAGAGAGAGACAGAGACAGAGAGATCTTCCATCTGCTGGGTCACTTCCCCAAATGGCTGCAATGGCCAGGGCTGGGCCAGGCGGAAGCCAGGAGTCAGGAATGCATCTGAGTCTCCCATGTGTGTTCAGGGGCTCAAGCACTCATCTCCCACTGCTTTCCTAGGACAACAGCAGGGAGCTGGGTCAGAAGTGGAGCAGCGGGGGCTTGAACCAGCGACCCTGTGGATGCCAGCAGATGTTTACCTGCTACGCCACAATGCCAATCCCAAAACCTACTCTTTTTAAATGGGTAAACTATTTTGTCAGCATCCTTCTTTCTTGACTGTGCTGTCTGGTTCCCAACACCCGCAGCTGTAGCTCAGAGCACTCCAGCTCCTGTGCTGCACCTGTTTCTGGCCCATGTGTTCACTTTCATAGTCTTACAACAAACCTTGATGTCTTACACCTGACACCATCGGGTGGGTGCGGGCTCTGGGTGGCATCTGCCTGGGGTTCCTGTACTCGCCCTGAAGTTCTGGAGCCCTCCAAAGTGGAGGGTTTTGCACAGCCAGCCTCCCTCTAGATCAAGGAGACAGAACCATTCTCCACTTGTCTGTGTCTCAGTACTCTCCCAATTTTCCTGGGCATGTACACCCAGATAATTCCAGGGTTTTGATACTACTGTAAACGCTGTTTAAAAAAATGCTGGGTTTCATTTTCTGTTGGTTGCTGAGAATCAGAAACCATGGATTTTTTAATTTAGGCCTCATGGTTGGCCACCCAGCACCAACTGCCCTACTGGGCTATGTGGGGACAATGGGTATCCCCTGTGAATGACAACAGCTTCCCTTCTTCCTTTCCAATATTTCTCCCAGTGTCCCATCCTACAGTAAACATGAGAAGCTCCTTTTCAAGGTGTTTGCTTTTAAAACTGCTAATAGGAAGCATTTTGCATTTGTTGCTGACTTTTTCAAAAATTATGTTTTTGGAGGGCTGGCACTATGGCATAGTTGGCTAAGCCTCCACCTGTGGCGCCAACATCCCAGTTTGTGTCCCAGTTGCTCCACTTCCAATCCAGCTCTTTGCTATGGCCTGGGGAAGCAGAAGAAGGCCCAAGTCTTTGGGACCCTGCACCCATGTGGGAGACTCGCAAGAAACTCCTGGCTCCTGGCTTCAGATCGGCGCAGCTCCAGCCGTTGCTGCCAACTGGGGAGTGAACCAGTACATGAAGATCATTCTCTCTGCCTCTCCCTTTCTCTATCTGTAACTCTGTCCTCTCAAGTAAATAAATACATCTTTTTTAAAAATGTTTTCATTTGAGAAGCAGAGAGAGAGAGCGCACGCACTCGCATCTGCTGGTTCACTCTCAGATGCCTGTAATGACTGAGGGAAGTCAGGGCCAAGTTCAGGGTCTGGAAACTCAATTCAGGCCTCCCACATGGGTGCAGGGCCTCAACTACGTGTGACGTCACTGTTGCCTCTCAGGGCCTGCATTAGCAGAGGCAGGAGCCAGCGGCGGGCCTCAAACCCAGGCACTCTGATGTGGGACGCGGGTGTCTTAACATCAGTCCCTGCTTCTGAGCCCACAGGAATGCTTTCAGCTTTTCCCGTTGAGCATACAGATTACCGGAGATTTTACTAGGGACCTCCTTCCTAATCCTCCTGAAACTTCAGGGTGGGCGTTTGGACCAGTGGCCAAGGAGCCATTTCCGGGTTCAATTTCTGGCTCAGCTCCCAATTCCAGCTTCTTGCTAATACAAAGCCCGGGAGGCAGCAGGTAATGGTTCAAGTAGCTGGATCCTTGCCCCTGCCTTGTGGGAGACCCGGATGGCATTCCCACCTCCCAAGCTGGCCCAGTTCCTGCTGCTCAGAGAGCTGAGGAGTGAACTAGAGAGGGGAGCATGCTCTGTGTGTGTGTGTGTGTCTCCAATAAATAAATAGTCGCATGATCAACTTTGCCTTCTTTACATGAGAATAATTCTATGTAGCAGGTATACATTTTTCCCAATGTTATACCCAACCCGGTTACAGTATGTGACTCACAGCCTCTCTGCCGGTTTTCCCTGGCTGGCGACTTTACTTGTGTTTGCAGGAGTTCGGGCTGACCTAGAATAATGCTCACTCATACTGTTGTCTGGCTCTTGTATCAAGGCCAGGCCAAGTCTCATGGCCTGAGAGAGACACGCTCTCCTTAGGAAGATACCTCAAAAGTCTTGTGCAAAACGTAATTAAAAGAGGTTTACTTTGGTGCCAAAAACTTGAAAGCCGTGCATGCAAGAGATCTTCGTGCATGGTTCCAGATTCTTTTTCCACCCCAAACACGTAACATTGTCTGTTCTCCACGAACTTGTTGAAGTACCATCACACTTTCTGGAAGACTCTGAAGAAGATCCTTGAAAGATGGGCAGACTATAACAGTAAAGACATTTGAGCCTGATGCTTTCTTTTTCTCATTTTGAGTTCCTGCTTCTACTTGTCAATTCTGTAAGTTATTTCTTCTAGAAATTCCCACATTTCATCGAGGTTTTCAAATGACTTGTCCTAACGGCTTTCACGTTGCTCCCCTTGAAATCTGTGAACTGGATCTTGAGTTACAGTCCTCTCGATTCCTGGCTTCACTGGACTCTTCGTTCTCTGTATTACTGGCACCTGCTCCTCCCTATTCTGTCCCTGCCTTCTGCGGGAGATGAGTGGTTATTCTACAGCTCTTTTACCCCTTATTTTAAAATGTATCAGTTCAACTCCTTTGTTTAGGTTTATTTTTATTTGCTTGAAAGGAGGAGGGGAGGAGGAGGGGAGGGAAGGGGGAGGGGAGGGGAGAAGGAAGAAGGGAAGGGGGTGGGGGAGGGAGGGGGAGAGAGAGGGAGAAAATGTCTTCTATCCACTAGTTCACTCTCCAAATGTCTGAGCATGTGAGTTGAGTTCATGTGTGTAAACATGTGTGTTGATTTCATGTTTGTAAACATGTGTGTTTTCACATGTGTAGCTTCCACGTGTGTGAGCATGTGTCTGTCAATTCCACGTGTTGGTTTCACTCACATGTGTGAATGTCTGATTTCACACGTGTGTGTGTTTATTGATTTCACATGTAAGCCTGTGTTGTGATTTCATGTGTGTGTTGATCTCACATGTGTGAATGTGTCTGATTTCACATGTGTGTAAGCGTGTATGTGTGCTGACTGTGGTAGGAGTGCATTGAGTTTGTTGACCGTAGTCCTGGCCTCTCTTCAGCTCTAGGAGGAACTCAACAACACTCTGCCTCTCATGTCCTCTCTCCTCCTTTCTCTCTCTCAGTTTTCTGGGTTTCCAGCCCAGCCTGGGTGAGATGCTCTAACCCTAATCTTCACACCTCTCAGCCTGCCTTTCCCACCGCTTTTATTACTGTTGAATTATAACACACAGATGCCTCCTCTTTGGCTAGTGCCATCAGACACACAGACACATTTTCAAGATCACAAATTTTGTCCAGAGATACCTAATCTGCAATTTTAGCCACTGAGCTCTTTATTTTAAGGATTCCACTTTCAAAAGTTCCATTTCCCACTGTATCTGCCTCTTCAACCCCAATCATCTCGGACCCTCAGCTCATGGGTGTGACATCATTTATATGTTTTGTTCATCTTGTCCCTTTCAGAGCCTGACTTGGGTGATAGACTGGGAGACATGTTCTCTCACAGCCGGAGGTAACAGGTGTATCACTACAACCTATACTCTGAGTTAGCCAGCATCAGATTGACAGAGCTTCAGCCATCCACACGGTTCCAATGGGCAGCAGGTGATGGCTCAAGTGCTCGGGTCCCTGCCACCCACATGGGAGACCCGGGTGGAGTTTCCAGCTCTCAGCTTCAGCTTGGACCAACCCTGGTTATTGGGAGAATTGGAGACTGAACCAGCAAATGGAAGATTTTCTGCTCTCTTACTATGTTTCAAATAAATTAAAATTGTAAAAGTAAATAAATATTCATTTTAAACCTAAAAAAAAAACTGGTATAATTCCATTTATTTATATAAAACTCAACAACAAGCAAAGTTAGAGTATACTGCCTAGGAATGCTTATAAAAATAGTAATTATGTTTAATGTATGGTGGGAGGTAGGAATTGTAAAAAAAAAAAAAAGATTTATGTTATTTATTTGAAAGGCAGAGAGAGACAGAGAAAGAGATCTTCACTCCCCACAGTGGCTGGGGCTGAAGCCAGGACCCAGGAACTCCACCCAGGTCTCCCACTACTTGAGCCATCATCTGCTGCCTCCCAGGGTCTGCATCAGGAGGAAGCTGGAATCAGGAGAGCAGCTGGGACTGAACCCCAGGCCCTCCAAGATGAGAGACGTGGGATGCTCACGTCCTGGGCAGTCTTCACTGCCATGCCAGATGTCTGACTCTACCTTGCTTTTTAACCAATTTTCTCAGAAAAAGAAAATAAACAGACGTCCGCGAGGGAAAAGAAAGAAAACCAGAGGGAAAGTAAGGAGAATGTTTGTGTACACTACTTCCTTTTTTTTTATTTTTAACCTCAGAATTCTGTGCTGTGGAAAAAGGCTATTTTCCTTACAACTTTATATTTTAATGGCTAAGGGGAGAAAAATTGCTAGTTAGGTTGGTGGCAGCATGTGATGGAGGCCAAGTGAACTGTAAGCGAGCAGAGAATTTAAAGAGTAAAAACACACACAAAAGGCAAAACACATGATCACACCAGGAAGGAAAGCAGAATTGAGCTAGGCCTTCTCGTTCACGCACTGATACCTGTAACATGGATGTTGTTCAAGGTGCATGCATGGGACCCAGCTTTTGAAGCACATCATACTTTAAGCTTGGAAGCTGAGCTTAGAATTTTGTGGGCTCCTTGGACAAACAAATCCTGGGTCACACAAGCCCACTCATGCATAAATCTAGATGCTGGAACACTGCTCCTGTAACCTTATCTACTTTTCCTTTCTCGCAGACTTTCTACAGCTTTGTTCTGTCTCTTCTTGTGGCTCGGCTGAGTTTTTGGCCCAGGTTGTGTTCCAGAGAGTGCACCTTGGGAAAAAAGGAGGCAGGGGAAGACTGGCTGGTCTGTGGGTACCTGCAGTCACCCTAACACCGTGGCTCAGTCCTCCCCTGGATGCACTCCGTACATTCGCCAAAGCCGCAGCCACCACTGGCCCGGCAGCACAAGAGCGTGTGCTCGGGTCGCGGCCAGCCTCACACACCGCCAGACCCCAGATGATGCGATGGCCTTGCAGTGGCCTTCGGAGAGGACAATGTCACAGGCCCTGGCATCACACGTTCATGGAGCTGCAAAGGCACCAAATGAAACTGTCCTATGAGTCTCAAGGTTTTTCTTTGATCAAAATCAAGTCAGGACCTCAACATGCCACGGATTTTTAAAATTCAGCGGAAATAAATATATGACGAGGTGTGATTTAGAAACAGGTGCTGTTGGAATTGTATGACCAAAAACAAACAAACAAAACCTCACAAGAAGGGACACACGTCTACCCTATTCAATCTTCACTGCTGACTTAGATGGAAGATAAACGGCCTCAGTAGTAAACTCTTGCTTGGATCTTACTTGGATCCAGATGCTTGCTCCGCCCTAGGCTTCCTCATACTGTGTTTCTCTTATGGAAGGTCTCAGGTTTTACTACCTTAACCCAGGCCATGTGGGTGTGACAAACATGAGCAGTGGCACAAAGCTGACTTTCTAGCTAAGGTGAAATAACACTTTTCATCCGGTTCTAAAGGAGAAAAATAAATCTGATGAAACACAAAAGAACTTAACATTCGTGGCCTGAAGCGCTGGCATCCCATATGCGCACCGGTTCTAGTCCTGGCTGCTCCTCTTCTGGTCCAGCTCTCTGCTGTGGCCTGGGAAAGCAGTAGAAGATGGCCCAAGTCCTTGGGCTCCTGTACCATGTGGGAGACCTGGAGGAAGCTCCTGGCTCCTGGCTTGGGATCAGCGCAGCTCTGGCCATTGCGGCCAATTGGGGAGTGAACCATTGGATGGAAGACCTCTCTGTCTCGACCTCTCTCTGTAACTCTCTTTCAAATAAATAAAATAAATCTTTAAAAAAAAAAAAAAGACCTTAACATTGAAAAGAAATACTTTCCAAGCTATAGGAATTATACCAGTTATACTAGTGATTATTTCTTGTGTATCTAATTACTTGTGTTTGCCAAAAATCTGAGTCAATGGTAATAAATTATACTTATTTGCCACATTTTTCTTTTAATCACCGCCAGTTTTAATACTTTATTCAAATACTTATTTACTTTGCTGGGTGAATGAACATGGCACTCTCTAAATACTACTACTAATTATAAAATCAGCAAATACTGAATGTGTACACCATATAGATGATTAATCCCTTTAATCTTCTCAATACTCCTAGGGCTATAAGGATTTCCACACTGTGGGGTTGCCTACTTATCGCAGGTTTGGCTGAGATGAAATGAAATCTTTTAAAGTGTCTTTAAAAAATCAAACAGAAGCCAGGGGGAGGTAAGACAGTGGTAGAAGCTCCTATGTAAAAGGAGAGAGCCGGGGGAGAAACTGCTCCCAGGGGAATGAAAGCAAGCAGGACACACAGGAGGGGAGGTGCAGAGCCAATGGGTGAGGGATAATGACAGGGAGGGAGAAGGAATTCCCAGGAAAAGAGACAAAGAGATCCACTATCCAAACACCACTCCATACTGCACTGGAGATTCCAGACGGAGCCATATGACCAAAATGAAAGACAGATATACAGGCAGAATAGAGACTGTGACTGAAGAAATAAAATTGGCATTGTTAACAAACAAAAGACCTACAGGGGCCTGTGCTGTGTTGTAGAAGGTTAAGATTCCACCTGCAGTGCCAGTATCTCATATGGGTGCCAGTTCGAGTCCTGGTTGCTCCATTTCTGATCCAGCTCTCTGCTAATGCACCTGAGAAAACAGCAGAAGATGATCCAAGAGCTTTAGCTCCTGTACCCATGTGGAAGACCCAGAAGCCCTGGCTCCTGGTTTCGGGTAGGCCCAGCCATGGCTTTTGCATTTGGGGAGTGAACCAGCAGATGGAAGAGGTCTCTCTCTATATATCTCTATCTCTCTATCTCTCTTCTCTTTTTCTCCTTCTCTGTATTTCTACCTTTCAAATAAATAAATAGATAAATCAAATAAATATATAAATCTTAAAAAAAAAAAACCTACAAATAAAACTGTAAAAGAGTCAGGTGAGGGAAGGCACATGGCTGACACCAGTTGAAATGCCCATGTCCCTTGTCAGGGTTCCTGGCTCCCTCTCCCACTCCCAGCTTGCTGCTAGCACAGACTCTGAGAGGACACCAAAGGCCAAAACATCCCCCAACAGGTGAATGGGTGCATTGCACCACAATTACAGAATGGAATACTATGCAGCAACAAATATGAATACATCCAATCATAAAATAAATGAATTACATAAACACACTTGGAGAAAAAGCAGATGGGTATATGCAGTAGCTGTTTATGGCTCTCTTTAAATAAACTGCCACAAACAGGCAAAACTACCCATAAAGGTGTTTTGTTTTGTTTTGTTTTTTTAAATTCCAGCTTTGAGGAATTGGCTGGTTTTTAAAAACATTTAACATGTGAGGGGCTAACAGGAACAGCTCCCATCTGCTGATTCACTCCCCCAAATGCCTCAAAGGGCCTCCACCTGAAAGCCAGCAGCCAGGAACTCAATGTAGGTGTCCCACGTGGGGGCCAGGAACCTGATTACTTGAGCTGTGGCTCTTGCCTCCCAGCATCAGAAAGAAACATTTTATGCCATAAGTTGAAGAAGTAACAAGCCAAAAATAAAATGTGAGCCCAGGATTTTAATTTAATATGCTGAGGTTGCGACTGTCTCCAGATACCAGCAAATGACAAGGGTGTCACAAACCACAGCTGCAGAGAGTCCACCAGCCCTGGTCCTCCCAGAAACAGGGAGCCTCTACTCTGGCTTGTTAGCAACTCACTTTACAAAACACAGAGGACCAAGAAGAAGACGGCATTTGCAGGAAGTCTCTGCTGGGTAAACACCAAGCAGAGAAACCAGGAGGAAAAAAATCCCAGAGTAAACAGGGATTGTGAGCAAAAGGAAGAGAACCCAAAATATAACCCACACCAAGCCACTGAGTCTCCACCCACCAGCAAGCAGAACAGCCTGAGGTTAAAAGCACAGAACTCCGGGCCGGCACCATGGCATAGAGGGTAAAACCACTGCCTGCAGTACCAGCAATCCATATGGGTGCTGGTTCAAGTCCCAACTGCTCTACTTCTGATCCAGCTCTCTGCTGCGGCCTGAGAAAGCAGTAGAAGATGGCTCAAGTCCTTGGGATCCTGCACCCATGTGGGAGACCCAGAAAAAGCTCCTGGCTTCGGACAGCTGAGCTCCGGCCATTGCAGCCAACTGGGTTGTGAACCAGTGTATGAAAGGCCTCTCTCTCTGCCTCTCCTTCCCTTTCTGTGTAACTCCAACTTTCAAATAAATAAATAAATCTCTATAACTCTGCATATCTCTGAGGGTTGCGGACAGAACTAAACAAGGTACTTGGAACTCTGAAAAGCACATGGAACCAAGTGAGCAACCCATACATGAGGGGTTTACTTGAATTGTCCTCAGAAAGATTCCACATTGTACCCATGAAGGAAGACTAGGGTGTTATGAAAAGAGAACAGAGGCACCTGACCCAAACCGATCACAATTCAGATTCTGACAGCACATTTTTTTTTTTATATATTTGGGAGAGTTTATTATTCTGATTTACTGAAACAAAATATTCCATCAAATTACCCAGGAAAATCCAGGCAGCAGAAATATATAACATGTTCATTTCTTCAAGAGGTCTCAAATAAATTTTCAAAGGCCAAACAGCACATTTTAAGAAACTCAACAGGCAGAAGGGAAGCAAAAGCTAAGGGGAGGATCAGAAAGCAACAGCAGAGGATGATAGGTAGATTCCCGCTTCAGAAAGACTAAGATCGGCCGAAGAGGGTGTGCAGAAAGGTAGAAAAAGGCAAAGGGGACGTAACTCACCAAAGAGGTGAGAAGCAAAGGACACAAGGGCCCAGACGGGACAACGGCTGGGGTTAAAAGCAGACCAGGAGCCCCCGTCCCCAACCCGTGGCCTCCTTTACTCTGGCTGGTGAATTCTCAGGCAGCCTTTAGAGGAGATAGTATTCAACAGGCTCTGTAGCCACTTACTTACCAAAACTCCCTGAATCAGAGCAAACACCACTGCCACTTCTGTCTACTATCTGGAAACAGACAATTTAAGCACCAAGGACCGGTCTGTCTCTCAGTCATCATTTTAGACTTAAGTAAGTGATTATTTGAGGACCAATTCCAAGAGGCCACCATGCAAGTTGTTTCTTTTTCTTCTTCTCCTTCTTCTTCTTCTTCTTCTTTTTTTTTTTTTTTTTTTTTTTTAGATGCACGGAGACAGGGAGACACAGAAAAAGAGAGAGATCTTCCATCTGCTGGTTCACTCCCCAGTAGCAACAATGGCTGGGGCTGGGCCAGGATGAAGCCAGGAGCCAGGAATTCCATCTGGATCTCTCCATGTGGGTGCAGGGGCCCAAGCACTCAGGCCATCCTCTGCTGCTTTCCCAGGCACATCAGCAGGGAGCTGGATCAGAAGAAGAGCAGCCGGGATTCTGCCGAACCAGCACCCACATGGGACACTGGCATCACAGGCGGCAGCTTAACCCATTGTACCACAACGTCAACCCCCACGCATGCTTTCACCACCGGAGCTGCATCACCTAACATGGCACATGACATGCATTTAAATACCTTTTACGTCAATGAGCCATTTCGATCCCTTAGAAACCGACTACATTATTAATCATAAATACCACCGCCACAAAGCTCTTTATGCGACCCAAGGAAATTTCACAAGCATTTTTCACAGGGCTATGGCCTGAATTTGTTTCTTTTCTTTTTAGCCCAGTGGACTGACAGACTGACAAGCATCTCCCGGCTGAGTCTCGGGCTTCCTAAAGCAATGGGCACCATCTAGTGGAAGCACCTCAGATTGAAAGGTATCTGGAGACATTACCCAAATTCACCAAGCACGCCAGAGGGACCAACTAGAGATTTATTCAAAGGAAAAGCCAAAGACGCTTGTTCAACTGCGTCAGGGGATGAAAATCCCATTTTTACTATCTAGATCATTTGTAACAAACCAATTGAAATAGAGGAAATTCACAAGCAAGTTTTCATGTTAGCAGTTAACACCCTTTAATTCTGAAAATGCCTTCTCAGAAAGAAAAAGTATGAGGAAAAAGGTATTATGCAGGCTATGCCTCCAAGGTACAAAAGAAAACGAAGTTATAATTAAAATACCGACTGCCTATGAAAATACAGTTTGACACCAAAAGCTACATTTTTTTTGGTAAGTAGGAAGGCTCTGCATCAGGAGTGTGTGTGTTGTACTTTGATTCAGGAAACCCTTGCTTGCTGCCCTCCCAGGTGCACTAGCAGGGAGCTGAATCAGAAATGGAGTGGCTGGGAGCTGAACTGGTCCCATAAGGGATGCACACGCTGCAAGCGTTGGCTTAACCTGTTGTGCCAAAGAGCCGGCCCCCAGTGTCTTCCTCTTAAAGGCTTCTGACCATCAGGGACACGTTTCACATCCACCTACGTTTTCTTGACTGTAGCAGTCATGTGACCATAAGTGATGTCAAGGGGCAGGGAAGTCCAATCTCACATGCATCTGTGAACATTAGCACATGATGGATAGATGAATGGATGGGTGATGGATGGTTGATGGGTGGGTGATGAGTGGGTGGATGGATGGATGGGTAGATGGTTGGGTGGATGGATAGATGATAGATAGATGGTTGGGTGGATGGATGGATGGGTAGATGGTTGGGTGGATGGATAGATGGTTGGGTGGATGGATGGATGGGTAGATAGGTAGGTGGATGGGTGGGTGGAGGAATGGATGTGTGCATAGATGAATGGATGGGTAGATAGTTGAGTAGATGAGTGGATGGATAGGTGGGTGGGTAGACAGGCAGATGATGGATGGATGGGTGGATGGACAGATAGGTAGATGGATGGATGGGTGGATAATGGGTGGGTAGACAGATAAAGATAAGAAATACTTTTTTGACTGGCAATGGATCATTTGAAATTTATTTTATTTACACAAAAGCATATAATTTCACTTGCAGGATTTTTATTAATAATAGTTACACTAATATATTATTTATAAAATCAATTATAATGATATTAAAGTAACATTTTTTTTTAATTTTTTTTTTTTTGACAGGCAGAGTGGACAGTGAGAGAGAGAGACAGAGAGAAAGGTCTTCCTTTGCCGTTGGTTCACCCTCCAATGGCTGCCGCGGCTGGCGCACTGCGGCCAGCGCACCGCGCTGATCCGATGGCAGGAGCCAGGTGCCTATCCTGGTCTCCCATGGGGTGCAGGGCCCAAGCACTCGGGCCATCCTCCACTGCACTCCCTGGCCACAGCAGAGAGTTGGCCTGGAAGAGGGGCAACCGGGACAGGATCGGTGCCCCGACCGGGACTAGAACCCGGTGTGCCGGCGCCGCGAGGCGGAGGATTAGCCTAATGAGCCGCGGCGCCTAAAGTAACATTTTGAAACTCTTAAAAATATTTAATTTAAAAATGTTAAAGACTTTAAAAATATTTTATGTGAAAATGGAAAGCCATATAAGACCAATGTAATTCAACTGCTTCCTTGGATGGTGTGCTCCTTCTAAACCATGATCACCACACAACACTCCTAATTCCTACTTCCTTCATTGACCTGTCAATCATAGGAAATAGAGACAACTGACCTATTAACAATAACTTTCCATTTTAAACCAGCTGGATAAAAAAAAAAGTATTGTCATGTCATAAAGATGTCAGAATGAGTAGGTGGGCCGGCGCTGCGGCTCACTCGGCTAATCCTCCGCCTGCGGCGCCGGCACCCCGGGTTCTAGTACTGGTTGGGGCACCAGATTCTGTCCTGGTTGCTCCTCTTCCAGTCCAGCTCTCTGCTGTGGCCCGGGAAGGCAGTGGAGGGTGGCCCAAGTGCTTGGGCCCTGCACCCAGCTGGGAGACCAGGGGGAAGCACCTGGCTTTGGATCGGCACAGAGCGCCGGCCGTAATGGCCATTTTGGGGGTGAACCAATGGAGGGAAGACCTTTCTCTGTCTCTCACTGTCTAACTCTGCCTGTCAAAAAAAAAAAAAAAAATGAGTAGGTGAGAAAAAAACAAACTACATTCATCAGTTATCTGTGCATAACCCTGATATTTCAGTAAGCAAATCCTCTCAGTCAAGCAATCTCTCCCCAGCATCTAGGATGCTTGGAGCGACATGGATGTAGCAAGGAGAAACCACACACACACCCTACCCAGGAAAGCTTCACTCCCTGAACCACTGTACCCATTACTGGGCCAGGTGTGAAAAAACGTGATATAGATGCTCGCCACCAAAGGGGAACATGAGATCAGTGCGGCAGCACCAGGGGAGACCTTGGGAGCCAGCACATAAAAATAAACCAGACCTCAGACTTGGCCAGGGGCTACACCCACCTCAGCCTCCCAGACTAGCTCCCCGGGTTGCACAGTGTCTCCATAAATGTGCCCTTTCCTTCTGCGTTTCAGACAGAAGGCAGACTTTCCGTAGGGATGTACGTTTTCACACTTAGGATGAATGACTGGGAGGAGGGGCAGCAGCACACACCTGGAGTTATTCACAATATATAAACAGGGACCCGGGATCAGAACACGGAAAGGAATTCCCATAAATCAACTGGAACAAGGCAAATGACCCAAAGGGGCTGAGGGGAACAGGCATGGGGTATACAAAGGAAGCTGGCCCCAAAAAACACTCTCAGTCTTTAGGTAAACAGAAAACGGGAACGAGGAGGCATCACGGCAGATGGTCCTGCTGGACAAAATGCGGGCCGGACTGTTAGGAGTGGACGGGAAGTTGTTGCACCCTCCTACTGGAAATTGGTTGGATCACTCAGAAGCACAAACTAGCGAACTGCGGGGTGTACATCCCCAGGCCCAGCCACTTCTCTCCTGGGGGCAAGGCTGAGGGAGAGTCACACAGGTGCTCAAGGGGATGTACACATGAGTCATACACTGCAGGACCTCTAACAGTGACGTGGACATGAAGATGGGGAGCAGCGGGTAAAGTCCCCGCCTACAGCACCGGCAGGCTGCTCCACTTCCAATCCAGCTCCCTGCTAATGCTCCTAGGAAAGCATTGGAAAATGGCCCAAGTGCTTGGGCCTCTGAACCCCGTGGGAGCCCAGAAGACGCTCCTGGCTCTGGCCTGGCCAAGTGCTGGCCATTACAGCATTCTGGAGAGTGAACTAGTGCATGGAAGATAAACCCTCCCCCCTTTCTCCTTCCCTCTCTCTCCCCTCTGACTTTCAAATAAAGGAGAGAAGAAAAAAAAAAAAAAAGATGGTCTCAGAACATGGGACTTGTGGACACATAGGACAACTTTCACTGAAAATATTATTCACTAGCAGAACAGAATATTTTTAAATGATGTATTTATTTGAGAAAGGCAGAATTACAGAGACGGAAGAAGGGAGAGAGAGAGAGAGAAAGGGAGGTCTTCCATATACTGCTTCACTCCCCAAATGGATGCCAACGGCCAGGACTGTACCAGGCTGAAGCCAGGAGCCTGGAGCCAGGAACTCAGTCTGGTTCTCCCATGTGAGCAGCAGGGATCCAAGCACCTGAGCAGCTATCCACTGCTCTCCAAAGGCACATTAGCAGGCAGGTGGGTTGGAAGTGGAGTAGCTGGGACTCGAACTGGTGCCATATGGGATGCTGGCACTGCAGCAGTGGCTTAACCCACTGCACCACTACATCGGTCCCAGAGAACAGATCACTTGTGATCTTGTTGTCGTGTAATGCCAAATGTAGCAACGTCAATGTCTGAGTAAAAGCTTTTTGTATAAGCAAAAAAGAAAAAAAATCACCAGCAAAAACTAAACAGGCTGAAAGAAACTGTATGTGCTAAGTTTAAAACAGACAAAATAACAGCTCATGCTATTTGTGAATACAAACTCCAGCTGGGAGTTTACCTCTAGCAGGTGAAGCAAAGGAACAGGAACAGTGTCACATTTGGGCCAAAAGTGAATTTGCAACATTTTTTCTCTCCCTCTCATTTTGAATGCTCCGGATATTCCACAGCATCCTGAAAGTGGAGGAAAAGTCCTTAGCCAACTCGAGGACTTTTCAGGAATACCTAATCATAAACTGCACTGATTTTCACTGTGATTTTATAGAATAAGGCCAAGGACATTAAAAGGCAAGGACAAAAATGTATTAAGGCAAGAAAATGTCATCCTGGAAAAACAACGTAGTCAAAGGGTGGGAACACTGGCATCTCACGTCTAACAAAATGCAAGACGAGAAACTCAGGATGATGATGGAGGAGGAGGAGGAAGAGGAAGATAATGACGACTTACTAGGTACCAGATACTAAGCACATTTCATGTAGTAATTTATTTATGCTCACAACAACCATGCAAAGTCAGTACCAGTAATATCCCCATCTAGTATATAAGGCAAGTGAGGCAGTGAAGTAAAATAATATGACAATATTATGGAGATGGGTCTTGTAGTACGGCAGGTTAAGCCATCGCTTGGGATGCCTACATTCCATATTACAATGCCTAGGACCAAGTTCTGCCTCCACTTGCAATCCAGCATCCTGCCAAAGTGCACCCTGGGAGGCAGCAGATGATGGCTCAAGTGCTTGAGTCTTGTCACTCACGTGGGAGACCCTGGTGGAGTTCTGGACTACTGGCTAAGGCTTTGCCCAGCCCTGGCTACACCCAAGAAATGCCCACAACAGCTAGGGCTAAGCCAAGGCTGAACCCCATCTGGGTGTCTCCCATCGGTGACAGGGACCCAAGCACTTAAGCCATCACCTGCTGCCTTCCTGAGCGTGCATTAGCAGGAGGATGGAAGGGAACCAGAGATGGGATGCAGCATCCCAAGTTGTAGCTTTACCTGTTGTGCCACACCCAACCTTGAGTTTTCCTTGGATAGAACTCATGAGAGGTGTGCAACAGCCTGCACACATGTCCACCGTGCCACATCCCATGCCAGTCCTCTCCTGTCTAGGCCCTCTTTCCTCTTAACTCCTATGCAGTCAGTCACTTCCACACTGACTCCCATCAGACACAGTGTAGCCTTCTGTATGGAGCACATTAGAGATGGGTGCTTCTCCATTCTATGCAGAAATCACTGCAATTCAGTTAGATATCCTATAAATAATTTAAATTGGGGCTGATGTTGTGGCTCAGCGGGTTAAGCCACTGCCTCTGATGCTGGCATCCCATTTTGGAGCACTGGTTCGAGTCCCAGCTTGCTTAGCTTCCAATCCAGCTTCCTGCTAATGCACCTAGGAGACAGCAGATGATGGCTGAAGTGCTTGAATCCTTGTCATCCATGTAGAAGACTCAGATAGAGTTCTTGGCTCCTGGGTTCAGCCTGATCCAGTCTAAGCTGTTGTGGGCATTTGGAGAGTGAACCAGCAGATCAATCTCTCTCTCTCTTCCCACCCCACCTTCAGTTAAATAAACAAATAAATAAATAGATAAATAAATAATCATTTAAAAGAATAATTTAAATAGAGTAAAAGAAGTTACCCTATCTCCCCCAAGCAAGTTTGTGAGGACAAGAACAGAGATGTTTTAAGATTTCTTAGCCAGATGAAAACAAATCATGGAGATTGATGTGTTTGCAATGATTCCAAAATGTCCCGGGGTCAACGTACTTGGAGAACCAATGTGGATGCCAGGACCACCCTGGCAGCGCTGCCTGGCAGTGGGATGTGTGCCGCTACCTGCCCTGCCTTAGATCCTGGACCCAAAACTGCGCAAGCTGGAGACTGGGACCCAGAGAGAGATACCCGGGGCAAACACACACCTCTCCACCCAGTCCTTCTACCGGATATGGGCGACCCCTTAGGAGAGCCTTGGCAAGCCCTCGTGTGGTGTCAGAAGCCACCTCCATGGCCCAGCAACTCCACTGCTGGGTGGAATGTGCACAGACACAGCCTACCTCCCTACTGGAATTCCTATTCTCTACAACCAGAGAGAAACAGAAACCACCTAGACAGGAAGTCAGGTGTGGGTGACTCCCTGACTTCACGTATGTCACAAACGAACTGTTCCTAAGTCAGGAACTTCTAGAAAGCCCCATGCTTGTTTCTGGGGGAGCTCACAGACTCTCCATTATTAGATCACAGATGAACCCAAGCAGAAGATGGCTGCTTTGGCACTGAGCAGCCAATGGGTCTCCAATCACTTGCTAACACGCCATTCCAATATCAATTCCCTCCCTGGCCCAAACGGCACAGTCTGTGTTGGCCGAGTGTCGTGTGAAATCCTCTTTGAGCCTTAAATCTGATTCATGACTACGCAAAAGTCACCTTTGCCTCTTAGCGGGATGCCTTTCACTGCTCCTAGATTAAAAAAAGCGAGAGGAACTGAAGTGCCTTAAAGGAGGAATTTATGGAATCACAGCTCAGCAGAAGTATTTCTTTTGTTAATAGCTTGACTATATCAATTAACCTGGAAGTAACTACTTCAAGAGAAACCTCACGGCGCTAATTATTAACAAAATGTGAATTACTGAAAGACCGGGAGATCAGGCATTAACCCTTAAACTGGTTTTCCACTCTCTCAAATTTCCAGGTTGGAGATAATCACATTTTAAAAGTATATTTTTGTTCACAAGTGGCCCTATGAGCATAGGTTCAGAATTCATTTAGACTCAAGACTAAGATATTCACTTTTAGGTTTAACCAGAATTCACAGGCATTAAAATCTTCACAAATTCATATTCATATGGAAATTTAATCTCTCACCAAGTTCTCTCTCACACTTTTCTCCTACTAGTTCAGCTAATGCCCACAACTTCAGGTATGTCACAAAAATCAACATTTCAGGGCTGGGCGCTGTGGTGCAGTGGGTTAAGCTGCCCGTCTGGGATGCCCACATCCCATATGGAGTCCTGACTCCGCTCCTGAGCCAGCTTCCTGCTAACGTGCATGCTGGCAGGAAGCAGGCCCAAGGACTTGAGTTCCTGGTGCCCACATGGGAGACCAGGGTTGCGTTCTGGTCTCCTGGCTTTGGCCCACCTCTACCCTGGCCGCTTCAGGCATTTGGGGAGTGAATCAGCAAGTGGAAGATCCCTCCCTCCCTCCCTCCCTCCCTGCCTTCCTTCTTCTCCCTCTCCCTCTCGCTCACTCTCCCTCTCCCTCTTTCTCACTCACTCGCTCTTTCTGTCACTGTCATTCTGCCTTTCAAATAAATAAAAACAAATAAATAAATAACATTTTTCAAAATTCAGGACATGCTTTAGAAGAGGAACTGGGTATTTTGGATTACAAATACAATTCCTCCATGATATTAAGGAGTGGGGATTCCTGTCACGTTACAGATAAAACTGGGAATCTGTGTTACCCCAAAAGACTGTTCATCTTTGTCAGGATAAAGGAGTAGCAGAGGCAGCTAAGAGATTATCACCTGGACGAGGTGTAGTCCTGCAGTTTAGAGCAGACTGGTCGATAAATTACAGAATTTAGAGAAAAGAAAGATTAACCGTGACATAGCCATGATTTCTTCTACTGAGGTATGTGGAGCCCTGTTTTCTCTGAGTGAAACAGACCATGACAGGAATCAAAGTGAATTCCTTTTAGCTTAATTTGCAAAGTTTTCAAGTTCAGAAAGAAATCCACCAAAAGGCCCCCACCAGAAAGGCAAAAACACAACCCGCACAATGTGAGGGAAGATTTGCAAACCATACACCTGATGAGGACCCCGTGTCCACAGTGCAGACAGAAACTCTTACAAAGTCAGTAATACGAAGAAAAACAACCAACTGGAAGGCGGGCACCGGGAGTCTCCCGGGTCAGCTCCAACACGCAAAGGCCTTTTGGAAGTCACCACTCTGTCCTCATAACAAGAAGGCTAAGCACATTGAAAAAGCGACAGCTTGTCGCAGATTGAGACCTGAATACACAAGTAAACCCCTAGAGCAATGGGTGTGGGGGTGGGCTCAGCGGGTGCAGAAGCTGCCGCAGCCAGGGACCCTGAACGCAGACTTCAGGGAGCTGACAGGGGCCGGCCTCAGAGGGCTCCTGCCCCATTTTCCTCCGAGAGCCCCACCAAGTTCTCACAGGTGAAGAGAGGGGAAACATCCCCTACTGTTTCCACCAGGGGGAAGGGAACAGGAGCCATTTCACCACACACGCCATACAGACGCCTAGAGCTTTCTGCAGACCGAGGTCCTGCCCTCAGAGGCAAACTGCTTGTGAGCCAGCGCTGTGGTGCAGTGGGGTTAAGCCACCACTTGTGCACCAGCATCCCCTGTTGGGGCACTGGTTTGAGACCTAGCTGCTCTGCTTCCCCCCCAGCTCCGTGCTAATGTATCTGGGAAAGCAGCAGAAGATGCCCTGAAGGCTTGGGTTCCATCCAACGAGGTGGAAAACCTGGATCGAGTTCCTGGCTCTTCAGCCTGACCCAGCTCTAGCCACTGCAGCCTTTTTGGGGGAGGTGTGAACCAGCAGATAGAAGATCTTGATCTCTCTCTCTGCCCCTCTGCCTTTCAAAGGAAGGAAGGGAGGGAGGGAGGGAGGGGGGAAGGAGAGGAGCGAGGGCAAATACTGCTTTGCCAGAGCTTTGCTTGATGTGAGGAAAAGGTAATGAATGAGACAACTATAACTCATTTTATCATTCTTAAAAGATTCATTTATTTGAGAGGCAGAGTTAAGAGATTGCCATCCACTGGTTCACTCCCCAAATGGACACAATGGCCAGAGCTGGGACGATCCAAGGCCAGGAGCCAGGAGCTTCTTCCAGGTCTCCCACACGGGTGGCAAGGGCCCAAGCAGGGAGCTGGATCAGAAGTGGAGCAGCTGGGACAAGAACTGGTGCACTTACGGGGTGTCAGTTCTGCAGGAGGCGGCTTAACCTGCTATGCCACAATGCTGGCCCCCACTCTATCATTCTTGCCTCACCTAACAGGAGCAAAACAAAAAGCAAACAAACAAAAAAGCAGCTAACATATGCTTCAGAAAGTCACAGCCCGGGGGAGGGACTCGGGCCAGTAAAACACTAACATTTAATTAAAAGATTATAGAACATTTCCTCTCCCCGACAACTCATCGCCATCAACAGGGCTCCAATAAAGTGTCAGAGGATTAGAACTGGGAGAGCTACAAGACGCATATCTGCAGACAGACTTCTACAAGTGCCCAAAGGCACCAGGTTAGGGGGCTGGGGAAGGCATGAAGGAAGCCGAGCTCCCTGGCACTGACAGCTCCAGTGAACGCTAAACACAGCCCAGCTCCAAGCCGTATTAACATAAAAACTCACACTAACAGCCTAATTACCTCAGTGCCTGGTACCTCATATATCACGGTTCGCTTTCAACAAGAATTTACAAGGCATGATAAAAAGCAAGGGAAACGCAGTCGGACGAGACAACCCAAGGATCCAAAGCAGACGCAGACAGGACCCAGGTTTTAGAACTACGAAGTAGGGAATTTAATACAAGCAGGATTAGTACGCTGCTAATCTAATGGGGACTAATTAATATGTGACGAGCTCTAATGGGAACAGCACACAACAGGCAAGAGAGAATGAGTAATGTAAAACAGAGATGGAAACTCCGAGAGAGGAGCGACATGGAACACGAGAAATAAAAAACGCTGGGACAGAAATGAAGACTGTGTTCGATGTGCACATCGGGAGACTGCACGTGCCCAGGGAGAGCTTGCAGATACACTACCAGAAGCTTCCCAGACTGAAATGCAAAGAGAAACAAGGAAGAGAACTTGTCCCCAAGAACAATTACAAAAGGTGTGACGTATACATCACAGGAATGTCAGAAGCAGAGAGAAAAAGAAGTTGGGGGAAAAAAAAAAGGAGAGAAAAGAGAAGAAGAAACATCTGAAATAATGATGGTTGTTTCTAACTTTCTCTCCAAAGTTAGAAACGAATACCGGGGCACAAATCCAGGCAGGTCAAAGAATACCAAGCACAGTGACCGCCAAAGAAGCTATACCTTGGCCTATGACATTCAAACTGCAGAAAACAAAACACGAGGATAAAAATCTCCAAAGAGGCCACTGGAGGATAGCAGGACCACAGCCCTCCAGAATACCCGGCTAAGAATCACCCCGGAAGACTCATCAGAAACTAGAAGCCATTAGAGAATGAAGTGGAATACTTGAGGTGATGAAGAAAGAAAACCATCACTCCGAAATTCTTTTCCCAGTGAGATAAAAATGAGGGAGGAATAAAAGCAATTTCTAAAGATTTATTTAAGTATTTTGAAAGTCAGAGTTAGAGAGAGAGACAGAGAGATCGATCTTCCATCTGCTGGTTCACTTGCCAGATGGCCACCATGGCCACAGCTGGGCCAGACTGAAGCCAAGAGCCAGGAGCTTCATCCCCAATCTGCCACGTGGGTGACAGGGGCCCAAGCACTGAGGCCATCTTCTGCTGCTTTTCTCAGGAGCATTAGGGAGCTGGATCAGAAGTGCAGCAGCCGGGATGAGAACCTGGCCTGTCGCAGGCAGCAGCTTTACCTGCTACACCACAGCAGCGGCCCCCATGAAAACATATTTACACAAATAAAAACTCAAGGCATTTACTGCCAGTAGACCTGTCTTTCAAGACAAGTTAAGATATGTTCTTCAGAGAGACAGAAAAAAAGCCACAGGTCAGTGTTGAGGTTGATTTCTTTTCTAAGAAGAAGAGCGTGGTGGGGGCAAGAGGCGTGGAGTCACCACACAGACCCCGAGAGTCGGGTGAAAGCAGGCCTGAGGCGAGCAGCCTGCAGACTCGTTTATTTCAGTTGCTACAGCTGCTTATATAGCCAAGGCAGCCAATCCGGTCAAGGGGCGGTCTATGCCCTAACCAATCACAGCATGTTGCCAGGCAGTTTCCAAAGCCATCCAATCACAGCCTGTTGCCAGTCAGGCTCTGTTGTCATGCAGTTTGTGAAACCATCCAATCACAGCCTGTTGTCAATCAGGCTCTGTTGTCATGTGGTTTCCAAAGCCATCCAATCACAGCCTGTTGCCAGGCAGTTTTTGTTGTCAGGGGCCATCTTGGCATGACCTTCTCACCTTCTCATGACCTTCTCACCTTCTCATTCCACCACAGGTCAGACACTTAGATACACAGAGAATTGAAGGTCAGAAAAGGAATAAATGAAAATGAAACAAAATCTTTTTTTCTTAATTGATTTATTATTCAAAGCAATAATAGCAAAAAAAAAAAGTATTGGGTTACTAACATGCAGATGAAAGAAGGGCAGCGGTGTTACAGAGGATGGGAAGGGAAAAATTGAGACTGCTTTGACACGCGACACCTGTACTACCTGTGAAACAGGGGAGTGTGGCTTGAAAGGGGACCCGCATTACATATGGAACAAAGACATATGTTTGACATATGACAAACATGAAAAATTTCATTTAAAAAGTATGTTGGGGGTATGTGCTTGGCCCAGCAGTTAAAATGCCAGGGAAGGGCCAGCACCTCCCATTGTGGAGCCTGGGTGTGAAATCCGACCCTGCTCCAGACACCAGGTTCCCACCAGTGCAGACCCAGAGAGGGCCTGGTGAGGATTCCTGCCACTCACGTGGGAGAGGAAGCTGGGGGCCACGTCGGTCGATTTTGAGAATGAACTAGAGGACAGGAGCCCTCTCTCTTTCTTACATAAACATTTTCAAAATTAAAGTTAAAAAATTAAAAGTATGTAGAAATGCTAAGACAGCAAAACAAATGGAATCATAGAAAAGGTTCAACTAAAAGTAGAGGACAGGGGCTGGTGCTGTGGCGTAGCAGATAAAGCTGCAGCCTGCAGTGCCAGGATCCCACATGGGCACAGGTTCAAGTCCTGGCTGCTCCACTTCCGATCCAGCTCTCTGTTATGGCCTGGGAAAGCAGCAGAGGATGGCCCAAGTGCTTGGGCCCCTGCACCCACATGGGAGACCAGGAAGAAGCTCCTGGCTCTTGGCTTTGGATCAACACAGCTCCAGCTGTTGCAGCAATCTGGGCAGTGAACCAGTGGATGGAAGACCTCTCTCTCTCTCTCTCTCTGCCTCTAACTCTGCCTTTCAAATAAATAAATAAATAAACCTTTAAAAATAAAAAAATAAAAATAGAGAAAAGAAAGAGAGCAATCAAAATAAATAAAGAATGAAAATCAGTTGTTGGCCGGTCCCGTGGCTCACTAGGCTAATCCTCCACCTGCGGCGCCGGCACCCCAGGTTCTAGTCCCAGC